>NC_069710.1:30958374-31268374 GCF_027358585.1 Pangasianodon hypophthalmus | reverse complement strand
ATATAATATAATGATGATAATGATATAATATAATGATAATGATAATTATACACTGCTACAGGCTGAGCAAACATCAGCAGATTTGATCAGAATCTTTATTTTTTCAGATTTAGTTTTACACTTTCAACCACAGAAACATTCTCGTCACTGACGTTTAGCTCAATTTTATAGTTATTAAGGCGTCTCAGGTTGTAAAAATCTGTAATATTTGAAATAAACAAACAAATAAGATAAAATTTCTACACACTGTTCATTTCCAACGTTGCCTTTTAAATCGATACATCGATCCGAATCGACTGAGTATTACACCCCTATTTATTAGATGTCCTTTTTCTATATCAAGTGACATTGAACTAAAACGTTTACATAAATATGTTTCACAAAACGTACATCAACCATCTAAATGTAGAACATGAGACCTGAAACACTGAAAGGTGGATTTCTTTGCCTTTTTGTTGTCTTCGGTGGAGTAAATATTAGGACAGTGTGAACACTACAGTGATACATGTTCAGACACACATCATATCATATTAACTCTGTACTTATTAAACACTTTTAAAACCTCAACATGTTTCAGTCAGCAAGACTTACTCAAGCACATCACACAACAGTTACTCCAATAATGATTAGCAAGAAGGGTACACTTGTTACACACACACACACACACACACACACACACACACACACACGTGATGAGTAACATGACAAACATAATATTAGGATTGCAAAAAATTAGGTAATGATTATTTTCCATGAGACTATACTGGTTACTTAGTGGTTAGTGGCTGCCCATGTTCTGTATATTTATTGTTCTGTTCTGTATATTTGTTGTTCTGTTCATTTATTGACCTGCACTTGTTGTGTATTTGCTCTTTACGCAATCTTGTGTATTCTTACATGTTGCATCATGGTCCTGGAGAAACGACATTTCTTGCCAATGTATCCAAGCTACATACAGGAATGACAATAAAAACCTATTCGACTTGACTCGACTTATACAACATCTGAATTAATAACATTTTCTCCACAGGATAATGCAAGCTTGGTCATTTGGTTCACACACACACACACACACACACACACACACACACCTACTTTTCATTCCTGGTATCAGGCAGGTCTCTGTGGTATCCGATCCTGTTGCTGATGAGGACATTGAAGGCGTGTCTGTGGTAGCCTGTATCCCTCACTTCCTGATCCTTCTCATTGTAAATCATTCCTGCAGAAAGATGTCACACATCACAAACATAACATTCTGTGTGTGTGTGTGTGTGTGTGTGTGTGTGTGTGTGTGTGTGTGTGTATTTAAAACATACACTGACTAAAGCTCTGTGTGTGTAAGTAGTTGAGGTAACAGTAAATCCACTTCATCACACCACCCAGTCACTGATTATTTTTTTCTCATTAATTTTACATTATTTGGTTACACTTTCTATGAAGGTCATATTTATAACGAACTATGAATACACTCATAAGTGTATAAGTGGTGTTCGTAACATGCTATAATCATCATGTTATATATTTTTTTCCAATTCAATAAATTAAATCTTTAAAAATTTAAAATAATTCTTTAATAATGAATTGTACCAGAGCAAATATTATGAAATGCTACAACTAAACTATACAACATACTACAAAGCCTATGATACCACAAAACTTTACTACAAAAATGTAACAGATTATACAAAAATTCACGAAATACGACAAAGCTTTACGACATTCTGTAAAAATGTATAGATTATACCAAAATTTGACATACGACATAACTTTACAACCTCATAAGATACTACAAAACTTTACAACATATTACAAAACTTAACATATTAGAAACCTTTATAACCTTATTATATACTACAAAGCTTTAACAAACTACAAAAACTTACAAGAGTATACCAAATTTTCGACATACTACAAAACTTTACAACCTTACAACGTACTACAAAACTTCGACATGATACAAACTTTCCAACTTTATGATATACTACAAAACTTAACATACTACAAACCTTTATAAGCCACTACAAAATTTTACAACATAATACAAAACTTTACAACTTTACAACATACTACAAAACTTTACGAGATACTCCAGAACTTTTTAACAACATATGACAAAGCTTTTCACCAAACTACAAAAATTTACACTCAGTACATCACACTCACTATGGTGACTGTTATAAACACTACTTACAGTATAATGCTTTCTGTTCTTACAACTGCATTATAAACACTGCTATAAACTCTAATGCCTTTTCATAAATAGTTCTAACGATGTGAATGATGCCTCATGAATGTATTATAACATGATAGAAATATATTTCTAAGTCATTATATACAGTATATAATGAGGGTTAGTATAAGTGTTACCCGTTATCGGAGAATAATTACAGTGTGAGGATATGTTACACAGTTATGTGATATATTACACAGTTATGTGATGTATTACACTTCTATGTGAGGATAATTACACTGTATAATTGTGGTGTATCTGTGACTCAGACTGACCCATCTCGGGTGAGAGGTCGCCGCGGCGACCGTCGTGTCCGTGCGCTCTGTTGGGCGGGGCGGGGCGGCGAGTGAAGCGCGGCTGGAAGCGGTGCTGCGCCCCCTGGATGGGCACATGGCTGGAGGACAGGCGGCTCTCCTGACTCAGGCTGAAGTAGAGGAAGAGCAGGACGGACCACGTCAGCGACGTGAAGAGGCAGCCATAGCAGAAGTAGCGGAGCGTGACACTGCCCATGGTAGAGCTAGCATCATCGGCGGCCCGTCCTCACATGCCTGAAACACACACACACACACACGTCAAAACATACACACCCCATCTTCCCCTCCACCATTCTGCAAGTCTGCTGTAGTTTTTATTAGCTCATTATCATCTCCTCTGCATTACGTTCATGATCATTATGGATATGAATCAGCTAATTCAGCAACAGTGTTTCTCTTTCCGCTGCAGTTTATTATTTTATAACAAGAAAACAGCCTCTCTCTGTAAATATTAATTATTTCAAAAGGAATTATTGTCATGTCTACACAGAAATGTGTAATCGATACAGCTGGAATTCCATCCAATATGGATCTAATTCCAGGATTAGGTAATTAACATCTTTTTTTTTTTTTTTGCACGTTTTTTAAGCTCAGTCTTTATTGTCCATCCTCATGTTCCTGCTCCGTGGCGTGAGATAAAACACATCAGGGTGATAAGCAGCTGTCGCATCTCTGATCATTCTGGATCCATTCATAAAGCTAATGCAGAGATAAAAACACCAACACTGAGGAACTTTACCCTCTGCTGCAATGAGCTCTGTTTGCTTTCAGCACACACATGCACACACACTCACACTCACACACTCACTGTCACTGTGTGCTCCCAGGAGTTAAGATCCATATGGCACTTTTTGATGTTGACTTTGATGTTATCTCTTCTTTTGACCTCCAGGAGCATGACGTCCTGTCAAAAGTTGCGAGTACAGGACTTGTTTTGGAAAGCGTGAGTCAGGCATAGAGATAACATGCCAAACCCATCTGAGCTGTGTTTCTGCAATCATTGCTGTGATGGTTGGCATGTTAGCTTCCACAAGGACGCAGAAGTTAGTGCGTCGATCCTTCCAACTGATGTTAAGGATTTTTCTGAGGCTCCTCTGGTGGTAAGCTTCTGGTGTCTACAGGTGCCTGCTGGATGTGATCCATGATTCTGAGCCGTACGTTAGGGTGGGGAGCACTACGGCTTTGTAGACCAAAATATTAGTTTTGGCCTGCAGGTCTCAATTTTCAAAAACCCTTTTCCGCAGTCTTGCAAAGGAAGCGCTAGCACAGCTGAGGAGGTGGTTTATTTCAAAGTCAATGTTGGCTTTGGAGGAGAGAATGTTGCCGAGTTATGGAAACTGATCTAGTTTTTCCTTGCCACCGTCGCCTCTGGCTTGCTTATTAGGGATAAATTTATAAACTTAAAAATTTACATTCTGAATTTATATATTTCTGTAAAGCAGCTTTGTGACAATGTCGACTGTTAAAAGCACTATACAAATAAAATTGAATTGAATTGAATTCAGTGAGGTCTATAAAAGCCCTGTTGAATGGTTGATTTTGTTTCTGGCACTTTTCTTTAAGTTGGCGAGCAGTGAATCTCATGTCCATGGTGCCCCTATTAGGGCAAAATCCACTCTGAGGGTCTGGAAGTATTTTCTCTGATATAGGAGGAGTCTGTTAAGATCTGAGCCAGAATTTTCCCAGCTGTGGACAGGAGGGAAATGTCATGGTCTCTCTTAGTTTCCACAGCTTTGTCCGCTTTCTCTTCCTTAAGTACAGCTGGGATTTTCTCCTTATTCAATATTTCCTCCTCGCTGAGGAGATCTGGACCACCTGCCTTTAAGACTTCAGCTGGAATTCCATCAGGGCCAGCAGCTTTGTTGTTTGTCATCTTCCTGATGCCGTCCTGCACCTCTCTCAGGCTGAATGGTGCTGCCAGTTCCTCCTCTACTGGTTGCTGATGGAGTCGGTGAAGAGCTTCCATCTCAGGGGTAGAGTCCCTGTTCAGGAGGTCCTCATAGTGCTCCTTCTACCATTTTTTTTTTTTTTTTTTTTAAATCGACGCATCATCCTTCAGCAGCGTAAGCCCAGCGTAATCTTTGGAGTGGAGTTACACAGCAATAGCTGGGCCCACATACTGCTTTTGCAGCATCAGATAAACCTCTGGTGTCCCCAGAGTCTGCAAAATGTTGAATTTCCAGGGCCTTCCTTGTCCACCACTGGTTTTTCAGTTCCCTGATCATTGGACGACGGCCTTTAGCATGAGCTGATCTTTTAGTCTTGTAATTGATGTCACAGGTAGTAAAATCTTGCCACTTGATGTCAATGAGCTGTTGGATTTCTGTTTCATGCTCATCAAACCAGTCCTGGTGATTCAATGTTATGTGTCCAAGTGTAACTCAAGTGCTTGAGTTATTGATTGCAGGCTTGAGAATGCCCCAGTGTGTTTCAGTATCCACAGTATACTGTTTAGGCAATTCTGCACAGAGCACAGCCTGAAGCTGCTGTTAACAAGTGGTATTTAACCAGTTGATCTTGAGCTTTGGGCGACTCTGCTTTCTCTGCACCCTTCTCTTCCGCGAGAGCTGAATATACACAATCAAGTGGATACGATGATGGAATAGTCAATGAGATGCCAGAGGTTAGAGCGAGGTTGCCTCCAGGATGTTTTAAATTTATTCTGTTGGTGAAAGAGTGTGTTGGTGATGGTTAGGCAGTGTTCTGAGCACTTTATTAGCAGCAGTATGTCACTGGAGTTTGCATTGCCAACTTCTTCTTTGACAATTGTACTTCTCCATTGGTTGTAGTTCTGTTCCACCCTTGCGTTAACATCTCCAAGCAGGATTAGCTTGTGCTCCTTGGGTACTCTAGCGAGAACCCTATCCAGGTCAGCATAAAGGGTCTCTTTAGCCGAATCCTATGCATGAAGTGTTGGCGTTCACTGATGCCGGCAGGGAGTTCGGCAAGGTGGTTGATGAGGTTGTTCTTAATGGCAAATCCCACAACGTGGTTCCTAGGCTCACTAGCTGGTTTTTCTTCCCAGAAAAAAAGGTACCACCTTTCTCCTCTTTAAGCTGTCATTCATCAGCCAGCCGTGTTTCAGAATATCACTCTGAAATTTCCCGATGGTAGTTCGCCTTCTGGGTCCACCGCTTAGTTTGTTGTCCATCAATGTCCATATGTTCCAGGTCCCAAAATCTAAGCGTTTCTGTTTCTGACCGCATAGTGGTGATCCTTCTGGATGCGGCAGCCCAGACAGGAGGTTTGGTGCAGGCTATGTTTAGGGCACCTTTTCTAGCCCCTTCTCCAAATTGGGGTGAGCAGAGCAGATCCTAAACAGGACTGCTCAGTCATGGATGGAGCTAATGAAGAGGCTGGTTGTGGCTATGGGCTCCCGAACTTCACAATTCTGCTCCATCATCACTTCCTCATCACCACAGGACTTTAGTTACCCAGGATGCTTAGAGATCTGATCCCCCTGTTTTTTTTGGAGGACACCTGCACGTAACATCTTTTAACATGGTGTGGATGATGCACATGAAGCCCCCACGTGGTCCTTGGTGGGGGATGGGGGGTTTGGTTGGGGGGGGGACCTGGGAACCACCCTCTGTTTGCAGCCCTCATCCGCCTTCCGTGCCGTTGTGACAACAGTCACCTTCCGCCAGTTCCGCCACTGGAGTCTTTGCTGTTGGTTGTTTGAATTTCTCCTTGGATCATCACCTTGCCATTGTGGAGAAGCTTGAGTGTTCCAATGATCCCAAGAGCTATACCATCTGGAGCTTTGCTCCTGGTAGGGTCTCCCTAAGCAGCAAGGTTGAGGGGGAGGTTCCAGACAAAGTACAATCAAACTAACAACACACACACACACACACAGGAGATGGGCGATGTGGCAGAAATATCTTATTACATGAAACTAGAAGACACCCTCACAATACGTACCATACACCAGATAGACAGAAAGACAGAGAGATATACAGATAGACAGATATAGACACAGACAGAGAGATATACAGATAGACAGATATAGTCAGACAGACAGATATATAAATAGATAGATGCAGACAGACAGATATAGACTTGGATGATTAAAGTTACAGAGATCCTCATGTTCTCAGGAACTATTCCAGAGTTTAAAGACAATGAAAGAAAACATTAACCTCGCTGTGAGACTGGAGGTTTCCTGAGCAGAGTAAAGTCTACCTGAGACACCTGATCAGCTAATCATCAAACATACACGAGCTGCAGCAGGTCCATCAACACCACGGAGAACTGCTGAGACACCTGATAACCTAATCATCAAACATACACGAGCTGCAGCAGGTCCATCAACACCACGGAGAACTGCTGAGACACCTGATAACCTAATCATCAAACATACACGAGCTGCAGCAGGTCCGTCAGCACCAGGGAGAACTCCACACTGTGCTAAGCGACGAGGCGACAGAATACTACTAGATAACTAGTCTTTTTTCAACAAAAAGTAAAATAAAAACAGAACAGCTAGTCTTTTAATGATAAATAAAATAAAGAATACAACTAGAATTTAAAAATACAAAAATAGGAAACAACTACTCTTTTAAAATAAATAAATAAAAATTGAAAAAAAAAAACAGGACTAGTCTTTAGTCATTTAAAAAATAAAACAAAAAAAAGATAAAATGTAGTAAAAGATAATAAGATCGTAAGACAAACGCGAGAGGATAGTGAGAGGAAGATGAGAGGATAGTGAGAAGATAGTGAGAGGAAGGCAAGAGGAACATGAGAGGAAAGTGAGAGGAAGGCGAGACGATGGCGAGAGGATAGTGAGAGGAAGATGAGAGGATAGTGAGAAGATAGTGAGAGGAAGGCAAGAGGAACATGAGAGGAAAGTGAGAGGAAGGCGAGACGATGGCGAGAGGATAGTGAGAGGAAGGCGAGAGCATAGTGAGAGGATAGTGAGAGGAAGGTGAGAGGAACGTGAGAGGAAGGTGAGAGGATAGTGAGAGGAAGGCGAGAGCATAGTGAGAGGATAGTGAGAGGAAGGCGAGAGGAACGTGAGAGGATAGTGAGAGGAAGGCGAGAGCATAGTGAGAGGAAGGCGAGAGGATAGTGAGAAGAAGGCGAGAGGAAGGCGAGAGGATAGTGAGAAGAAGGCGAGAGGAAGGCGAGAGGATAGTGAGAAGAAGGCGAGAGGATAGTGAGAAGAAGGCGAGAGGATAGTGAGAGGAAGGCGAGAGGATAGTGAGAAGAAGGCGAGAGGATAGTGAGAAGAAGGCGAGAGGATAGTGAGAGGAAGGCGAGAGGATAGTGAGAGGAAGGCGAGAGGAAGGCGAGAGGATAGTGAGAGGAAGGCGAGAGGATAGTGAGAGGAAGGCGAGAGGATAGTGAGAGGAAGGCGAGAGGAAGGCGAGAGGATAGTGAGAGGAAGGCGAGAGGATAGTGAGAGGAAGGCGAGAGGAAGGCGAGAGGATAGTGAGAGGATAGTGAGAGGATAGTGAGAGGAAGGCGAGAGGATAGTGAGAGGATAGTGAGAAGAAGGCGAGAGGATAGTGAGAAGAAGGCGAGAGGAAGGCGAGAGGAAGGCGAGAGGATAGTGAGAGGATAGTGAGAAGAAGGCGAGAGGAAGGCGAGAGGATAGTGAGAGGATAGTGAGAAGAAGGCGAGAGGAAGGCGAGAGGATAGTGAGAGGAAGGCGAGAGGATAGTGAGAGGAAGGCGAGAGGAAGGCGAGAGGATAGTGAGAGGAAGGCGAGAGGAAGGCGAGAGGATAGTGAGAAGAAGGCGAGAGGATAGTGAGAGGATAGTGAGAGGATAGTGAGAGGAAGGCGAGAGGATAGTGAGAGGATAGTGAGAAGAAGGCGAGAGGATAGTGAGAAGAAGGCGAGAGGAAGGCGAGAGGAAGGCGAGAGGATAGTGAGAGGATAGTGAGAGGATGGCGAGAGGAAGGCGAGAGGATAGTGAGAAGAAGGCGAGAGGAAGGCGAGAGGATAGTGAGAGGATAGTGAGAGGATAGTGAGAAGAAGGCGAGAGGAAGGCGAGAGGATAGTGAGAGGAAGGCGAGAGGATAGTGAGAGGAAGGCGAGAAGAAGGCGAGAGGATAGTGAGAGGAAGGCGAGAGGAAGGCGAGAGGATAGTGAGAAGAAGGCGAGAGGATAGTGAGAGGATAGTGAGAGGATAGTGAGAGGAAGGCGAGAGGATAGTGAGAGGATAGTGAGAAGAAGGCGAGAGGATAGTGAGAAGAAGGCGAGAGGAAGGCGAGAGGAAGGCGAGAGGATAGTGAGAGGATAGTGAGAGGATAGTGAGAGGATAGTGAGAGGAAGGCGAGAGGATAGTGAGAGGATAGTGAGAAGAAGGCGAGAGGATAGTGAGAAGAAGGCGAGAGGAAGGCGAGAGGAAGGCGAGAGGATAGTGAGAGGATAGTGAGAAGAAGGCGAGAGGAAGGCGAGAGGATAGTGAGAGGATAGTGAGAAGAAGGCGAGAGGAAGGCGAGAGGATAGTGAGAGGAAGGCGAGAGGATAGTGAGAGGAAGGCGAGAGGAAGGCGAGAGGATAGTGAGAGGAAGGCGAGAGGAAGGCGAGAGGATAGTGAGAAGAAGGCGAGAGGATAGTGAGAGGATAGTGAGAGGATAGTGAGAGGAAGGCGAGAGGATAGTGAGAGGATAGTGAGAAGAAGGCGAGAGGATAGTGAGAAGAAGGCGAGAGGAAGGCGAGAGGAAGGCGAGAGGATAGTGAGAGGATAGTGAGAGGATGGCGAGAGGAAGGCGAGAGGATAGTGAGAAGAAGGCGAGAGGAAGGCGAGAGGATAGTGAGAGGATAGTGAGAGGATAGTGAGAAGAAGGCGAGAGGAAGGCGAGAGGATAGTGAGAGGAAGGCGAGAGGATAGTGAGAGGAAGGCGAGAAGAAGGCGAGAGGATAGTGAGAGGAAGGCGAGAGGAAGGCGAGAGGATAGTGAGAAGAAGGCGAGAGGATAGTGAGAGGATAGTGAGAGGATAGTGAGAGGAAGGCGAGAGGATAGTGAGAGGATAGTGAGAAGAAGGCGAGAGGATAGTGAGAAGAAGGCGAGAGGAAGGCGAGAGGAAGGCGAGAGGATAGTGAGAGGATAGTGAGAAGAAGGCGAGAGGAAGGCGAGAGGATAGTGAGAAGAAGGCGAGAGGAAGGCGAGAGGATAGTGAGAGGATAGTGAGAGGATAGTGAGAGGATAGTGAGAAGAAGGCGAGAGGAAGGCGAGAGGATAGTGAGAGGAAGGCGAGAGGATAGTGAGAGGAAGGCGAGAAGAAGGCGAGAGGATAGTGAGAGGAAGGCGAGAAGAAGGCGAGAGGATAGTGAGAGGAAGGCGAGAGGAAGGCGAGAGGATAGTGAGAGGAAGGCGAGAGGAAGGCGAGAGGATAGTGAGAAGAAGGCGAGAGGATAGTGAGAGGATAGTGAGAGGAAGGCGAGAGGATAGTGAGAGGAAGGCGAGAGGATAGTGAGAGGATAGTGAGAAGAAGGCGAGAGGAAGGCGAGAGGATAGTGAGAAGAAGGCGAGAGGAAGGCGAGAGGATAGTGAGAGGATAGTGAGAGGATAGTGAGAAGAAGGCGAGAGGAAGGCGAGAGGATAGTGAGAGGAAGGCGAGAGGATAGTGAGAGGAAGGCGAGAAGAAGGCGAGAGGATAGTGAGAGGAAGGCGAGAGGAAGGCGAGAGGATAGTGAGAAGAAGGCGAGAGGATAGTGAGAGGATAGTGAGAGGAAGGCGAGAGGATAGTGAGAGGAAGGCGAGAGGATAGTGAGAGGATAGTGAGAAGAAGGCAAGAGGATAGTGAGAAGAAGGCGAGAGGAAGGCGAGAGGATAGTGAGAGGATAGTGAGAAGAAGGCGAGAGGATAGTGAGAAGAAGGCAAGAGTGGTTTTGTAACTCAGTAGTTGATCTACGATAAAGAGCAGCGGGGCTGTGGAGCCGGAAACACACAGGACACACCACACACACTGCTGAAATAATCTTCTCCTCCGTCTTTGTGTTTACGGTTTTGAGTAAAATGTCACTGATTTATATAGAGACACATTTTCTAAACTGAGACCAGAGACGTTCTTGCACATGTGTCTGATCTACAAACCTACAATTCTGCCTGGTGTGATGGGGAGACCGAGAGACCGAGAGACCGAGAGAGTCGTTTCTGTTAATTAAAGCAGCGAGTTTACAATGTGACAGCTATAAAAGAGTCAATCTGACTCGCTGGAATAAATACGGTGCAAAACAAACCCATATGTTAACTGCACACTGGTCTGAATCCTGAATACTGAATTAAATCCCACTTCAGGCGAGACATTACAGACAGAAATAAGGCTTTTGGTCATTTTTCCAGATTTTTAAAAGATAAATTGCATCTGCAGAATGTCTTCTGTTAAACTGTAATAATAAAATAAACAAAATTCAACAGTAATATGTTTATTTAACTGTTTTTCCAACTTTGAAAAAGTTTTTAAGCCCCGCCCACTTCACAATCACCTAATCACGTCCTACAGTATATCTCTGAAAAGCTTGTTTTCTGATAGACTTGTCAATTCTCATGTCGTTATGATGTACTGTACATCATAATTTCATTTATAAAGTTCATAAAATCACACTAACTGCAGTGGAAACGCATGGAAGCACATTTGTAAAATGTTTTCCTGAAAATCATTTTTTTAAAAATATATATTCAGAAACGAAAATCTCAAATTTTACATGTTCATCCCTATCCATTAAGTAGAAATTTATTACACGAGAATTTATCAAAATATTTGGATTTATAAAAGATTTTATACTGAAAAAAAGAGAAAGGTTTAAAAACTATTTTAACAACAATGTCTGTTTCTTTTTTCCTCCTTTCTGCATCATGCTGTTAGAATAAGACAAAATATTTCAAACTTCAGTTTGGTTTTTTTAGGTTTTCTTGGATAAATCATAAAATTTAGAAAATTAGTGATATCAATTTTCATAATAAAGCAGGCAGAATTATGCCTATTTAATTAGATGAACCTTCATTTGCATAAATAAGTTCAAATACTGATCATAAACTCTAAAAATGCATAAAAAATATTTTCCCATGATTATGATCTTCTTTCTTAAACAATAAAAAAGAGATAACATTTTTGGCTTTGTAAGGTATGCAAATATAATTTAAAAATGATATTTTAAAGTCCATATTCAGAAGGATATTGCAGAGGGATTTGTTAACTTTGATAATAGTTGGAAAATAAACCATTACTATTATTAATATTATTAAAAAGATTTTCATTAGTAAACAATAAATTAAGAGTATATTCTAACAATGTATTACTAAAAAAAAGCCTTTTCCTGGAGAGTTTATTTATAGAGAGAAGAAAAATAATTTATTCTGTTTTTTTTTGTTGTTGTTTTTTCTTCCGCTGTTTTAATAGCTATGCAAATTTATGCATTTTTAATTGAACTCTCATTTGCATAAATATATTTTTTTAATCCCAGTCCAGAAATACTTGTAAGAATTGCAGCAACCATCTGGCAAAGACTGTGATATCTATACTTAATAATAATAATAATAATAAAAAAAAAAATAATAATAATAAATTGTCCTAGGGTCTTTATTCAAGCAAAATAAACCTAATTAATTAGACTACACTCCTAAAAACATATTTACAAACCTCTAAAATAGGAGTAACCTCAAAACAGTTGCTACTCGAAAGCTAAATAAACTAATAAATGAAGTAATTTGAACATTTTCTTTGAAACAGCACATTAATAACCATGATGATCTCCATAACAACCAAACACTGCCTCGCTAGCTAGCTCGCTAAGTCGCACCTACACCCTTTATATTTCATTTATTTATTTATCACACGCGTGCCAACGTCTATCAAGCGTCTGCATTAGTTACTACAAGCATGAAAATGTCGCTGAAGCCTGCTGCAGTGAAGTTTAAATATCTCTAACACATATAAACACTTACTTGGTAATGGACATGGTGTGTTTTGGCCTCTCCGCGCAGGCACACTGCGGCTCCTTCTTCTCCACATCAAAGCACCTCTCCGATTTCTGTATTCGTCCACCACGGACCAATCAGAGCTCAGAGATTACAGACAAGGCGGGGCCAAAACCCGGAAACGTGCTAGGGCAACATGCGTGCGTTCCTCTACGTGACCTCTCTTCCCAAGGCCCACGTTGGTAGCTGTCGTAACCGCCTGATTAAAAAGTCACGCTGGACGTACACTGAGTGGGTTTAAAGTAATGTCCCTTACCTGAAAAATACTAAAAAGGTTCTTTAATGCTTCTTTGATAATTAAGGGTTTTACTTGGGACACTTTCTTATAGGAAAAAACGTTTTCTACATAGAACCTTTAAGGGTTCCTCCACCCTTGCTGAAAATGTGATCAGCTACTAGCTGCTAAAACTGGACAAACTGTTAGAAAAGAAACCAGTACTAATGCTACACCATAGACAAGACAATTTTAAGAAAATAACACAACAATAAGGCAATTAGCACAGTATTTCCAAACATTTATTTATCATTTTAGTTAGTTGATACTAGTTGATTTTCTTAATATGTTAAAAACTGTTGGATTTATGTTAAATTTTATGATGAAAAATTATGTTCTTTGTTAAATAATAAAACAAGAGGATATTCTAACCACCCTTTCTCTGAAGAGACCACATCTAAATACTAGATTTTTGGTTTTCTTAGGTATGTAAATGTGTGCAACTATACATTTGCATGTTCTGCCCGTTCTTCAGGGGTTTCCTTCGGGTACTCCGGTTTCCTCCCCTGGTCCAAACACATGTGTTGTAGGCTGATTGTCGTTTCCAAATTGTCTATAATGTGTGTGTGATTGTGCCCTGCGATGGGTTGGCACCCCGTCCAGGGTGACCCCTGCCTTGTGCCCCAGGTCCCCTGGGATAGTCTCCAGGTTCCCCACGACCCTGTGTAGGATAAGCGATACAGAGAGTGGAAGGATGGATGTGTGCATATTTAATTAGCTGAAGCCTCATTTGCATAAAATAAATAAGTATTTTAGTACAAACAATTCTTGTAAGAAAACAGTAAAGATTAATTGTAATATCTGTTTTTTTAAAAACCTTATTCTAATGTCGCGTCTTGATGTAGGATGCCAGAGGAAGAACATGTCTGAACTCGGAAGATTATATCTATTTATACTCAGACCTTATCAGTAATTTAGTTACTTTAGCAACCCCTGCTTCTCAGTAATGAATAATTAGACAGGGCTGTATATTAACTCTCAATGTTGACCATTACAAATTATTCAAACGCCCTCTACCCACGGGTCTCTCCCCTCTCTTCCAGGAGAGAACCATGGCCTTGGACTTGGAGGTGGTGATTTGCAAACATGTGATCTACAGACTCAGTGTTATTATATGTACAATATGCGTACAGGTTTTCTGTTTTGCTTTTAAAAATAGAAAAGAAAGACAAGCCTCATTACTGTTCAGTTTAATTATTTAAGCTACCAGATTAATTATATGTAAACTCATATGTAGGTTCATCTCAGCTGGTGAAAAACAGAGAAGTAATAAAATACTGTCATGTTGTGGGACATCTGATACAAAGAACAAAGCATTTTAAAAGCAAAACTTCTTAACTTTTATCACCAGAGTTTCAGCTGTTCTTTAAGTAGCGCTGTACAGTAAAAGTTCATCTTGTCCTCGTAATCCTTTGTGTCTGAGACTCAGAACAGATCATAATGTCCTGAACCTGTAAAAAGGAGATTAGGGCAGGATAATCATATGCTAATCACACTCAGTCATCACACTCCTCACAAAAACAATCCGTGTGAACAAGTGTGTGAGTGTAAAATCTTTCCCATATATTCTGTGTATAGACAATAAAGATTCTATACTCACACTTACTGGCCACTTTTCTAGGAATACCTACTAATACTGGGTCTGACCCCCCTCTGGTCTCAGAAGAGCCTTAGATCTTCATGGTATGGATTGCACAAAGTGTTAGAAACTTTTGCTCCATGTTGACATGACTGCATCACACAATTGCAGCAAATTTGTCAGCTGTACATTCATTCTGGGACTCTCTCATTTTACCACATCCCTAAGATGCGCTCAAATCTGGGGAGTTCAAGGAACCAGTCTGAGATGACTTGTGCTTTGTGACTGGTCCATTTTCATGCTGGAAGTAGCCATTAAAAGATGGGTAAATTGTGGCCATTAAGGGATGCACATGATCAGCAATAATACTCAGAGAGCCTGAGGCATTCAAACAATTGAGGTGTCCAGTGTGTGCCAAGAAATCATTCCCCACACCATTACACCACCACCGGCAACCTGAACTCTTGATAAAAGGCAGGTTGGGTCCAGAGATTCATGCTATTAATGCCAAACGCTGACCCTAACATCTGCAGCAGAAATCGAGATTCATCAGACCAGGCAATGTTTTTCCAAACTGGAGAAACAGAAATACAGAAAACTGTGCAGTTTCTGTGAACCTCTACCCACTATATCCTCAGATTCCTGTCCTTGGTTGACAGGAGTGGAACCCAATGTGGTCTTCTGTTGTTGTAGCTCATCCACCTGAGTTATGGTGTGTTCTGAGATGCTTTTCTGCTCACTATAGCCTTCCTGTTAGCTCAAAACAGTCTGGCCATTCTCCTCTGGCCTCTTCCATAAAGAGAGAACTGTGGCTAACTGGATTTTTTTAATTTATTTTTTTTTATTATTTTGCACTATCCTGAGTAAACTCTAGAGGATCTTTAACTGAGGCTCTTGACCTGCACCTGCATGATTGTAGACATTGCATTGCTGCCAGGTGACTGGTTGGATAATCGCATGAATGTGAAAGTGTGCAGGTGTTCCTACTAAAGTGGCTGGTTTTATATGCAGGATACTGTACAAAATCTCACTGTAGTGTCTGCAGTTTAAAGTGTGGATCTTTAAGTAGATCAGAGAGCAGTTTCACTCCTGATGCTTCTGTTTTATTATATTTAAGATTTAGATGCAATTCTATTTCACCCTTCCTAACAGCGAGGGATTGGTGTTTAACAATTAGATACAAGTCATCCACAAGTCATCCATTGTCAATGGCTGTCTGTTCCTTTATACTTCTTGCCTTGTACACAGGCCAGAACTTTTTGTATGTCTCTCTGCACCACAGCTGTGCATTTCTGCCTCTAAAACTCAACAACTGATTCTGCCAACATTGCACAGAATTCAGCTATCAGACCAAGCAGAGTCTTGCTTTTGGCACCAAATGCCTTCTCAGCTTCTTCCTCGCTCAGATCTGTTGTCCCAATCAGACAGGATGATATGGCACCCTCAGCAGCGTTACCAACACCTGTGGGTTTGGCCTCTAAAGAAGAATTGCAGGCTCAGGACTGTGACCCAACAGTTTGAGAGATGCTCCTGAATGCGGAGACCCCAGTACATTGTATGTACATAGTACATTTTCTTAAGAGGAAACTGTTCAATTAATGGACCCAGTGCACTCTCCAGCAATAATACTAGTTTTCTGTAGGGAATCTATTGACCTCATAGTTCTCCATGAAGGGAAACCTGATGGGAGTTCCTTGTTATGCCCAGTGCATGCGCTCTTATGTGGAGTGGACAGTGGCAATTCAGTCATCAGATCAATTGTATGTCTATGGGGGAAGGCATGGGAAGTACCCCTCTCTAAGCAGAAACTGGCCCACTTGGTGGTGGATGTCATCATATCAGCCTATAATCAGTGTCGTTGCACGAGGAGCTTCTCCTCATCATATGTAGCATAGCATGCATAGTTAACATTGCCTCTTCCAGGCCCTTCTAGTGCAATGAGTATGGTGCTCATATCCAAACCTTGCCAGTCAGTCGTAAGTTAAGTCAGTTCCTTGTGACATTGTGTTATAGGTTATACAGGTGGTATACCCATCCCTGGCAATTAGGAGGGGTGAAGTTTAATGCAAGTTACATCTGTTACTGTGGTTATGTCAACAACAAATAACCATTTGGGTGTCTTGTCTCCTATAACTAGGTTTCAGGGCCAGATAGTTATTGACAGTGGTATTTTACGTTGATGACTTTCACCTCATGTTTTTGGGGTAAGGTCTTGGTGCACACACAAAAACACACACATACATATTATGCTCCTTAGTCCATGAAGTGTATGTAAGAATGCAAATAATAATGATAATAATAATAATAATAATAATCATCATAATAAAATAAAATCCAGAATGCTGTACTTCTATTTCATTGTTTGTCACTTTTGAATTATGTAAAGCAAAAACACAGAACGCAGATTTAAACTGTCTGGATAACTATTACAATAACTGCTATGTTATTAAAATTATACTACAGGTCAGATAATATTTTATTTATCCATGTAAAAGCCATATAACAGAAATGCACAATGTAAATGTTTGAAGATGATCTCCAGTTTACAGTGTGGATTCTCCAGTCCAGCAGAGAGCAGCAGCACTCCTGTGATGTCCAGTTCTCTCACATTGGAGGAGTCTGAGCTGAGAACTGAAGACAGTATTCTGTAAGATTACGACCACACATACTGGGAAAGAAATGATGATATATCAGAACAGTAACATCTGAATGAGTGTGTGTGTGTGTTGGGGGGTGTGTGTCATGGTAAAGTTTTTATATCATGATGGTAACCAAATGTCCCCACAAGGATAGGAATGTCTGATAGTCTTTACCTCGTGGCGACATTTAGCCGGTCACCAAGAGGGAAACTGCTTTTCTACAGTTTTTATTTAAAAACCTTTCTAATTACTGATATACAACTTTTCTTATTTACTTACTCTCTGAAAGTCTTGGGGATCTCTCCACTCTCTGCTTCACATGTGTGTGATTATTTTATTGGGCACGGTCTGATCAACTCTTCTTTCTGAGGATCACTGAACCCTCGTACCTGTATTACCTGGTCTACACACTCAGGAGGCATCTGATTGGCTGCTCCTGGTCGAAAGGTTATCCAGAGGAGAGCAGAGGGAAGCAGATTCCCCTTGATGAAGTTCATCAGGAGCACATCTACTGAGGCTGACTTTGTTACATCTCATAAACTTGCATTGTTCTGGAAAACTAGAGAAAGCTGAAATTCATCTAGACCATTGCATTAAATTAAATTAAATGGAAGTGGAAACATGAAGGTGATGTCCTGTTTCGCTTTTCCTTCAGTCCAGTCCAGAATGAACTTCTGCACAGAGATGATTTTTCCAACTCCAGAAATTCCTTTAGTCTCCTCAAGACAGTCGAAATACAGATTTGGTTAATAGTTATGGTTATGGTTAATTAGCGGAATTAACCACATTAAATCTGTGATTCCTACAGGTTACCCATAATTAACCATAACGCTGATGCAAGTAGATAAAGTAGATAAAGCAAAAATACAACCTTCATCCTTTTACTATGTTGTCTACTTTTTGGACATTCATTAGACATTCATTAGGTTATATTACAACATATAACCACCTTAAATACAGACTCTAACTGACGTGTTCAGATTTTACTTCTTTAGGGGTCTGAAAACAAAGAGAGCCTTCAGAAATCTATATTGTTTAATCACAACTGCACAAATCACACCAATACATGTACAAACAGATGTTTAACTCCATCATATTATAATTAAAATATGTTGCCAATTAATTATTATTTCAAGTCAAGTCGAGTGGGTTTTTATTGTCATTCCTCTATAAAGCTTGCATACTCCAGGACCACAAGGACTACATAAAGTGCAAATACACAACAGAGACGAGTGCAGGACAAAAAATACAAAGGACAGAACAATAAATACACAAGACAATAAATACACAGGACATGGGCTGTAAATTGTAACCTATTTGTAGGGTAGTGTTCCATAAAGTGACTGATGCAGCTGTGTAAAGTGCAGGTGTGCAATGTTGTTGAGTCGTACTGGGTTAGGGGTTTGACTAGCCCAGGTGAGCGCTGGGAGGCAGCGGGGTGTTGAGTAATCTGACTGTCTCAGGGAAGAAACTGTTGTGGAGTCTGCTGCTGGTGGTGGTAGCATGGATGCTCCTGAAGCTTCTGCTAGATGGCAGGAGGGTGAAGAGTCCTCGAGAGGGGTGAGAGAGATTGTCCGCAATACTGGTGGCTTTGAGGATGCAGCAATTGTTGTATGGGGTGTCAAACTACAAAAGTCTCCATACATAAAGGAAATTAACACTTTTTAGCAAAACGTAACTTTATTTACAAACCATCCTCTACATGATTGGCATTTCTTTGTAAACACACGGAGTCGTCTCTCCCATTCATGATGAACTCGTGTTCACACATCTGATGTAATGTATGTAACTGCATGTCCATTGCACCTTGCGACAGCTTCCTGATCCAGCCATGAGAATGATTTCAATACCTTCTTCTTTTGTCAAAGGCATTCTGAAAGGCTAGCTGAAAAAATATATATAATATAAACTAAGTATGAAGAATCTTGGAAGACATTTTGGTAAAGTGTTAATTTCTCTTGTGTATGCAGACTTTTGGGACACCCTGTAATTTGTTCACAGATATGATCACACATCTTATATAAATTGTTTGGAAGCATTTACAAAAGAATAGGATTAAGTGTCTCATGTCTCCCTCTACTGGCAGGAATAATCAGTGCACTTTTGGATCCCAACATTTTTAGTGGTTCAAATCTTCAAAATGTCAGTGTAACCTCCAGAAACTGCCAAAAAAGACAAAGCAGTCTTAAAATAAAAAGAGTTTATTGCATGACAGAATTGAAGCACACAGCAGGGCAAAATCATTGGCTGAGATACATTATCATATATTATTCAGTTAATGATGGTACAGGCTACAACCCTGTAATGAATATTCATGAAATTAGATAAGACACATCATCTTGTTTTTAGTATTTTGTCCAAGTGAAAGATTCAAATCTTCCACAGACCCAGCACAATTGAAGGGGTGTACTCATATTTACATTGTTTTTACGCACTCAAACCTTTAGTAAATCTGGGAAAGTCCAGAGATCTTAAGTCAGTAATGTTGATCTTGATGAAGAAGCTGGACGCAATCATGTGAGATTGGCACTGATTTTAATATCACAGAGTCACTGTTTGAGGCATTGGTCATAACAAAGGCAGACAGGGTTAACACAGGCATACCCATGATCAAAACCTGGAACTAGGAAAAACCAGGGGAAAAAACTCAGACTTATTGGACATAAAGCACTATAAGACTTCATGAAGGAACTAGGACATGTGAGGATATAAATATTGTATGCAAACTGATCAGAAACTAATACAAAAAAAAAAAAAAAACATAGCAGCACTGATTTGTGCCGGAAGCCGGGCAGCGTGCAGGGGAATTACATGGCAGGAGCTTGTCTAGACTTCTCACTTGTCTTGTAAAGATTTTTTCCTCAATAATCTTTCATCACTTCCCTCATGATCCTCTACATTTTACAATACTTAACAATGTGGCATGGATTGCTACCTTCCTGATTTTCCTTAATTTCTTCACCAGTTTTATCTCTTTCTTTCTTCTTGGTCACACCTCCAGTTGTTCAGTTATTACCTCAGTCTATCGTGTGCCATTGAAAAGAGGCTGGTTGTCCTTTTTTTTATGTTTTCTAGCTCCTAACTCTAATTCATCATCCTCTGTGTTTTAGGAATTGACCCAAGTCGACTTTGAAGTAAGGAATAAAACACTCTGTGTCATGTTGTTACAGGAAAAAATTCAACTATGGTATAGTAGGATGAAGTGGAAGCACCACCCTGAAGCTGATTATTTTCTTTTAACAGCACATCCTGAAGTGTTTTATTCGTTTTATGCTACAGCTGTATATCTTTTCAGGCTAAAATGGCAGAAAGGAGTGATGCAGCAAATAAACGCTTCGATGGCCAGCACGATCACGCTTTTTACTTAATTTATTCTTACTTTCTCAGTGAATAAATTATACAGGTTAATTAAACATCATCAGTTAAAGAATACTTCCAAAGAGTCCATCATTTCGTGATTACCTTAAGCATTTAGAAAACTCGTATGCTGTAGCTTTAGCTGTATCTTTTCCATGGGATGTGCTTGATAAAATTTTATTGCCATCATCATTCATATGCCTGAGGGGATTTAGAAGATGATCAATTGTTCACACTTTAAACAGGCATTGTTGCTTGATATGCTAAAAACTATCCAGTTTTCTTGCCTTGTTATGATTTTAACTTGTCTAAGTTTCTCTCTGTACTGATTTTCCTCAATTTCTTTTTTAGACTCTGCTGGAAATCTATTCAATGCACCTCTCTGTCCTTCTCCCGCTCTACATCAGAGAGATATTCTCAGGTGTGTATCGATGTTCTCACTAATGAGGCAGGAGGGTTTCAGTGAACAGGATGTTCAGATGTGTGATGTGTCTGTTCAACTGTTTCTCTTAGTCACCATCTTCCACATCATCAGACACAGAATCAGATCCAAAAGAACATTACCGTTTAGTGTGTATGTGTGTGTGTGTGTGTGTGTGTGTAAACAGGTGGAAAGGAAGGTCAAGAAAACTCAAACTGATTTCTCTCTCTCTCTCTCTCTCTCTCTGTCTCTCTCTGTAAGTAAATGTGAGTTTATTCCTCACACCGTGCATCTCTTCTGGATGTGTGAAAGGAGAAGTGAATGATGCTCCAACCTGACAGGTGAGTGACAGCTCTGAGAAATGCAGAGCAGCGCTGCGTCCTGTTCCGGGAGGAAAAACAACTCGACTCAAACTTCACTACAACTCAGAGATGAAATATTTGTGTGCAGTGGAGAAATACATGTGGCGTTCTTTGTGGATAACACTTAATATCAGGATTTATCTCTAACAGGTGAGAAATCATCAGTATGATCCCATTTTTACAAAAGTTTAACCAGCAGTGACTCTCAGACAGTCCTGGGATTTGAACTGAAATCCTAATGGTTACAGAGAAAAGTGCAATAATAATCATTTTACATTTCTTATATGTGATCTGAGTAAAATCCACCATAATGAAGTTGGACGGAATCCCTAATAACTTCCTTTTTGTTTTGGCTTGGTAAAAATTTGCCTTCAAAGTTCCCTGTAGTTTCACAATAAAGTATTGGCACCCTTGGCTGTGTTGGGGGATGCAAGCAACCATTAATGCAAGTTTGCTCTTTATAGTTTCTGTCAAACATTAAACTGCATTGCACACACAGTGGCACTGTACAGTAATACAGACTGCAGTCAACACTTTACATAAACTTTACGTTTGCTGTCAATTTATTTAAGGTTTACATTGCTAGTATGAACATATTTATTTACTGTATCTATGACTATATAGCAACATGTAGTTAAATACAGTAATAATAGTAACATAGCATATTTATCACACACACACACATGAACACACCTTCAGAGCCGCTCTTTTGACCAGACTGCTTTAAAGTTGGAATGCACCTTTTATAGGTTTTGTGGTTGCTAAACTGTGTACACTGATGTGACAATGAAGTCTAAAGTCTGGTCATGTCTGTGTTTGGGTCATGCCTCACCATTAAAACAAATTTGCTGTTTCATGTTTAATATCGAATTTTTTTCAATCAATTTGTCAGTGTTTAATATGTTTTATGATACTTCATTACATATGATCTTATTTTATAAGTACCTTTATTGTTTAATGTGTTTGAGATTTAGTAAGTCATGTGAAATATTGTGATTTGTCAAGTATTGTGGAGCACTTTGTAAATAATAAGTAGAAAAGTGCTACACAAATGAAGACTATTTAATTAATTAATAGAAATGCTGCAGCATCTCACATGCATTATTCCAATTAAAATAATAATTAAAAAAAGAATAAAACGAGCCCCTCATTAGTCACCAACCACTATTCCCTAGAGAAACTCCTACTTTCACAGGTAGTGTTACTGTTAGTGGTACTGTTAGCAAGCCGAGTCACGCTTTTTGGTTGAAAACTGCTCAGTGTTTCTACTTTGTGTAAGTAATTATCAGGCCTTTTCATTTTGTCACTCAGGATATGAGCATCTGCCAAATGACTGAATGTAAATTTAATCTTCTTTATTGGACTCAACAGATGGTGCTTTACCATCAACAGTTAACGCCATAATGGCGTAAAGCAGGGATGAGGAGTGTCCAGCACTGATCCTGAGAAAAGAACAGAAATCCTCCTCACATGGAACTTGATAACCATTTATGCAAAATGTATTTCAGCATGCTATAAAACACTTAATTGGATTCTTCAGGCAAAGGTGTTTGTCTATAGGGATTGTTTGAGGATTTAATCCTCTGAAAACCTTGAATAATTGTAGGCAAATGGTTAAAATCATGTATTGATTTTATTACATAAATATCTGACTGCAATGCACAATTTCAGTTGACTGAATTATCTGATACCAGTAAGGCACCTTATTCCAATCAATGAACTTTAGATAAAAAGTTGGAAAGGTAATTTGTTGATCTGTTGATTACTACTAATTTGTAATAAAGCTTTTCACGAAAATGTGACTTAACGATTTCAGAGTCTTTTTATTCTAAGCGTGTAATGTAAGACAAAGTTACTCGGCTAGCTCAGAGATTTATTTGAAACCTGCCTTTAAAGTTTCTTGTCAGAGGTTAATTTAAACATTTAAAGTTCAAGAGTATTATTTGATTTTCTCTGGGAATTTTTCTAACTTACTAATTTCTAGAACAGCCGAGTACTAGGAAAGAAATCAGTTAAACAATTTATTAATCCATTATGAAAAAATGCAATAAGTTAAATATAAAAACAACTCAGATCTCCCTTCAGATCAGATGATAGATTCCCCCAGTGACTTAAGCAGCTGAAGTGAACACCACCTCCATCATCAACAGTATATAAAGAAAGGTAACATTAGGTGGCTTAACCAAGTACAGTTGATTGTTACATATTATCCTGAATGTTACCTATAGACTGTAGCAGCACGTTATATTTAAAAATGCTAATAGCTGCTACTAAACTTTCCATGCTGTAAAACTTCAAGAGATCTGGCTAGCTAGTTTAGATCACTGATCTAGCTAATGGCTAACCTGTACATGTTTCCGCAGGTTGGATGTTGAGCTGTGAAATGCTCATTGGCTTGCACAATTTTCAGATCATCACGCTATTACTTTTGAAGCAATAAAAACTGAGGATATCGGATTAATTGGGTCAGGGATACTCATCTACCTCCACTGAGTCAGACTGAACAATTGGCATGTAGACTTCAGGCAGGATAATAATTATTTTAAATGTGAACATATTGTCTTCTGGGGTTAAATGTATTATTATTTTTTACACTAACAGTGATGATCAAAAATAAATGTAACAACGTTGAATAGTTTCTTTTTAACAAACTCAAGTAACAGAACTACTATTTAATTCAACTCAAAGAAGTACCTTTACATTTACCACATACTCATGTTCTGTAAGAAATGTACATGTAGCTCCTTCTTTTGCAACTAACTCCATCAGGGTATAATGACAGGTATCAGTAGTAGAGGCAGATGCAAATGCAGGCAGGTTTATTACAGGAAGCAAGACAGAAACAGACAAAGATGAAAGACAAGAACTATAAAGATAAGATATGAACACAAGGCAAGGAATATAAGGACTATAGACACAAGGGCACAAGCACCTGACAATGAGAGGCACAGAGTCCAGAATTTAAACAGTCATACTAATTAGGTGAAACAGGAAACAGGTGTACGTAATCAGTAAGGCATGTGACTTGGTCATGTGATGTGGCCCTAACCCTAACACTGTCATAATAATTAGGTGAAAAAGGAAACAGGTGTACGTAATCAGTAAGGCATGTGACTTGGTCATGTGATGTGGCCCTAACCCTAACACTGGGGATGATGGGTAGCATAATTCTGCACCATACAGGCACAAACATGACACATCATTAGTTGTAAATATTTATTTTATATTTATATTTCTGTAAAGCTGCTTTGTGACAATGTCCATTGTTAAAAGCGTTATACAAATAAAATTGAATGTAACTGAATTGAATTATTTATTATTTATACATGAGACTGCTTTTTCAGAACTAAGAACTTGTGTTTAAATATGGAGGCGCAAAACATTTGGGAAATTGCAAGGAACGAGAGTTATTTATTTATTTATTTATTTTACTGTATCGCTCCTTTGAAAGTTTCAGCAAGAAATATAAAACTCCTTAAGAAGTGATATAAGTAAGTAACTTGGTAAGACTTTCTCTACAGAGTTGCTAAAACCTTTATCATTAGAACTAATGAGTTGTATTTTGGAATTTGTTATTCTGATTTGAATGTTGTTTATCAGTACAGGGAAGCATGTCAATATTCTCCTTTCACTTATTCTACATATCTGCTACAGTAGACTGAGTTTAGGTTGAAATATGCTGGAGTATTTCCTTAATGTCTTTTACTAGAACGTCATTACTTTTTGACTCAATGACCAGTGCTAGATGTGTTAATCTAAAATAAACACCACATTTCATCACACATTTATTGTTTAACACTATAAAATAGGACATTAAACACAGACCGATTTGTCTGCCATGCTGTTTATTGCATTCTCGTTACTATTTATAGCATTCCATTACGTACGATCATAAAGAAGAGCAATAAAACAAGGGTAATTTAAATATCAAATTGCTCAAATTGCTCATTACAAAATTTTCCTGCACCCTGGAACTGAATTGGACTTAACTGGGATCTTATGTCATGAATCTAAAAAAAATAGTTGTGATTGCATAAGTATTCACCACGTGTTGCTGTGAAACAGAGTCACATAGTTAGTTGAATGGAGTCGATACACCGGTGTGCAATACACCTGTTCCCAGAGTTTGTTAGAAAACAAACACATTCCTGACTTAGAAAAGTCCAGGACAAGGTTCTGGAAAAGTATCAATCATGGTTTGGTTATACTAAAATATCCCAAACTTTGAAAACCCCACAGAGTGACATTATTAAAAATGAAAATAATATAGTACAACTGTGACTCTTCCTAGAGAAGACCGTCCACCAAAAGTCAGCAAGCAGGTAAAGAGGGGATTGGTCAGAGAAACAACCAAGTCAAACGATAACACTGAAGGAGCTTCACAGGACAACCGTAGCCTCAACAAGTGGAACTCAACACCAAGGACATCGACAAGAATGCCTCAACCACCAACAAGTCTAGTCCTTTCAGACATTAGAGCTCATGCTATGGAGCTGCTTTTCTTCAGCTGCGACTAGGGCTCTAGTCAAGATAAATACCAACTATCAGATACCAAATTTATTTTAGCACAAAACCCGCAGGCCTCTGTTAGACAGCTGAAGAGGCAGAAAAATTTCACCTTCCAGCACGATAACGACCCAAAGCACAAATCCAAGTCAACAAGGAAATGGCTTCAGAAGAAGAAGATCAACATTTTGGAATGACACATTCAGAGTCCAGATCTAAATCCTTTTAAAAACCTGTGGAATGACTTGAAGAGGGCTGTGCACAGGAGATCCTCTCACAATCTGATAGATCTGGAGCATTTTTGAAAGGAAGAGTGGAATAAAATTCCTAAAAAAAAAGGTATATCTTCTCTTATCTTATCTTATTAAATCAAGATGTGCTAAGTTGGTAGAATCTTACCCAAAAACACTGAGAGCTGAATTACAAGCAAAAGGTGCTTTAACAAAGTAATAGTTAAAGGTTGTACACACTTATAAAACCAGGTTTTTCCCCCTAAAACTTTCAGTTTTTCACTTGAACTTTGTTGGTTGCTATATCACATTAAAGCTGTTAAAAGATCTGATGTCTTGGATTTACCTTGTTATTATTTACAACACAAAACCCTGCAGTTTTAACAGGGGTGTGTAAAGGTTTTATATCCACTGCAGTCTATTATATGGCTATAAAGAGCTTTTTTAAATTTAAGCTGTTCCTAGTCAGCTAAAGTTATATATGTGTAAAATATACAGTAAGTGTCAGTAACCATGTCAGTGTCATTGCAGTCGTGAGAATAGTGTACCACCACCATATGTTAGATCGGGTCCTCAGTGATCCTAGGATGGTCCACATAGATTGGGTGATAAGCTGTAAATAGCGACTGATGGGCTAATCAATATTTATATACCTACAAAGTGACCTATGTGGTAGTTAGACCTGATAAAACGGCCAGTGAGACGATATACACTGATCAGTCATAACATTAAATCCATCTACCTAATATTGTGCAAGTCCTAATTGACCAGTCGAGGCATGGACTCCACAAAACCTCTGAAGGTGTGCTGTGGTTTCTGGCACCAAGGCGTTAGCAGAAGATCCTTTAAGTCCTGTAAGTTGCGAGGTGAGGCATCCATGGATCGGACTTGATCAGCTTCTTCCATTGCTCCATGGTCCACTTCTGATGCTCACGTGCCCATTGTAGGAGCTTTTGGCAGTGGACAGAGGTCAGCTTGGGCATTCTGACCGGTCTGCTGCTACGCAGCCCCATATACAGCAAGCTGCAATGCACTGTGTTCGGACACCTTTCTATCAGCCCATATAGACAGCCACCTAGGGTGGCACGTGCTCGGGGCGGCATGCGGCGCTGCCCACACACGCAGCTTTCAGACATGCTCTTCACTTCTTTCTAGTTCATTTGAAGCAGTTTTCCACAGGATTGCGTCCGCTCTCTGTTTGGCGTGGTGCGCAGGGCCCCACTCATTGAAAATTAATTCTTTAGAGGCCCCTTGTGGTACACCTCCCCTTTCTGCTGCCCCTCAAACCTCTGCTGCTGTCTGTCTGCTCATGAAAAGTCACCTGCAGGAAGCCTCAAATAGGGGAGGGATGAGATTTTAATAGTGCAACACAAAAAAAATTACTAAGTGAAATCGCAAAATAAAATGCTTTTCTACCTCTGATGTACATCCAGTGATGTACAGTTACAATTTTCTTGGATTTTTGCGAAAGAATAAATGACAACAAGAGACTGACACACTGTACACCACAAATGTGAAAAGGTTTTCCTTTGATTGATTGACAGGGCAGAACGGGATGGGTGATGTTTACAAGCGTGTGTGACCTGATGAGAAGAGAAACTCTGAATGAGAATAAAACATCTGAGAATGAAAAGATCAAAGCCATCAGGATTTCAATTTCAGAAAAAGAGAAAGGAGGACGATGAGAAAGGGAACAAAGATAAAGGTATGCTATGTATGTCATCCCATACAATGTTTTGCATTAACTTTATTAATGTGTAATTTTGCAGTGCTAGCTATGCTAATGCCATAATAGTCAGCAATATGTATAAGACCAGATCACATGAAAGTTTGGACTGTGCATTATAACAATTTTAATAACCTAAATTGCCGAATCAGTAAATGCATTATTATTTTAATGTTATATTCTCATATTGTAACAAGCTCTTTTTTGTCCATGTCATTTGCACTGCAGTGGCACTCCATTATATCACAATCTTATTGCTAGTATCATACCTCATGCACTGTGCCACCTTTTTGCACATTTCTGACTCTGAGTAGAAGCAAGGTGACTTTATTCAGCCATTTCTCTATTTATTTATTTATTTAATTGTTATTTGAGTTAAGTTGAATTGATTATTGTAAATAGTTCTGTATTCAATTGTTGTATTTATTGTATTCGTATTTTAATTTATACTTTATTTATTATACTGGGGGGAGAGGGTATTGAGGGGCATCTAATTTTGCCTTGGGCACCAAGTAAGCCAGAACCGCCACAGGTGCCACTGTAACGAGATAATCAATGTTATTCACTTCACCTCTTCAAGTCTGCTACTCTAACCATTAGGCCACGACTGTCTGTGGGGATTGTTTGAGGATTTAATCCTCTGAAAACCTTGAATAATTGTAGGCAAATGGTTAAAATCATGTATTGATTTTATTACATAAATATCTGACTGCAATGCACAATTTCAGTTGACTGAATTATCTGATACCAGTAAGGCACCTTATTCCAATCAATAAACTTTAGATAAAAAGTTGGAAAGATAATTTGTTGATCTGTTGATTACTACTAATTTGTAATAAATCTTTTCACGAAAATGTGACTTAACGATTTCAGTGTCTTTTTATTCTAAGCGTGTAATGTAAGACAAAGTTACTCGGCTAGCTCAGCGGTTTATTTGAAACCTGCCTTTAAAGTTTCTTGTCAGAGGTTAATTTAAACATTTAAAGTTCAAGAGTATTATTTGATTTTCTCTGGGAATTTTTCTAACTTACTAATTTCTAGAACAGCCGAGTACTAGGAAAGAAATCAGTTAAACAATTTATTAATCCATTATGAAAAAATGCAATAAGTTAAATATAAAAACAACTCAGATCTCCCTTCAGATCAGATGATAGATTCCCCCAGTGACTTAAGCAGCTGAAGTGAACACCACCTTCATCATCAACAGTATATAAAGAAAGGTAACATTAGGTGGCTTAACCAAGTACAGTTGATTGTTACATATTATCCTGAATGTTACCTATAGACTGTAGCAGCACGTTATATTTAAAAATGCTAATAGCTGCTACTAAACTTTCCATGCTGTAAAACTTCAAGAGATCTGGCTAGCTAGTTTAGATCACTGATCTAGCTAATGGCTAACCTGTACATGTTTCCGCAGGTTGGATGTAGAGCTGTGAAATGCTGATATCATTGGCTTGCACAATTTTCAGATCATCACGCTATTACTTTTGAAGCAATAAAAACTGAGGATATCGGATTAATTGGGTCAGGGATACTCATCTACCTCCACTCATTACTTTTTGACTCAATGACCAGTGCTAGATGTGTTAATCTAAAATAAACACCACATTTCATCACACATTTATTGTTTAACACTATCAAATAGGACATTAAACACAGACCGTTTTTTCTGCCATGCTGTTTATTGCATTCTCGTTACTATTTATGTGCGTCATTCCATTACGTACGATCATAAAGAAGAGCAATAAAACAAGGGTAATTTAAATATCAAATTGCTCAAATTGCTCATTACAAAATTTTCCTGCACCCTGGAACTGAATTGGACTTAACTGGGATCTTATGTCATGAATCTAAAAAAAACAGTTGTGATTGCATAAGTATTCACCACGTGTTGCTGTGAAACAGAGTCCCATAGTTAGTTGAATGGAGTCGATACACCGGTGTGCAATACACCTGTTCCCAGAGTTTGTTAGAAAACAAACACATTCCTGACTTAGAAAAGTCCAGGACAAGGTTCTGGAAAAGTATCAATCATGGTTTGGTTATACTAAAATATCCCAAACTTTGAAAACCCCACAGAGTGACAATTATTAAAAATGAAAATAATATAGTACAACTGTGACTCTTCCTAGAGAAGACCGTCCACCAAAAGTCAGCAAGCAGGTAAAGAGGGGATTGGTCAGAGAAACAACCAAGTCAAACGATAACACTGAAGGAGCTTCACAGGACAACCGTAGCCTCAACAAGTGGAACTCAACACCAAGGACATCGACAAGAATGCCTCAACCACCAACAAGTCTAGTCCTTTCAGACATTAGAGCTCATGCTATGGAGCTGCTTTTCTTCAGCTGGGACTAGGGCTCTAGTCAAGATAAATACCAACTATCAGATACCAAATTTATTTTAGCACAAAACCCGCAGGCCTCTGTTAGACAGCTGAAGAGGCAGAAAAATTTCACCTTCCAGCACGATAACGACCCAAAGCACAAATCCAAGTCAACAAGGAAATGGCTTCAGAAGAAGAAGATCAACAGGGGTGTGTAAATGTATACAGCAAGCTGCAATGCACTGTGTGTTCGGACACCTTTCTATCGGGCTATATAGACAGCCACCTAGGGTGGCACGTGCTCAGGGAGACATAGGGTGCTGCCTAGCTATCAGACATGCTCTTCACTTCTTTCTAGCTCATTTGAAGCTGTTTTCCACAGGATTGCACCTGCTCTCTGTTTGGCATGGTGCGCAGGGCCCCACTCATTGAAAATTAATTCTTTAGAGGCCATTAACCAACATAGGAAAGAATACACACACAAAAAGAAAAATAAATCCAGGGACATACCGTCATTCACAAAGGCATGGCAAAAGACTGGGGAAAAATGGCAGAGAGAATTGCAGACATCATTAGGAAAGTTTAAGTTTACTTTATTTATTTGTCTGGGACCATGTACAAAGGACTTGTAATTTCAAATTCAATAAATATTGCTGAATATTTTTGTGCTCATTTTATGTTGTTCCACCTGGTTTTACCAAGGAACTATCTCGGTAGGAGTTAGGACAGAGAAATTTGTCAATTTTATTGCTGAACTCCTATGCAAGTCCAAAAGAATAAAGTACACACTTCATTTAAATGGTAAAATAAAGAATAAATAGAAGACAGGATTCGATCCCACAGAGGCATGACCCCTAGTTTGGGAACTCCTGGGTTACATTAAAAGCAGATACCTGTGATTACTTTATCCAGTAATAGAATGCAGACATGATTGATTGATTATTAGTGGAGTGGAAAGTGGAATGAATGTCTAAATTTACATCACATTCAGAAATGCCTTTTGTAATTACCATTACCTTTAGACCATTTTTATTACAGTACTTAATAGGTACTTGAGGATAGAGTAGGAAAAACCCTGAGTGTCATTTATTGTGTCATATGCAATTGTTAAGTGACAAATTACTTCCCTGTTGGTCCTTCCAAAAGAGGCTGGGTCATAAACCACTCAGGAGACATATAAAGCCAGTACAAAGAATCAATCTCCATTCAGAATAAATGTTCCTACAGTTTCATGCAGATAGCCCTACACTGTTTAACGTCTTTATTCTTCTCGGAGCATCATGCCACGCTGTCGGACTGACTGCATTGAGAAGCCTTTCTCCAGGCTCTTTGAGAAGCTTGGGCATGTGGTGGGTTCTTCTCTTGAGTGGTTCATAATCATTCCTCTGCTCATGTCCATAGGCTTTGGAGGAGGCCTGTTTTTTCTCGCCGAGCTCGAGGATAATGACATAGAGACCCAGTTCACACCTATCGATGGATTATCGAAGACAGCTAGGCTTTTTGTGATGGAGAATTTCCCAAATAATGACTCCATGTTCTCAAGCCAAAGACTCTACACCGAAGGGAAGTACGCTGTAATGATCCTGTCTACTGAAAATGGAGGCAACATTCTCACAAAGAGTCCATTCGAAGAAGTCATTCGCATTAACAAAAAAGTGACTAGTCTTTCAGTGAAGGTTGGACAGAGGCAGGTAGGCTTCAAGGATCTGTGCACCACCATGGATGGAAAGTGTGTCAGCAATGCCATAGTAGACATCTCTGAAAATAACGCAGACAAAATTGGACAGATAAATATAACCTTTCCAGTGCACACTTTCAGAAACAAACCCATCTTCCTTGGCTCTGAACTTGGTGGTGTGAAAACATCTGGAAACAGGATTCAGAATGCCCAAGCAATCAGACTTTTCTATTTCTTAAAAAACGTCCCCAGTTCTAATGAGTGGCTGAAAGAATTCCATCAAGTTCTTTATGCTGAAGCAAACAGCAAGAAAATCAAGGTATGATACAGATGATGCTGATGGACAAAATAATTCATTATCTTCTTATCAAGACCCATAACCATTACATTATACCACAGCGCTGTTGAATTTTTAAATTATGATTAGTCAGAAGGTGTTGATTAAGTTTCTGTAACACAGGTTTGTATTAATGCTCTCATTCTAATACATTATCATTTCTGAAATAGTAACAGCTCATTCCCAGGGCTATGTACATTTGACATACAGCACTGTGCAAATGTCTTAGACACCCTATTTTTTTAGTACAAACTTTGTTATAGATTTTTATTCTACATTATTGATTCAGTACAAAAACTTTTTAGATTCCAAACATTAGTTTTCCAGCACAAAATGAAATGTTACAGAAAAATGTTTGTATGTCAGTAAAGAAAGCAGCAGATTCCATAAGAGACACTTTTCAGATAAAAACATAATGAAGGCTGCTGGGTTTCGCTGCAGAAATAAGAAGCGAGTCGACAGTCAAAGTCTCCAGAAGAACTGTGGCTGCTTCTGCAAGATGCTCAGTAACACTTCCAGCTCATTTCCTTAGAAAACTGCACACATTGCACCTAATTGTACTCTTTATAGTATTTTTTTAAAATGTAGAAACATTTATTTTCATTATTTTTGAAGGCATCTTTGCTCTACAGTACTGTACATGGATTTTAAAAAAAGCATGTAACTATTGATATGTTGACATTTTCTGTAAGGAGATGTTTGTTTAACATTTATGGAAGGAGTCTCCAGTGTCTTTATAACAATTTTCCGGGCAGTCTTCAGGACAAGCTGGATTTTTTTTTTCCGGATTATTAAGTTCAAAAGAGAAAAAAGAGAGAACAGCTTATATAAATGGATAAAAAGTAAATGTCATTCTGTAATAAATTTAAAAAATGTGTAATCATTAGCAAATTGCTGTGGTATGAATGTATGTTACACAGGGTTGATAACAGTAACCCAGCTTCATCACACCACCCTCTTATTTTCCTATAACAGCACACCCTGTCATGGTTAATTTTTACTTACATTTAGTGGTAAAACCTTAAAGTGCACATATTTGAGCAGGACTGGGTTTGAGTAAGAGATCTGAATAATATCTGTCTTGTTTATATAAAATCCGCTGATAATATGAGGTATTTAAAATAATGTTTTATTTACTCTTTTTTATGTATCTTGCTCTTTTCCTTTTTTGCAGATATCTCACTTTACCTCACTGTCCAGGCAGGAGGAGGTGCAGAAACACACTACTGATGGCCTCCCGTTTTTCTCCATCACCTATGTCCTTGCAATTGCGTTTTCCGTAATATCATGTATGCGGTAAGTAGGTTTTTGAGAACGGTTCTGAAATCTGTCCAAATCACCCATGACCAAATCAGTACACGAAATGTTAATGAAATTAATGAAATGTTAAGCCTGTGTATTGTTAATTAGAAGGAAAAAAGAGCCACATTAGAAACACATACTGACCTGCATTAACATCATGAATGGCAAAACAATTGTTTTTCACAATGTCTAATAAAACTATAAGATTATGTCTCATTAGATTATGTCTCATACTCTTCCCAACACATATTCACCTCCTTTGGTCCAGAATAGATGTGGAACAACCCCAAAACAAGTTCATTTCTGTTCTCACTTATATGATAGCAGCTATAAAAAGTCGTTTCTTCACCACCATCTCTTTTCTCTCTCTTGAAGGTAACGACAAAAAAAAAACAAACAAAAAAAAAAACAAAACAGCTTGTTATGCTACTGAGAAACAGCAAAGCATAAACTCCTCTGTCTAGAAAATATTGGACGACATACAGCTCTTCCTCTAACACTGGCGACTCCTTCCATAAATGTTAAATACAGAAAATTTCACCATTTCAATGATTGTATGTTTTCTTTGTTAACTAATAACACGTTTTTAATCTGTTTATTATTAGCGTTGGATTACATGGAGCGTCCACCAGATGTTAGAAGTTGCTATGTAATTTGTTAGCTACAAAATTGTAAATTGTTACTATAGAAAAAATAACAAATGAGAAGAAGCGCATTAATATAAACCTGAACTACCGTCAGAGCTGCTCTTACAGAAAATCACCTTCTGACCAGTGAGATTTGAGAATTCTTCATGTGAATGCAGCAATTTTAATGTTTTCTATCTGTCTTTTAGATTGGATAACGTGAGGAACAGGCTGTGGGTGGCGTTTGTGGGCGTCATTTCTGCTGGACTGGCCGTCATCAGCAGTTTTGGCCTGTTGCTGTACGCTGGAGTGCCGTTCGTCATAACCGTGGCTAACTCACCGTTCTTAATTCTGGGTAAGATATACAGAACACAGAAACATTATATATATAAAATGTAAATACACCAGGTGTACTCATATTTAAAATAAAATAAAAACACTATTTGAAAAAAGGTTCCTCATGGGTTATTTGGATAGTTAAAGGTTCCTAAAGAGATTCTACAAAGATCTCCTTCTGATAGAGAAATACACTGTTGTAGTGTTCCACATACAGTGGGCTCTTTAGGGGGTCTACCAGAGGGATAAACTGAAAAACCCTTAAAATGTCTAGATCAAACCTGCAATAGCTTCTGGTGACAAGTCATAGACTCTTTAAATTCTTCTTCTTCTTCTTCTTCAAATCATTCCAGCATAGTTTCTTAGGTTTGTTCCTCTTAGAAAATCCTACAATAGAAGGCTTCCTTTCCAGAGACGGTTTTAAGCAGAACCCCTTTAAAAGACTCAGAACCCTTAACTAAGGCACTTAGACTAACTTAGACTGAGTTTCTCAGGTGAGACACTCACTACACTCTTTTTTCAGATTTTTGGATAAATTGCGTCTATGTATATATCCATTCACTTACACTGTCATAATAAAAAAATGTCACTCTTTTTGTCCACTTATGACCACCATATTATCTGAACCACATCACAATCACATCATGTGATATATCCCTGGAAAGTGTTTCCTGAAACACACACAACTTTTTTTTGTGTACAGTGCATTGTATTTTCTTGTTTAAACAATAAATAAATGATTTTTAAATAAAATACATTAAGAGAGTAGAACTTTGGTTTTGATAATTATACACATTTATGCATGTTTAATTAGAAGAAGCCTCATTTATATCAACAATCAACTGAAAAAAGACTGATTGTGATATCAATTATTAAAAAATTACCCTATTGACCTGTAATGTCTCACCTTAAAAAACATTGTTTTGACAGTGTTAAAAATGGAAGATGTTATAAATAAATGTAAATGAATTGAATAATTTAACTAAAATTAGTTACTGCTTGAGTAGAAGGAATGTCAGAAATAGATCATGCTCCAGATTTTTTTTAATGAGAGTCCTTGAACCACACTTGGTTAACTTTTTGAGCTGTCTCTGCCTCACAGGCATTGGTGTTGACGATATGTTCATCATGCTGGCCAAATGGCAGCAGACCAACGTCAGAGACAGTGTTGAGAAGCGAATGGCAGACACTTATAAAGAAGCCGCCATGTCCATCACCATCACGACGCTCACCAATGTGCTGGGCTTCTACATCGGCCTCATGAGTGACTTCGCATCCGTCCAGATCTTCTGCCTCTACACCAGCACAGCCATTATATTCTGTTTCCTGTACAACATCACCTTCTTTGGAGGCTTTCTGGCCCTCAATGGGAGGCGAGAAGCTGGGAACCGACACTGGCTGACCTGCCTGAGAATCCCATTTGAGAGTCCGGTGGGTAAATCCAAGGCGTACGCCCTCTGCTGCACAGGAGGAGACTATGACCGGCAGACTGGCACAGAGAAAGAGCAGCCAGTTAATCATTTCTTCAAAAAGTACTACGGCCCCATTCTTACCAAGACACCAACCAAGGTGTGTGTGATATTCCTGTATCTTGGGTATCTCGCTGCTGGGATTTACGGGTGCTTCCTTTTGGAACAGGGGATCGAAATGAAACATCTAGCAGCAGATGACTCCTACGTAATCACGTTTTATGATGAAGAGAAGAAGTACTTTTCTAGTTATGGCCCAAACATCATGGTGGTAGTGACTGAGGAGTTTCCGTACTGGGATAAGTGCAGAAGATCTGAGCTAGACCGCTGCATGGAAGACTTCAACAAGCTCCATTTTGTCAACAAGGATCTGTATACCTCTTGGCTTGACTATTATGTTACATTTACTCAAAACACAGGACAAGACGTAAACAATGAGACCGTTTTTAAAACCAATCTGCCAAACTTCTTCAACCTCCTACCTGAGTTTGAGCAAGATGTGAACATCGTGAACGGTACAATCATTGCCTCTCGTTTTTTTGTGCAGACTATAAACATCGTCAACGCTACTATGGAGATAACGATGTTTAATGAGCTTAGAGACACAGCTGAATACTGTAAAGCGGCAAAACTACTGGTGTTTCATCCCATGTTCATCTACTTAGACCAATACACCGTGATAGTGAGCAGCACTGTTCAGAACGTGGGTGTCACTGCAGCGGTCATGCTGGTCATCTCACTTATCTTGATCCCCAATCCTCTGTGCTCTCTCTGGGTCACGTTCTCCATCGGCTCGGTCATCACCGGAGTTGCTGGCTTCATGGCATTATGGAAAGTCAATCTAGACTCCATTTCCATGATCATTCTGGTCGTGTGTATTGGTTTCACTGTTGACTTTTCAGCCCATATTTCCTACTCCTTTGTCTCCAGCAAGAAAGAAACCGCCAACGAGCGGGCTATCGACGCCTTGTCTTGTTTGGGGTATCCTATACTGCAAGGCGCTTTGTCCACCATAATAGGAGTCTTGGTGTTAGCTGGCTCCAAGAACCACATCTTTCGAACATTCTTTAAAATCATGTTTCTTGTCATGGTGTTTGGTTTGCTGCACGGCATTGTGTTCATCCCGGTCTTCCTCACGTGGTTTTCCTGCAGCTCGAACAAGCGTCATGACAATCGTGAGACGTGCAATGAGGAATACTCGATACAGAGTATAAGGACAACACAGACTCAAATATATGCCACTCAAAATTCTAACCAATGGTCAGGAGGAATGCATGACCCTGACTGTCCATGAAAATCAAAACAAAAGTGTACAAACTTTATTTTAGAAATACATTATCTTTACAATGCACTTCTAGAAACATTATTGTACATACTGTATGTAGACTGTTTTTGTACTGTAGCTACGTTTGGTCAGTAGTGTTGCTACAAAAGCAAAGCTATTGATTTAAGTGCAATAAATCAAATAGCTTGTAAATAGTTACATTTATTTTAGCATTCAATTGTGGATTAGCAGAAAAACACATTTCAATGTACTTTAATGCAGCTAAACTATACTTTTTAAAGCTACGCTTTTACATGGATAACACTGAATACACTGAATACTGTATTTAGAAAGATGTTTTTCTGTTAAGCTGATATACTTCAATCTGATATTTCATATAATAAATGAAAGGAACCAAGAATAACTCTTAACTAAGTTTATTCTGATATCTAAATTCATTTGTGGAAAAAAAAAACCCATAATGCTCCTCACAACACAACCTCCTTACCTTTAACACTGAAACATTTACATATAAGCTGGCTTTATGAAGTTTCAATTCATAGATCACAGACTCAGTGTCCCTGGTTTTATATTGTCTGTGTCCTCGGGTTACTGTCTGTGTGGAATTTCATGTTCTCTCTGTGTCCACGTGGGTTATCTCCAGGTTCTCCAGATTCCTTCCACTGTCCAAAAATATGCTGCTAGGTGCATTGGCTGTGCGAGATTGCCCCAGGTGTGTGTGAGTGTGTGAATGTGTGTGCGTGTGTCTGCATGGTGCCCTGTGATGGCCTGGTCTCCTGGCCAGCATGAATTCTCCCACCTTGTGCCCAGTGTTCCCAGGGCAGGCTCCAGATCCACTGCCACCCTGCCCAGGATAAAGTGTTCTCTCATGTCTGAAACCTTGCTAGCTAGGTGTGATTTCCTCACACAGTGAATGTCAAAATATCGTCAAGCTGATGGGTATTTACGTGTTGTAGTGAAACAGACATTAAGTCTAATCAACTCAGTTTGTCATCAGATAGTGGCTGTCAAAATGTCTGCTCCGTCACATCATCATCAAAACAGAGAAGACACACTCTGTAGAAAGTTTTAAATTGTTTAAAAGGCCTAATAAAAAGACATCAATATCAACAAATTGAGGCAATATAACAGAAGTGAGTGAATGAATCAGTGATTATTTTTCATTTTGTATTTTATTTAACTTTTATTTAGCCAAGTATATCTCGTTGAGAATAAAAATCTTTTTTTCAAGTGAGCATACAAAGTTTCATCAAGCAAACAGACAAAGCAATGATACAATTCAGTTAGCATAACATCTTAAAAATGTTGTACTATTTCCCCACCAGTGTTAGCATGAGATCAGTGGAGTGAAGAGACGACGAAGAGGCTCGTGTTTAAACACAGAGAATGACTTTTTACCTCAGGCGATGAGACAGAGACTGGTGCAATGTTAACAATGCTGATAACTAAAGTGAGAACTCATTTCACATGGTAAATTTAGCTGTAATGTTGTTGTTCCATCAGTAGATTAGGTGACAAATGTAGAAGTACAGTATGTGTGGCGTCTTTCAGTGGAAATGAAATGAAATCTTTAAATGTGATTTTCTCCTGAACACTTTTAGGGGTAATCAGAATGTTAAATGCTAGAACTTTACTTGTGGTTGAGAAATGTGCAACAAGGAATCATATTTCAGTTCAGGAAAGCCTGTATATAGTAGTAAATGTCAGTATTTGACCATGTGAAGAGTTTTCCCAAGCCACCACACATTACACATTACACTTCAAAATTAGTAATTGTGCCTTCACTCCATTTTTTGGTCCATTTTTCAGTTTTGTATTCGCGCATCATGTCACAAATTCTTTAATTATGGTTTCGTAAATTGGAGAAATAAACAGCCATCAACAACCAACCAATCAGGTCAGTGAGGTCTCTTCTTGTTTCCTCTGCATTAGCATTCGGGTGTTGTAGCCCTGGTGTGTGTTTTGGGGCATGGCTTTAAAGAAAACACTGAAATAAGGGGCATGACTTTATTAGTGGTTAAAGTTAGCAGCATGCTAGGGAATTATTTCCGCATTAAAACTTTACAGAGCATAGTATTGGCATTGACGTTCTTATTTCAAACCTACATTAAGAATTAGATTTCAGCCTACACTCTAATTTGTGAAATGTGGAACACAATGTACATGGCATTTCTTTTCCATAGTAACCTGAGGAACATGTTGTTTCACCACCAGAGGTCACCATCTCCAGAATCCTAACCTGTTCCCATGGTTACCACTGATCAATCTTCTCCTGTTTGCAATTAACGCTCATTAATCCTTTTATTATCCCTTACAGAGAAGTCATGTGTGAATGATCACACGTAAAATTCACACATTTTAGACACTTAGATCATTAGAAAATGCCAGATAATTCGATGCAGAGTTGGTTCAGGACTTTTCTTTTGGGGAAAAAAAAAACATTTAAGCATTTTAAACATCATCATTTTTTGATATCACACACAGGTGTAAATGCACCCAAGTCTTTCAATAAGATTTAAAGCTGACCACATAAACCACGTCAGGTCTGGTGTTAATGTTAATTAAATAAGTGCAAATCAATCTGTCTAATAAACTAAAAACCCTCTCTCAATACATCATGGCATTATGCACATAACCCATGACTGCCAAAATGGATGCCTTTTAAAGGAATTGAAAACAATTTTTGATGCAGCGTAGAACAACTGAACACAAGGAACAGCACAGGAAGTTGGTTGTGTGCTGTTTTGAGTTTGTGTGTACTGTATATATACATGTGATACAACAATTCGATTTCAATCATCTCTGGTTAACCATCAATCTGAAACAACCAGAAAGACATTCCAGACACCAGACGTATGAAATGAGGAGGTGTTTTTCAGGGTCTTAGTTGTTTATGTATTCTTTAGTGGGAACCTGAGATCCATACCTGACATATAATTCGAGTCCGGTGAACGATCTCTGATTGCTAGGCCACGAAAAATCCAACCGCTATTTTGTAGGACAATCTGATGCTGATGAAACTGAGACCTCTCTGGGGGAGGAAGGAATCGAGTAAAAAGCAAGACTAGCTCTTTCTAAATGGATTTTTTGGCCATATAGTCCTCGGGATCTGCTGTATGGAATGCTAAAGCACAAAATGTGTTTTAAATATTCATGAATCCATAAAAGTTTATGGGCACCATAGCGACAGGTCTGGGTTACACAGCAGCCGAGGAGAGGAAGGAGGAGATCTGCAGGAATGTACAGTACTTCAGGATCAGATCAGGACAAACGTCACCCTTTTCATTGCGACGATGAAGGAAACTAACCTGAAATGTTTTAGCTGCTAACTAAGGCACGGATTATTCAAAAATAAAGACATGTACAGTATATAACCACAAATAAATGCTGAGTATGGAATAAAACACTCTGTGTGATGCTGTTGTAGAAAAACAATCAACGACGGGTGACGTGATGAAGCGGAGCCACTGTTACCATTGTTACCCAAAGTTGATTACTTTTTAATAAAATGCAAATCCTGAAGTGTTTTATTCCTCTTATACTACAGCAATTTGTCAACACTTACAGTTTTTTTATTTATTAAAGGACATTTCACACTTTTTATCCATTTATAGTTACATTTAAAGCTGTCACACAAGTTACTTCCTGATCTCACTTACGTTATAGCAGCTATAAACAGTCATTCCCTCACCAGCTCCTCTTTTTTTCTCTCTCCTGAAGTTAATAAGACAAAAAAAATCAAGCAGCTTGTCCTCTGTCCTGAAGATGTCAGGAAAAAAAAACCCTGAGACTGGAGACTCCTTCCATAAATGTAGAATTCATACCAGGAACATTTTTTTTTTTTGCAGATGTTCCACAATATAATTATAAATTAATAAAATGTAGTGTGTCGTTCTTTAATTCATAAAAATATAGCTAATTGTTGGTGACTTGCTGTAGTATTTGAGGAATAAAACACACCAAGACATTCTGTTCTAGGAAAATAATCTATTTTGGGAGGTTAACAGTATCTCAACACCATCATACAAACCTGTCATTATTATTTATTATTATTTTTACTGTTTTATTTTCCTATATCTATTATTTTCCTATAAAAGCACAATACATAGTTTTTTATTCCTAACTTTCACACACACACACACACACACAGTAGTAAAGTATATGTAGCGAGAAAGTCCAGTGTATTTCAGTGGGTCTTATCAATTAGCCGTATATACGACAGATATTGATGGCATCACACACTGTTGCACACAAGAATTTACGTAAAGCCCCGAGTGCTGCTGATACTCTGAGAGAGAAATAGGAATGTGTGTTGTGATAGTGACATTATTGTTCCTGTACATGAAAGCAGTCGTGAGATGATGACTCACTGCACCATGATTCACAACTTCAGAGTGGCTTTGCAGTGCGGATGCCAGCAACATGCCAATCAACCGCTACACACCCTGATCAAGCTGAGTACCAGGTTTCACATGAGAAAACTTCTTGTGTTTATTGACTGAAATTGTAATACACTAGATTATATTCCTGATGTTTGTATGCTTCTCTGTATCGTGATTAGAATTTGGTGTAGAATATTGGCTCTTAGCCCTGCAATGGATTGCCGTCTCATCCGGGGTGAATTCTCCCACCTCACACCCAATGTTTTTCAGCTTTTCATAATTTCAGCTTTCATTTCCTGACTTTTATCTCTAGAGGTGTTAAACAACTTAGAACATTTTGTTTGAACTCACACAGAATATAGAGTATATACCACAAGATGCGAACCATTCATGAGCAGTAAGAAACAGAAGGTCTGAAATGAATTCACAAAGAAATAGAGAGATGAGCCACAAAAGTTCTGGAACCAAGATTAACCTCTACCAAAGTGATGGAAAGGTCAAAGTGTGGAGAAAGAAAGGATCTGCTCATGATCCAAAGCATATAAGCTCTCTGGTCAAGCATGGTGGAGGTAGTGACATGGCTTGGGCTTTCATGGCTGCTTCTGGAACGGGCTAATCACTAATCTTTTATCTTTTATATGGAAATGTGAGTGTCGTGTACCTTTAGAAATTTCCAAAGTACATAGCTGCACTTTAAGGACCACTGATGTACTTTATAATGTATAGTGAATAGATGGATGGGGTAGAGGGGTGCCAATACTTTGTGCAGTCAGTAATTTTACACATACAAAGCATGTCTATATACATATATAGAAGATCTATATAATTATATATATATATATATATATATATATATATATATAGATATATATATATATATATATATATATATATATATATATATACACATTCGTATTTTTTAAAGTTATTTTATTTTCCTTCATTGCATTGTGCAATTTATTTGTTTATTTATTTATTCTAAGTTTTTATCTGCCTGTCTGTCTATCTATCCTGTTTTTTAAAAAAATTTTATTCCTTTATTTTTCACTTACTGCTCATTTATTTATTAATTTTATTATTATTATGTTTTTTTATGTGTGTATATTATAATAACTAATGTAATGTATAAGTATGTAATGTATATTATAATATATATATATATATATATATATATATATATATATATATATTTTTTTTTTTTTTTTTCTTTCTTTAACACTTAGAGTTCAGCACGCTCCTCTGCTGGACAGCGCCTTGGCGCGTGCCGAGCTGAGGTAATTGACAGGTGAATTATCCACACAGAAATCAAGGAGGGAGCGGCTGCACTAGCCAATCAGATCACTCCGGGGGCGGGGCTTACACAGCCAACGGTGTGTGCTGCCGTTTTCAGTGCTTTAACTGAAGCGCTGCTCGGAGGAGGGCGGAGTGTGTTTGCGAGGATACCGAGCCAAAAAAATTGAATTATTTCTATATTTTGTACCGAGCAGAAGACAGAAATCCGTTTCGACGTCCGCATGGATTGGATCTGTTTATCAGAATCGGAGGAAATCTGATCTACACAAAGCGACGAAGCGACAGGATACTGTTGTAACATCACACATCACACAGCAGCGAGACAAATGTAACGGTGTGTTAAGGAAAAACAACAACAACAAACCAGCAGAACAGGAAGCAGGAGTCAGGTGGGACTGCAGCCTCTACAGGTGCAGGAGGAAGAGGATGCTGTGAGATCGGTGAGGCTCAGACGCTGAAGCTCGCGCAGGTTGAAGGATATGGCGGTGATCAGACTGTCGCTGCTGCTGCAGGTGGGCTTCGTTGTGGGCGCGCACTGCTCAGCTCTGGCACCGAGAACGGACGAGCATCATCAGCTTCATCATCAGCATCAGTATCATCATCATCATCAACATCAGCAGCAGCAGCAGCAGCTCCAGCATCAGCAGCTGCCGAGGGTCGTGGCTGCGTTTCTGCACACGGGCGACCCGTCCGCGCTCGAGCGCGCCAACTGCACCGGGAGGTACGAGCTGAGCGTGCTGCGGGCCGGGACGCGCGCGCACCCGCACCCCGCCGCCCGCCCCGCGCTGCACGCTCTCACGCACGCCGCCAGCTTCCTGCGGGCGCTGCTGAGGGAGCGGGAGCGGGAACGGAACCTCGTGCGCGACCTGGAGTGGTGCCGCGCGCTCGTGCGTAGCGTCGTGGACGGCGACGCCAGGATCTACCGCGCCGCCGTCGTGTTCGATGCCACGTCCGCGTCCGCGTCCGCCTCCGCTGCCACCGGCTCCGCGGCTCACCCGCCGCGCGTCTTCCTCCAGGCCACGCGCCGCGGCGGAGACGTCGTGCTGCAGGACCTGTCCGCGTCGGCGCGCGACTTCTTCCGAAACGAGACCGCCGACACCGAGTGGTACCACGCGCACAGGCGCAAGACGCGACACGGGGAGGAGGGTCACGTGGATGAAAGCACGCACGTGAAGTGGTCGGCTCCGTTCCTGGAGTGCGAGGCCGGGAGTTTTGTCCCTCGGTGGCTCCTGAGCTTGTCCACAGGCTTTCACGGGCTGAAGCCGAACCTGACGCCTGAGTTCAGGTGAGGAGTCACGTGATGTCATTGTGCGTTTGAATTCATTCCTGAACCACTGCGCATGCTCACAAATCTCCTAACACACCTGAGCCAGGTAACTGATGAGTCCTCACTGCCTTCTTGACACCTTGTGAAGGAAAAGTCCACACTGAAACACATTAAATATGCTTATATTCACATATCTGTGATGTGTTTAGTGATTCTGCTGCTAAACTGTTGGCTAGTGCTGTATTTCTGTCATTCCTGAGAGAAGTTAGGGGTTGTGTGTTGCTCTGACGTCACAGGGGGGCGTTGTTATTGCTAGCACAGTTCTTTAATAGCAGAAAAAAATATCCACAACAGTCAGGTTTCTCTGTTAGCTCCTAAACACAAAACAACAGCAGACTCTTCTCTCAAGTGTAGAAGTAGTGGAGTCGCTGGACTCAAAGTCCCAGGATGCACTGCAGTTATACAACACAGAGACGCGGCTCGGCTAGTTAGCGATCTACGAGATGATGAGTGCGATGGTGTTGATGCTGATATTAGCGTGAAAGTTGAAGCTTTGGAAGTTTTGTTGGAGCAGAGTGTGCAGATGTGGAGGTGAGAAACCTGGACAGACTAAAGGATTAAAGCGCTGCTGCATCACTGCCTTTAAGTATTTAAGTGATGGAACCAGGGCTAAATCCCACTGCACCACTATCATCAGGTAGTTGAAAAGCATTGTGGGTAAAAAGATGTTTGAACTCAGAATTTCATCACAAAACAAAGTTTTCGATGCTATTGAAGATCATTAGATAATTATGAAGATTAATGTGCAAGTCATTCAGGGTGATTTTTTCTCTTTCCCTTTTCCTGCCAGAAGAGAAATGACCAAACGATGCTGGACTCTTTTCCTCCAGGACAGAAATTAGGGATCCCCGGTTTAGTCTGTTTGATAATTAGCAAAGCAATGTGACTCTACTTGAGGTTGAAGGAATTCGATTCTGCAGATCTTTATGTTTTCTGCTAAAGCCGAATATGTTCCTGTTAAACCTTGTGCTCCAGGTGGCCGCTCACGTGACGTATTTACGAGTGTGCCGTATTGAGAGTTGTAATAAAAATGGAGCCGAGATCTCAGCAGGCTTCCAGGAACTGAGAGAGTACACAAAAGCAAAATAAAACCTGGATTATATTCCTTGTGAGATGAATTCCAGTGAGACGTGAACGCGTAGGTTGAAATGCTGTGATGTCTTTTTAACTGTGTATGTTGTTACACCTATCTGCTCATCCATCTTTCTGCTGTTTATCGGGTGGAGGATGTTTCTAAAAATAGCTGCAGATGTGCAGTTGAAGCCGCGTGAGGAACCCACCGGCATCGGCTAATTAATTCCTGAACACATGACCTCATTGTGCACAGCATTGTCTTGTGGAGATCATGTCAAATGCTCATCTGGTTCATGGAAAGCCAGGAAGATGTTTTCAGGGAATTCTGGCTCTGGGGTCACTACACAAACTGCTAGGTTTATAATAAAACAGTTATGTGTATGACACAGACAACAGAAAGTTTTGCGTGGAATTAAAGAGATGGTTCTGTAGCACAATTATCAGTAATATGATTCCAAACTGAGTGTCACTTTGAACACATTTTCACTGTTTTGTTTACTGCTGGTGTTTTAGATTTTAAATATTCACAGGAAATGCCTCTGTTTGAATCAAAACAGATTTAAATTTCCTAAATGATTTGCACGTAGCATCTGTTCCCTGGTGGTCTAGCGGATAAGGATCCCGCCGTGGCCCGGGTTCGATTTCCGGGCAGGGAACCAACCCAGCCACTGGGAATGCACTCTCAGTGCCGGTCCTAAGCCAGGATAACATGGGAGGGTTGCGTCAGGAAGGGCATCCGGCGTAAAACCTGTGCCAAATCAAACTTCCGGGCCAATGATCCGGATGTGGCGACCCCTAACGGGAGCAGACAAAACAACATCAACAGCATTTGCACTTAGCATCTATTTAAAATGTTACCATTTTCCTGAAAATAGAAATAGTTGTTCTACTCAAAACATGAAAAATTGCATCAATAATAATAATAATAATAATGATAATAATAATAATAATAATAATAATAATAATATATTGCTAACAGGATAAGCTATACTTTTGACCACACCACAAATGTCCTTTTAAATACCAGTTTTAATAATTTTCTGAGATATGCTAACTCAAAGAACATAAAAAAGTAAATACTACTAATACCACTAAAAAAGTATTAGTAGTATTTACAGATGAACCATTCTTTAGCCTGAGAATCTCTTAACTCAATGCTAGTCTTTATTTAAGAGGATTTGGGGGTCTCTGCAATTCAATTCAATTTTTATTTTTATTTTTTATTCAATTCAATTGTTGAATTTTCTGCAGGTGTTTTCTTCCTCTTATACCACAGCAATTTACCAACATTTCATTGTTTTATGAAATAAAGAATGGCACACCATACAGTTTATCAGTTTATAGTTACGTGTAATATTGTGGAACGTCTGTGAAAGCAGCTAGTTCCTGTTCGCACTTATGTTACAGCAGCTATAGACACTTGTTCCCTCACCAGCCTCTATTTATTCTAAAAAAAAAACACCCCTCGTCATGTTAGAAAGAAACCACAAACACAAAATGTAACAAAGAAAACTTAAAGGTCCAGCTTTACCTCTGACTGTTACAAAGCGCTGACACTGGAGACTCCTTTCCCTAAGTATTAAATAAACATCTCCTTACAGAAAACTGCAACATATCAACAATTATATCAACAAACTGTTTTTAATCCATAACTATAGAAATGTTAATATTAATATAAGCCTGTGATTTGCAGCTGCACTTCTGTCAGAGCTGCTGTTACAGGAAATTAATCAACACCTTCTGACCAATCAGAATCCAGCATTCAGCAGCGCTGTGGTATCATGACTGTTCCGACCCATATCAGTCGGCCACAGCATGACCGGTGTCTCTCCCCAAGCCAGACCCAAAACAAGACACACGCAATACAACATTAGCCAATAATTTATTTTATTTTTAGGATTATTAACTACCTAAAACAGTCTAACAGTAACTATAAATGGATAAAAAGTATGACTTGCTACTTTTTAATAAATAAAAAACTTTAATTGTTAGAAAATTGCTGTGTTTTAAGAGGAATAAAACACTTCAAGATGTGCAGTTAGAGGAAAATAATTGTAAGAGCCATATGTTATTTGTTTCTTATATAGATGTGGAATAAATAATTGTGTGTGTTAAGCAATTGTAAAGTAATTATAAAAGTAAACAATTTAACATGTGTATTATATTTCATATTGACAATGATGTCATTTCCGGCAAGGACCGTTAGTTTTTTTGATGCAATATAGGAGCGAGACAGTTTTTTGACCGTGTAACATTTTTCCAGTTAATTTTGTTATTAAACTTTAACTAAAGAAAGTTACTGGACTACGGAATGTTATTCGAGTTCAAATCATGCTCACACATGAAGAAGAAGCAAGAAAGATGAGAATTTAAACGGATTGCTATCACAATAATCAAGTTCTGAGTGGTATCAGTAACTCCGCTCCGTCACACCTATGATTATTGTCCTGTAACTGCACAGCACAACAACGTTCCTTATATATTTAACATACACAATACTGTTATCATGTACACTAAAAATGTCTGTGTTTTAAGTCAGGAAAGACGGTATGGACAGCTGTCTTCTAATTTGCAGGGAAGGTTTTATGTATCATTTTTTTCCTCCAAGCAAATCCAATCCCAGAATTCCAGTTAGCAAGCAGGACCTCTCTGCTTAAATCATGACATCATGATAGTAATTCAATCTGTGATAACTGGTTCAGCAGCTACTGACATAGAATTAGCACTTGTGACTCAATTTTAATAATAATAATGAAAACTTAGTAACTAACTAATAAAAACTAAAATAAAACACGAATCTAAAAGTTTGTGAAATGATGAAATGGAAATATAAGTAACATCAGACGAGATTATATAGTGCAGCAGAAAATAAAGTGCTACACAGTTATCAGAGAAGGAGAGGATGTTAAAATTCGGTCTCTAATGTGATGATTTGAAGACTCTGGTGTGTGTTTCCGGGAACGTGGACTGATGGTTATAAGACAGAAAGTGTGGTAATGTTGTGCCAAATGTTCTTCCTCTACGCTGTGTGTTCTCCACGGGGAGTAACCGTAACACACCGGCTAACAATGGAACAATACGACTGCTTCCTCCACACACACTAATTAATCCCACAGGTACAGGCGACTGTGGCGCAGGTTACAGTCTATCTGCATTACACGTCCTTAAAAACTAGCACTGGACTCCGGATACAGACATAAAGCTCGTGTTTGTGTATTAATCTGGGTCTTTCTTTTTTTTTTACATTATTATTATTTCACATATTGATTTTAAGATGTTTTCTTACAAAAATAATCATTTTCTCTTATTTCTGTTTACATTGTAATTGTCATAATTGAAGAATAAAACACTTCAGGACATGCTATGATAGGAAAATAATCAATGAAATGGTGGTGTGATGGACCGGAGTTACTGTTATCACCCCTTAAGTTGATTATACTCCTATAACAACATGTCCTGAAGTGTTTTATTCCGCTTATACTACAGCAACTTGCCATCTTTGCAATATTTTTATTTCTAAAAGATTAACCGACTTTTTTATGTGTTTATAGTTACGTTTAATGTTGTTGAACGCCCTAAAATCAGTCGTTCCCTCACCAGCCTCACTGTTTTTCTCCTTCTTGATGTTAATGAGACAAAAAAAAATCACAGCTTGTCATGTTACCGAGAAGCTGGAAAGCTTAAACTCCTCTGTCTGAAGATTTGGAAGATCTCTGAAGAACTGCTCTTTCTGAAGATCTCGGAAAAACTTAAAGTTACAGCTTTAAGTGTTGACACTGGAGACTCCTTCCATAAATGTTAAATAAACATCTCCTTACAGAAAATAACGACATAGCACTTTTGCAGTTAAAGGCTTCTGTAAACTTTGGACTATCTTGTAGCTTTAGTTAACTGAAAAAGTAACGTTTTGCAGCAAGCAGCAGAGCACATTAAACGTCGTCGAGCCTGCTGTGTGTTGAGCTACAGTACGTTGTTCCTTGCTCCACCTAGTGGATATTGTGTGAAGCACAACAAATGAATTTAAATTCTAAGAAGCGTGCCTGCAGGGTGCCGCGTGAATCCACGTGAAAAAAACGCTCATTAGTAAAGGCCAAATCTGTAGGGGAAATTAACACTTTTTAGCAAAATGTCTTCCAAAATTTTTCATGCTTAGTTTATATTATATATATATTTTTTCAGATAGCCTTTAAGACAAAAGAAGAACATATTGAAATCATTCTCATGGCTAGATTGGGAAGCTGTCGTAGGTTGCGCTGGACATAAAGTACTAAATAAAGTTACATTTTGCTAAAAAGTGTTAATTTCCCCAATGTATGGAGACGTTTGGTACAATTATGCCCTCTTGTATAGAATTTAAAATGAAGACAATTACTTTATTTAAATTAGACTAATAGAAGACTGTCTATCAAAAGCTCTATCGTAGCCTAGTTTGAATGTAAATGGCCACTACGTACGAGTTTACAAAATACTAAAAGATGAACAGTTGCATTGAGCATCATAGTTTTTAATGGAAAAGGAATACTCTTACTTCATTCCATTTCCAAGAAACAAAACTTACTTTTTACTCCTTACATTTTTATTTAGACTTTCAAAGTACTTGGTACAAATCACAAATGTTTTATTCTCAGTTTAGCATCCAATCAGGTTCATCAGTGTAGAAAAAAATGATCATACGAATCATACAATGTCAACATGTCAATGAACGAATCATACAAAATCAACACCAGCTGTGACCTTCTCATGCTACACAACATAGTTAGTGCTATAGCTATCTGTTTGTGTTTGAATAGTGATAATCCAGCACACTGCAGTGTTGAATCTGAGGATGCGCGCCCCTGGCCCTACCTCAGTAAAACATTTCATTATGCTTGAGTAAACAAAGTCTCGTATAAAATAAATCCCTAGAAGGCATGAACTCCTAATTTTGCTAACATTAACTGGTTATATTTTACTAAGTTAGCCTGTGTTCTATGCTAATGCAAGGTTAGACTAGCGTCAGTTCCAGTAGCTAACATAATCAGCTAGGCAGCAAGCCAGATTCTAGCTAATGGTAAAATTATAAACTTACAGAGATTGTATGATGTTTTCAGGCAAAGCAGTGTAGTTGTTATAGAACAAAAATCTTCTAAGAGGTTTATATAAATAATAAAAGTTACTTTTTACATGAAAACATGACTCATCAGTTAAAAACATTTACTTTTTAATACCTGAGTAGTTTAAAGAGTAGCAACATTTTTTTTACTTTCACTTAAGTACATTTTTGGCTTGGATTCTTCCACTGTAAACTGAGTATGATTTCAACATATTATCTACTGTATATTTTCACTTAAGTATAAATTCTCAGTACTTTGTCCACCACTGTTGGCAGTTAAGCACTATGTACTTTAAGTTTTAACTCAATTGCGCTCAATGTATAGTTTAGGATCAACTTCAGACCCTGAGTCATGATCAGACTCTTTCTCACCTGGTGCAGTTGACTCTGGAAGTTGTTATGTGATAAAATGTATTCGATAAAATGTTAATCAACCTTCTATTAATCATGATCACCCTGAGTCTTGGTGACTGGGATTCACTTCATTCATTATTGGGCCACCGTTTTGTTTTTGCTAGTCATACTAGTAGATTTATTTCAGGTCTGTTTGATTTGGCCTCCTCATGCTGTAACGCAGAACCTCAGTGTTTAGGTCTATATTTAGCTGGCTCTTCTTTAAATTCCACTATACTTCCTTTGGTAATGAGTTAATCCGAGCTCTGTGGTCATAACGTCACAGCCTGGTTGTGTTGAAGACTTCCTTATTAGCAAAGATGTCCTTAATCTGCTGCGTCCAGCCCCGGGGTCCGAGCTCCGAGCTCCGAGCCTCCCTCCCAGATAACGCCGGTCAATACGCCAATGAATAAATAATGAAAGATGTACAACAGCGACCGGGGGCCATCTTCATTATGGCCTTCTAACGCAGCGCTTGACACCTTCACATTAATTTTTGCGAGTCTGAACATTCCAACGTTCCAAGCAGCTTATCCTGGCAGATAACCTGCAATGATATTTCACTCCTGAAACAGCCAGCGGCGACGAACGGTCGGTTGAAAAGTTAATTGCTTCCATTACAGTCGTTTTGCTATCTTGACAACTCCTATTATGCAGCGTTTTCTCAGACGATCGATGCCGTAGATCATCCAGTGCGATAACACTGCGGAGAGATGGAACCATAACACCTGTACAGGCAAAGCAATCAGAAAGACATAACGGGATGGTAAATGTAGGAGGAAAATATCTCTCTTTCTCTCTTTCTGTCTGCCTCTGGAACAGGATCTATCCAGCAAAACAAACGTCAGGATAATAATAATAATAATAATAATAATAATAATAATAATAATAAAGCGAAACATCATGGTCCATTTAAAATTTTACCTTTATTGTTATTATTATTATTATTATTATTAACAATAAATATTACAATAATAATAATAACGACGACAAGGGCGAAATTATTCTGTTTAAAAATTTACCAATCTTTAAGTATTTTAATGTAATTTAACAATAAAAACACCTTAATAACTAAATAATACATATTTTTATGCTAGCAAAATGATTATCCTTTAATTTAAGATTTGGTTATAAAATATTTACGAGTAAGTAATATGCAATCTAATTAAATTAACTAAACTATTAACGTTACTAATTAAAGATTAATTATTAATTATTCATTAATGATCAAGTCATTAATAATTAATGTACACAATTTAAATACATTGTGTATAGTGTAATAATGTTGAGGTATTAAGTTAAAAACTTTAATTAATGCCTAATAATAAACCTTTATAAAAAAGATTCTGCATTCAGTTATGATTTAATTTTTAATTTATTAATACTTGACCACCTTGACAAGCCGACCTTCAAATATTTGTTGAAAACCAAAGAAAGGTTGGAAACAACCTTTAATTAGTAAGCTATGAATTACTTGCTTGTAAATGGTTCAGTAAATAAAAGTGGCACCAAAAAAAGAGATAAGATTTAAATTCAAAGTTGTCTGATGTTGTAGAAGTGCTGATGATACTCACAACACTCTCGGCAAACCTATTCTTGCATGATTTATCCCAATAAGTACGTAACAGTGTCATATTGACCACCTCAGTGTAGCTCTGTAAGTCTTTTCTGTTTAAGAGTGAAATGGCCCTGTCTTGGGAATGGTATTAATATAAATGTATAAAGGTAATAAAAGTTCATTTATGAGGCAGCTGGGCCGTATTCCTACTCGCACAACTACTTCATTTATTTCAGAAATTTCTAGCATGGCCTATTTTGTTCTTATATTTAGCTGAATTGGCCATAGTGGGATAGTGAGAAAAACAATGAAAAAAGCTGGGTCAGATCTTTTGGGAGAGCTGTAGAGTATCTAGGTATGAGAGTAAAAAACGTTCATTTCTTACTGATTATTTTCAGTGGTGTTAGAGAACTGGAGATCGGCCCTCACTCAGCACTTTGTTCCAACCCCTGATCTGATCCGGCTAGTCGTGTCTACAGGGACCTCTTAGTGTTACTGTCAGGGGTGTATGATTTAAACTGGAGCTAAATTCTGTATGAAAGCAGGACACTTACACTCAAAGACACTACATGAGATTAATTCAGTCCACTAAAGGCTCATTTATGCTTGATTTTAACTACGTGTATACAAGAAGGCTGCTGTATGTTTCCTACTGTTGCTTGGAGCATAGCTTGTGCACATCCTCAGAAATGAATGTAGTACTAACCATACTAACCATCCAGTTCATGGCAACAGTCATGACGACAGCGTAAAGTTTAAAAGAGAAATAGAGCTTGTCATTGTATTTAACATCACTGCACATAAAAGCGCTAAACATTAAGGTTCGACTTGGAAACCTGACGAACAGGGATGGATTGGCTTTGATGTGCGATCTAGTGGACATCGCTTTTAGTCCTCCAGATGCACATAAGATATGCAAGCGAGTGTGTGAACAGTGCCGCTCGTGCTGCCACTGCTTCTGCATGCGCACACAAAGTAATGTATCAAGTATAAACCGGCTGTAAGTTCTGTTTAGCAGTTATCTGTGTTTGTGGATGCAAACATACTATACAGTGCTGAAGGAAAAGTGAAAAGGCGGTGTAGAGAAAGCACAAGAATAGAAAAGATGGCATATGCTGCAAAATTTGTTTTTGTTTTTTAATGAAATTTTCAACTCCAAATCGCTGGAGATTGAGAACGCGGTATATTATGTCCACGTGAGAACCCTTTCTCGTTTGTTTTATATTATATATAAATATATATCGCAATATAGATATTAGATTTATTTATCTGCACCTGATCCGGAGTGTTCAGATGGCAAAAGTGGAAGGCTCTGGTTCTGAAGAAGACATTTTAAAGAAAAAATATCTCTCATGAGCACACAGATGCAGTCCTGTCTGACCTCGCTGGAGAAATTCAGTCTCCTGGGAGAAATCCATCCGCCTCCATATTAGCCAGATTTAGTATGACTACATCTCTCCGTCTGGACCGAATTTAAATCTGAAGATTCAAAGTGTGTTTTAAAATGCAACTCTCTCTGAGCAACATGAGAAGAAGAAACGATGTGATGCTGAAACCGTGTGCTGTCATTCCTCTGTTCAATCTCAGGACAGCAGAAATGAACTCGTATTCAGTTATTCTGATAAAGAAATAATCTCAGGTCCGCTTTAACTCAGCTGGGACGCCGAGACGCTCGGCCTTAGCATGATCACAGCGTGGAGTTTAGCGGGTGGAGAGAGAGAGAGAGAGAGAGAGAGAGAGAGAGAGAGAGGCAGACGTAATGGAAATGCATTAAACTGACAGAGCTAATGCACCTCTGTCTCGGAGATGCCGAGATCGCTTCAGCTTCAGCTTCACTCATCAGAGCACACAGCCAGCCTGAGCTCCTTTACTGCCTCAGATACACTCCCATTTTACCTCCTCTCACACAACCACTATACACTTCCATCCTTTCTTCCTTCCTTCCATCCTTTCTTCCTTCTTTTCTTTTTCTTTCTCTCCCTCTCTTGTTCTTGCTTCTGCTTTTTACCACCTGTCACACAACCATTGTACCATTCTTTCTTTCTGTCTGTCCTTCCTTCCTTCTTTCCTTCCTTCCTTCCTTCCTTCTTTCCTTCCTTCCTCTCATTTTCTTTCACTCTCTCCCTCTTGTTCTCCTGTTGCTCAACTATTATATGCTTCCTTCCTCTGTCTGTCTGTCTCGCTCTCTCTCTCTCTCTCTCCCAGCTCAGCCAGTCTGCATTACCCGAGCTTATGGAGCATCGCTGTTGTTTTTCCCCCGTCGTTTCCGCTGGCCCTTTTAATGATGTGCAGTTGAAACAATGTGAAGTGCCTGATTGCTTTTCCAAACTTCTTCTTTGATGATGCTTTTGGCTTAACTGAGAGACAGGATGAGGATGAACAAAAACATCATCAAAGCTCTTCTTTTATTATCCGGGACTTTTAATGAGAGCTGAGCTTACAGTATTTCTGGCACTGGAATATTGAGGTTTGCTGATCTAGATACACTGACCTCAATATAAATACAAAAACATATTTTAAAATATTGAGCTAAAGCAGAGAGGAGATCTGAGATAAGACAGAGATTGTTTTAAAGCATACTTCTGTAACACCTCTGTTATTCTGCATAACATAGCAAGCTAGCAGTGGGTCGGTTTAGTGGAATGTCAGTATTGGGTATCTTGCGATACTCAGAGCTCTGATACTACCAAATATTAAAAATTTAGTTTGTGTCATTATTAGTGTGATGCCACATGCTGTGATTATTAATTGCCTGTTAGTCCTAGTAAAGGAAGCATGGTCTGTTTACCTGTCAGATTCAATAAAGGAGGTGTGGCCTCTGTGCATTCAGTCTCAGTAATGAGAGCATGGTCTCTGAGCTTCAGTTCCACTGAAGGAGGTGTGACCAGTGTACCTGTCAGTTTCAGCAAAGGGGGCGTGGCCTATGTATTTGTCAGTCTTGTTGAAGAAGGCATGGCCTATGTGCCCGTCAGTCTCAATGCAGGGGGTGTGACCTGTGTACCTGTCAGACTCAGTAAAGGAGGAATGGCCTATATACCTGTCAGTCTCAGTGAAAGGGGTGTGGCCTGTGTACTTGTCAGTCTCAGTGTAAGAGGTGTGGCTTATGTACCCGTCAGTCTCAATGCAGGGGTTGTGGCCTGTGTACCTGTCAGACTCAGTGAAGGAGACGTGACCTGTGTGCATATCAGTCTCAGTAAAAGAAGGTGTGGTTTGTATAACTCTCAGTCCCAATGGAGGAGGCATGGCCAGTGTGTATATCAGTCCCAGTGAAGAAGGCATGGCTTCTGTCAGCCTTAGTGAAGGAGGTGTGGCCTCTGTGCATGTCAGTCCCAGTAAAAGAGGTGTGGCCTCTGTGCATCACAGTCCTAGTGAAAGAGGTGTGGCCTCTGTGCATCACAGTCCTAGTAAAAGAGGCGTGGCCTCTGTGCATCACAGTCCTAGTAAAAGAGGCGTGGCCTCTGTGTCTGTCAGATATGGTCAATTTTCAATACAATGGAACTGCTTTGATTCACATTGCATCACACTGTATCCCATCTAAACAGATCTACCTTGTTCTCTGTTGTCTGATCAGGCTGTTGATCATTTATTAAAAAAACCCACCTGTCAGTGAGCACATGGGTGTCTCACTGCTATTCTGCTCCATCCCTCTAAACAAGATTACAGGATTATAAACCCAGAGGATAATCTGAGTTAGTAAAGCTGATGATCTCTCTCCAGCATTGATCCTGTGTTATCTCTGTTATCTGATATTATCACAGACATAATCGCTCAGATCCACAGCATATGTCTGATCTGTCACCTACTGACCTCTGCTGCTGAGCTTGATAAGAGTCAGAGCCGGGGTTTTAGCCTCATCGCAGCAAAACTATGAACAACATAGAACAATTTATGAAGTCTGTGGATATTTCACCATTGTCAGTGTAGGAGAAAGCTGGAGTCGCTGGTCTGAAGCTTCCGAGGCCTCAGTGCCTGCTCTGAATGAATTTTGGGATGTGACTGTAGACCGTATCTTTCTGCTAAGGTCATTTGAGGACATCCAGTGTTTTGCCTGACTGGGCAGGCTTTATATTTCAAATCTCTGAAAAACATGTTTTCAGTTTTGGTCTTTAAATGACAGAGTTATATCAGGGATGCATTTCTGAAGCTCAGAATTGGTTTCCAAAATTTACTGCTGTAGTTCTTTCAGAAACACAATTAACTACAGCTCTGGTGATAAATATCAGCCATGTTATGTGATGTTATGTTATGATCTCTTAAATACTTTTAGAACAAGAAAACATCACCCCATGTATTTTCAAGAGTAATAGCAACTAGTACTGTTTAATTCTGAATTCTGATTGGTGCAAATAACAGGTTTATATTACTGTGTTCATTCTAATGCATTATCTTTTCTGAAGTAAGAGCTTACACAGGATATTTGTATAGCGGACACTTCACATAAACATAGTTAAAAAAACATGTATAATTGTTGATATGGTTAAGTTTTATGCGAAAGAGATGTTTATTTAAAATGGAAGGAGTCTCCAGTGTCAGGGCTTTGTCACAGGTAAAGCTCTAACTTTAAGTTTATTGTTATTATTTCTCATGACAGACGTGTTGAGTGTTGAGGAATGAAATATAGTTTCTCCAGGACATGGTGCTACATTTACCATGAAACAGCAGCAGACAACAGTGCAAACAGTCAGACAATAGACTATACACAACACTATACAACTATTAATCACAGGGGAGTAGAGTCTAGACGGTAGACAGTGGATAAATTACCATTGTACATGTACAGTACTATTACAGTGCACAGCAATAGGGTTACGTATCTGTGTATAAAGTGAACGAAGTGTTCCTCAGGTGTAAAGTGGCTATGTGCTGTAGGCAGTGCAATAGATGACATGCTGCTTTTTCATCTTATGAAGTTCAAGACTGAGAAACAAAGTGAGGCTGGTGAGGGAAGGACGGTTTGTAGCTGTTATACATAAGTGAGAAGAGGAACTTGTTTCATTGCCGTCCCACACTGAAAGCACAATCAAGAAATAAAATGTGTTTCAAATCAAATTGCTGTGATATAAAAGGAATAAAACACTTCTGGATGTGTTGTTTTAGGAAAATAATCAATTTTGGGATGGTAACAGTACGCTGTGAACTGCGCTTCATCACACCACCCTGTCATTAATTATTTCCCTGTAACAGCATGCCCCATCATGTTTTATTCTGTACTTAAATGACCCTTGACAACAGGAGTCCATGGCAGGAAGCCATATATCCTACCATGTACCTGCCATCTGTGCTTTGCCAGCCTTAAAAATCTCACAAAAGACATAAAGTAAAGTAATAAACATCGCCCAGTCATACAGAAGATTTCTTTTTCATTTCTGTCAGGTGAAAGATGACCGTCCAATGTCACATCCAGCTAACTATATCCATCAAACGTAATTACAGCCATTTTTGCATGAAAGGCAGCAATTATTTTTCTCGCGTCTAGCCTGAATGATATGACTGCTACCAATCACGTCGCGATCTTGTGATTTGACGTCAGGTCCGAGTGACCTTGGACGATTCAGCGGCACGGCCGTGGCTTGATGAGCGCAGGATCTAAAATTAGCTACGGACGCAGAGCTTCAATTAAGGTGAGTGGGGGGAACACACTGATGTCAATCCTACCTGCGTGTTCTTCACGTCGTAATGAATGAAACAAGTGTGGGAGAGGGAAAGACTGAGAGAGAGAGAGAGAGAGAGAGAGAGAGGAGAAAATGGAAAAGCAAGCAGAGAGATGGCTGAACATGAAAAACACTAAAAGACACAAGAAAACACGGAGTCAGAAGAGGCTCCTTGTCTCACACAGAAACCATCTGCGCTTTCCCTGTCTCAGGTTTTTATTGTTGAAATGAATGATTTGAAATTTTGTTCTGCCTTTTTTCTTTTGTGTTGCAGTTCTGAGGGACTACTTTCATTAACAGAAAAACTGGTCATAAAATCATTTTAAATCAAAATGTGTTGTTGAATGGAGGATTTCTTTTGTAAGTAGCTGTGGAGTAAACAAGTCAATGAAAAGCCATTTTTTAAAGGTTTATTTTGGTATACCACAGTGCTGTTTAATTCTCTATTCTGATTGGTCAGCAGCTCTGACAGTGGTTAGCATGTCTATGGTAACAGCTTACACAGGGACTTGTATGGGGGTGATACGCATAAACAAATTTAAACATAAACATGTGCAGTCCTTGATATGGTAAAGTTTTCTGTAAGGAGATGTTTACTTAACATTTATGGAAGGAGTCTCCAGTGTCAGTGCTTTATAACAGTCGCAGGTAAAGCTGTAAGTTTCTATTTTCTGACTTTAAGAGAGAAAAAACTGCCAGACAGAGGTGAAAAGAGACACTCTTGCTCCCCTGTCAATCATAGCGAAACTAGCCAATCATGGACATCTGTGAGCTCACGTATGCAGAAGAGGGTGGATAGCACTTTCCTCCAAATGTGTTATGCTGCCCTGTGATACAGCTATACACTATTGTTTATAGCTGCTATACCACAAATGATAACAGGAACTAACTTGTTTTATGGATGTTTATCAACATTAATGTAACTATAAATGGATGAAAAGTATGATGTCATTCTTTTGCAAATAAATAATGGTAAAATTAATCAAATTCCCGTGGTATAAGAGGGATAAAACATGTCAGGATGTGCTGTTATAGGAAACTTCGTGGTGGTAACGGTAACTCCACTTCATCACACCGTGTTTGATTTCTTAGATTTTAGTACAACAGCTCATCCTGTCATGTTTTATTCCTTATATTATGTCTGTCAGGCAGTCATTTTATATTAAACTCCAGACATCTTGAGGATTAATACAAGCCCAAAACTCTCCTGCGTGAAGCGCTACGCTCTCTTGCACTCATTTCCCACATGCTAAACACGGCTGCCGGAGTGTGGGCTTCCCCGCCGTCTCCTCACTCGCCCCCGGCATGGGTACCATATGCCCACTCTGGCTCGCTGGCAGGGAGGAGGCTCTCTGAGGGTAAAGGGAGAAATGGATGAATGAGTCCAAAATGAACCAAATGTTGAGTTTTTAAACATGGCAAGTCTGCAGGGTGCTTTCTCTACAGAGAGCGGATGGTGGCTTCGAATGATGCTGGACCACCTGAGTGCAAACGGAGGTCATAACTATTATTACACGATTCAGTGCAGAGCACATTACCAGCTAACGGCCTTTTTTGTGATGAAATTTAAAAAGAAAAAAGTAAGAAAGTAAGAGTATGTAAAGTCTGTCTTTTTCCCCTCCATATTCTAACATGTGCTTCCTCCGGGACATGATGAAAGACTCACAGGACAGCGCTGTCTGCCGTCTTCCTCATACATGAGCTCACAGACACCCACGATTGGCTAGTGTCTCTGTGATTGAGAGGAAAGAGAGAGTGTGCCATTCTTCCCACCCGATTTTGCTATCTTGGACTTCTGGCCATGGATGGCTGTGGCTTTTCCACCACTCAGGAGCCTGGAAAAGTCATTATAAAAATTGTCTTTTGCTTTCAATAACCTTTCAGATCACTTTGCATGAAGTGGAGAGGTGTGTGTGAGACTGTTTTGTAATCTCACTCCCGCCCACTTCGAATAGAATTCCTCTGCAGGTATATTTTTTGTCGTTTAAAGCTAAATAAAATTGAAATGTAATCCTTATGCTGTGACAGAGTGGATTCATTCGTGACCAGCGCTGGGCGAAAGAGTGCTTTCTGAGCCACGGGTTGCACATCACTATCCAGTCCCACTCAGCTATTTTAGAGTCAGATCAGCAGTGCATGCTGGCTCAAAGAGGCTAATCCTAACTTTTTGCCTTGAGTTGAACATAGCGGAAAAACGTCCCGGATGTAGACACTGATGTAGACACGCATCTTTAACCAGGAAAGGTTGCTCGTTGAGCTATAAGGATGTCTCTGTTGATGGACATGAGCTTCCATGCTGCATGCTCTCAGTTCCAGTTTGAGCTGAGCCACCAGAGCGTCCACACAAGTGCATTTTAAGAATTGGTGCGTCCTTAAATGTGTAACATGATACACAAATGTATTATTTTGCACATTTATTGCACTTATTTATTTATTTTCATCATTAACAGCAGCACTGAAGCTGAAAATATAAATGAAACAATATAAAAGAAGTCGGATCTTGTGTTTTGTTGTGGTCTGTGCTGGAGGAATGTCTCTCAATTATGAATCCAATGATAATTTCACACAGCTAATTGCTCGACACTTTAACCAAAGAAATGAGATGACTTTATACTTTTATATACCTTTATACTTTTTATATTATAAATGCCTAATAAAATGACTTGTTTGACACTGAAAAGGAGGAAAAATATTATATAAATATAATAAATGAAAATGTTATTAAAAAAGATATCAGAATCACAAAAAGATATCACAATATCTCAGAAAAAAAAAACATCATGACATAATTTATGATGATTTTAATATTATGTCATCGTATCACCCAGTGATAAAGACATAATATTATTATATTATATATTGAGATGAGGTGTAAGTGGGGAGGAAAAGTTCCCACTGCTGCTGTTTCTAACACCTGATTTATCTTATGAGCTAGCTCTTACACCCTTCACACATGAGAACAGATGCTCCGGAAGCAGGAACGCTTGGAAAGTGTGCGCCGCAGTGAGCCTCCAGCAGTGCGGTCAAAACCAAATAACCGAAGCCCACACAGGGGACTTTGCTTACGGCAGCCATTTGTAGTCGTTTCAGCCTGAAGTGCTGAAAAACAGCTGCTTTAAAGGCTCTTTCTTAACAGCCAGTACTGAAGGGAGCAACTTCCACAAGATTCTGTGCAGTGCTTTTATTTGAAATGGGAAGAAAAAAAAAACGTAGGTCCAGTTAGATTAGGAATCATATTAATAGTGCATTTGGTAATAATTTTACCTGCATACTGAACTACAGCATATAGCTTTCTGTCATTTTAGCAAATGTTTATCTCTTCCAGATGTTTAGCTAATGTTAGATAGCTAATATTTTAACAGTAATCTGTCTATTACTAATTTCCTATACTGGTTCTTGTTTGCATAATTTTTAATTGAAAGTGTGGTATTATTAAAAGACGATTAAAAAGTTAGATTGTTGAACTATTTTTTATTTCCTTTATTTATTTATTTTAGCATTATGAGATATTCGCTGGTTTTCAATGATAAGTTTCAAGTTGATACATGAAAGATATACAGTGGGGTCCTGAGACCGCTAGTGAAAATGCTTCTATTTTCCATTCTTTTCCAATTTAATACAACAATTTTATACAATTTAATACATCACAAATTATATTATTGACAACAACCTGAGTGAAAAGTAGAATCTTTCATACATGAATTTCAGAGTTTAATGACAGTGTGCACTCGAGCTGGCATGGAATCCACACGTTTGTGCAAAACCTTATGATCCATTTTAGATCAAATCCATCAGAGTCTCGTCTGATCACACGCTTTAATAGAAGAGACTAGACATGAGGAAAATCTAACCTTTTGTACAAAGCAGTTAACATGCTCGATATCACACATTTTCTTACATTTAAATAGAGGCCTAGAAATAGTGCAAAATCTTGAATATTAAATATACTTGAATATTAAATATATATATATATATATATATATATATATATATATATATATATATATATATATATATGTGTGTGTGTGTGTGTGTGTGTGTGTATTTGTATATATACTTATATATGTCATGTATTTGTACCACAGCACTGTCGAATCCTGGATTCCGATTGGTCAGAAGGTTGATTAGTTTTCTATAACAGCAGCTCTATAACATGACATGCTGTGTTTCTTTTTTTTTTTGACTTCAAGAGAGAGAAAATAGAAAAGGTGGTGAGGGAAAGACTGTTTAGAGCTGCTATAACGTAAGCGATAACAGGAACGAGCATGTTTCATACATGTTCCACAATATTAAATGTAACTACTGTTTAAATGGGTTAAAAACAATGAGGTTTTTTAATAAGTAAATAAGTAAAAAATATAATCATTGGCAAATTGATGTGGAATAAGAGGAATAAAACACTTCAGGATGTGCTGTTATAGGAAAATAACTCTAATCTGGATTAATCAGTTTGTAAGGCATATTTGGTATCACAGTGTATGTGTGTGTGTGTGTGTGTGTGCACTGTACAGTACAGAAATACACTGGACTCTATTAGATCGTTCTATAAATAGACACAGAAAGAAGGTAAGTAAGGGTAATGTAGTCGAAGAGCCCCTCAGATTTACTCTCTGCTCTATTCTGTACTTTAGAGAGCAGAAAGAAAGAGACTGGAAGTAAAGTAAGGTCAGAAAACCCTCAGGCAAGGCCACGCTCAAAGTTATTAATAAGAGCGAGTGCAATGAGGTCTCTCTCTCTCTCTCTCTCTCTCTCTCTGTGTGTGTTTCTCTGTGTGTGAATGAACACACACTCCTTAAACCTCTCTCTGTGATCTAGCTTGTGTTTTTGAAGTGATGTATTTGTTTTATATCAGAGCAATTTGCCAGCAAGTACCACTTTAATTTGTAATTTTTATCCATTTTTAGGAACATCTTTGAAACAAGTCCTCATTTACCTTACAGTAGCTATAAAAAGTCATTTCCTTACCAGCCTCTTTTTTCTTTTTTTTTTGAAAAAGCGCCAGAAAAGTTACAGCTGGAGTTCCGACTAGGGCTGGGTAATATGATATGGCGAAATGATCATATCACGATTCTCAAAGACATTTCTACAATACATGATATGTATCACCATATACAGTATACAGTTGGTTTGCTAAGAAACTTACAGCAAAACATAAGCATTGCATTTATAACATGCAACACTTTGTTTGATGAGATGTATACTTAATGCCTAGAAAAAAAAATTAACACCGAAAAGGAGGAAAAACAAATTCTGTAAAAAAAAATGACTATTTTACAGTTTTAAAGGAATTTTGTAATCAGATCAGCTGCTTCCAATCACTTTGTAATTATCCTTAAAAAAAAAAATTCAAATAGATGTCATGATTTCTATGATACCTCAAAAAAGTTGCGTAAGTTATTCTACTTCTGACTGGTACAAATGTTAAGCTGAGCTGAGTGCAGTGTGTTAGGTATATGATGTGTAGTGAAGCTGAGCTGAGTGCAGTGTGTTAGGTATATGATGTGTAGGTGAAGCTGATCTCAGTGCGGTGTGTTAGGTATATGATGTGTAGGTGAAGCTGAGCTCAGTGCAGTGTGTTAGGTATATGATGTGTAGGTGAAGCTGATCTCAGTGCAGTGTGTTAGGTATATGATGTGTAGTGAAGCTTAGCTCAGTGCAGTGTGTTAGGTATATGATGTGTAGGTGAAGCGGAGCTCAGTGCAGTGTGTTAGGTATATGATGTGTAGGTGAAGCTGAGCTCAGTGCAGTGTGTTAGGTATATGATGTGTAGGTGAAGCTTAGCTCAGTGCAGTGTGTTAGGTATATGATGTGTAGTGAAGCTGAGCTCAGTGCAGTGTGTTAGGTATATGATGTGTAGGTGAAGCGGAGCTCAGTGCAGTGTGTTAGGTATATGATGTGTAGGTGAAGCTGAGCTCAGTGCAGTGTGTTAGGTATATGATGTGTAGGTGAAGCTGAGCTCAGTGCAGTGTGTTAGGTATATGATGTGTAGGTGAAGCTGAGCTCAGTGCAGTGTGTTAGGTATATGATGTGTAGTGAAGCTGAGCTCAGTGCAGTGTGTTAGGTATATGATGTGTAGTGAAGCTGAGCTCAGTGCAGTGTGTTAGGTATATGATGTGTAGTGAAGCTGAGCTCAGTGCAGTGTGTTAGGTATATGATGTGTAGGTGAAGCGGAGCTCAGTGCAGTGTGTTAGGTATATGATGTGTAGGTGAAGCTGAGCTCAGTGCAGTGTGTTAGGTATATGATGTGTAGGTGAAGCTGAGCTCAGTGCAGTGTGTTAGGTATATGATGTGTAGGTGAAGCTGAGCTCAGTGCAGTGTGTTAGGTATATGATGTGTAGGTGAAGCGGAGCTCAGTGCAGTGTGTTAGGTATATGATGTGTAGGTGAAGCTTAGCTCAGTGCAGTGTGTTAGGTATATGATGTGTAGGTGAAGCGGAGCTCAGTGCAGTGTGTTAGGTATATGATGTGTAGTGAAGCGGAGCTCAGTGCAGTGTGTTAGGTATATGATGTGTAGGTGAAGCTGAGCTCAGTGCAGTGTGTTAGGTATATGATGTGTAGTGAAGCGGAGCTCAGTGCAGTGTGTTAGGTATATGATGTGTAGGTGAAGCTGAGCTCAGTGCAGTGTGTTAGGTATATGATGTGTAGTGAAGCTGAGCTGAGTGCAGTGTGTTAGGTATATGATGTGTAGGTGAAGCTGAGCTCAGTGCAGTGTGTTAGGTATATGATGTGTATTAAAGCTGAGCTCACTGCAGTGTGTTAGGTATATGATGTGTAGTGAAGCTGAGCTCAGTGCAGTGTGTTAGGTATATGATGTGTAGGTGAAGCTGAGCTCAGTGCAGTGTGTTAGGTATATGATGTGTAGGTGAAGCGGAGCTCAGTGCAGTATGTTAGGTATATGATGTGTAGTGAAGCTGATCTCAGTGCAGTGTGTTAGGTATATGATGTGTAGTGAAGCGGAGCTCAGTGCAGTGTGTTAGGTATATGATGTGTAGGTGAAGCTGAGCTCAGTGCAGTGTGTTAGGTATATGATGTGTAGTGAAGCTGAGCTCAGTGCAGTGTGTTAGGTATATGATGTGTAGTGAAGCGGAGCTCAGTGCAGTGTGTTAGGTATATGATGTGTAGGTGAAGCTGAGCTCAGTGCAGTGTGTTAGGTATATGATGTGTAGTGAAGCTGAGCTCAGTGCAGTGTGTTAGGTATATGATGTGTAGTGAAGCTGAGCTCAGTGCAGTGTGTTAGGTATATGATGTGTAGTGAAGCTGAGCTCAGTGCAGTGTGTTAGGTATATGATGTGTAGTGAAGCGGAGCTCAGTGCAGTGTGTTAGGTATATGATGTGTAGTGAAGCTGAGCTCAGTGTGGTGTGTTAGGTATATGATGTGTAGTGAAGCTTAGCTCAGTGCAGTGTGTTAGGTATATGATGTGTAGTGAAGCGGAGCTCAGTGCAGTGTGTTAGGTATATGATGTGTAGGTGAAGCTGAGCTCAGTGCAGTGTGTTAGGTATATGATGTGTAGTGAAGCTGAGCTCAGTGCAGTGTGTTAGGTATATGATGTGTAGTGAAGCTGAGCTCAGTGCAGTGTGTTAGGTATATGATGTGTAGGTGAAGCTGAGCTCAGTGCAGTGTGTTAGGTATATGATGTGTAGGTGAAGCTGAGCTCAGTGCAGTGTGTTAGGTATATGATGTGTAGGTGAAGCTGAGCTCAGTGCAGTGTGTTAGGTATATGATGTGTAGTGAAGCGGAGCTCAGTGCAGTGTGTTAGGTATATGATGTGTAGGTGAAGCGGAGCTCAGTGCAGTGTGTTAGGTATATGATGTGTAGTGAAGCTGAGCTCAGTGCAGTGTGTTAGGTATATGATGTGTAGGTGAAGCTGAGCTGAGTGCAGTGTGTTAGGTATATGATGTGTAGGTGAAGCTGAGCTCAGTGCAGTGTGTTAGGTATATGATGTGTAGGTGAAGCGGAGCTCAGTGCAGTAGGAGGCAATGCTGTGTTTGCTGCTCCGGCCCTCCTGCAGAGTGTGAGTGTGAGTGTGTGAGTGTGAGTGTGAGGGTGTGATCACCTGCGGGGAGAGACGTGCTGTCACAGCCCAATCTGACAGCGCTGGAGCTTTACACTCTCAGCACAGTTACTCTCTGTACCTGGGAACGGCATGTGACTAAGAAAGAACTAAAACGCAGCACAGCAAACACACCAGCAGTGTAAAAGTGTGTGCTGTATGAAGAGAATGTGTTACAGCTATTAGCACTGCGTCAAGCAATAAAATGTAGAATATCAGCAAAGGGTTTGAGGGTGATGTGGTGTTATTAGCTCTTATTATTATTATTAGTAGTAGTCTATCTATCTATCTATCTATCTATCTATCTATCTATCTCCCTCTCTCTCTGTCTCCCTCTCTCTCTGTCTGTCTCACTCTCTTTCTCCCTATTCTTCCTTCTGTTTTTATCATTACCTCTCCCTCTCTCTTCTCTCTCTCTCTCACACACTATCTCTCTATCTGTTTGTCCTTCTGTCTCTCCATCTATCTCTGTGTCTGTCTTTCTCCCTTATTATCTTTCTCTTGTCTCTCTCTCTCTCTGTCTCTCTCTCTGTCTCTCTGTAGTCAGAGAGGCGTTTCATGACTTCATTACAGGTAGAGAACCTGCGTGGCGTTTTATTGACCTGAGAGCATTATGGGATGCCTAACGATCTGCAGCAGCAGCGAGGGGTGAAGGACATTAATAATAGAAACTCATAAACAGACACAGTTCACTCCTCTTCACTGAAATAAGAACTCGTTACAAAGCACTTCCTTTACTCGTGCAGTTTAAAAGTAGCTGTTTTAAAATGGTATTATGACTTTTCTTAGCTCCATTATATATTTCTATAAAATGTGAGCTTGTTTTGATTATTTATTGTTCTAAGATGAATAGGTTTATATTATCATGATATTTTTTACATACATGCTTCAAAAGAAATCCCTGGATTCTGTTCATCATTCTTTAAGATCCATAACAAATGGCAGAAGTTTACACTGAAGATACATTGAAATATTTTTGCTTATAAAACAATTCTTGGTCACTTTCCTTTGTATCTATCACTATTGTTGCAAACAAAAAAAAACATTTTACAATTCATGTTCTTACAGTCACGTCAATTTTGACGTTCCATCGTTAAGATCATAATTCGGTAAGAAAACTTTTAGTTATAGCGCCCCATCATCAGAGAATGACTTAAAGAAACATCTGTAACTTATGCAGTTAATTTTATTATACTATATTGTAAGATATTTGCAGTATAAGGGAAGTGTTTCCTGTCTGTAATCGTTTCACAGTGCTCTTATTAGTGTTACTTGTTATGTCTAGTATCAGAATATTGTTTATGGTAATTGTTGTGCTGCCTTTGTGGCTAGGGCTCACTTAAAAAAGAGATTTTTGTCTCAGTTTGTGGTCAACTCCTGGTCAATTAATTGTGTGGCCTAGGGGGCGTGGCCGAGTGTTGCATGTGAAGGGGTGGGGGGCGGATTCATGGAGAAGGAGTGGGTGAGAATACACCTGTGTGATTGATGTTGTTCTTTTTATATGCTTCGTGTCTTGCAGTGCAGAGAGAACTGGTGGTGCATATTGAGTGTGTGTGTGTGTGTGTGTGTTTTAAAGATTTTTTCAGTTAAGCTGAAATATTTCTGTTGTGCTTAAAAGCTAAAATAAACGTAACCCTGCTCTCTCTCTTACTCTCCTAATTCTCCTCACCCCCACCAGGGTGCAACAAAAGGTTAAATAAATAAAAAATAAAAATAAATGCTGACGTAATTTAGTTTTGTTAAACTGCCGTGTGAGTGTGGAATGAAGTCATATTCAAAGTGTTTTGGAGCACATGTACGTGTGCTGTAGTCTAACGTAGCATTTGAGGTGATTGGTTAGAATTTGGGGCACATACACCATGAAACATCAATCACTTCCTACAACAGCGCAGCACTTTCATTTTTATTTTCATTAGCCCTCTGGTTATCCTCGTCTGTGGCAGTGTGTGTGTTTCTGACTGTAAGTCTGTCACGGCGCTTGTGCTTTTGTCTCAAAGAGCTGTTGCTCTCATAAAGAACCTCTCAGGCTTCAGGCGACACATTTAGCGCCTGATAGCGGCCGTAAGGACTGAGAACGCTCCGTGGAGCGAAGCTTACATTTCACTTAAGACATTTATGTTGTTCCAGCTGATTGACTTGCCTTCTCTGCTCCTGAGGTCATAATTGATCTCTCTCTCTCTCTCTCTCTTTCTCTCTTTCTCTCTCTCTCTCTCTCTTTCTCTCTCTCTCGTAGGGGAGTTGTTCGTTTGGATATCAGCCTGCAGGACGTGGATATCGATCAGTGTTCCACTGACGGCTGGTTCGCAGGAACTCACAGGTGCAACCTGACCAGCATGGAGGTGAGACTTCTAGTTCTAGGTGCTTTCCTCTGATTTCAGGTGTCAGACATTAAATAAATAAAGAAATAAAGAAAGACTGAATAATTATTTCCGAACTGAAGGAGCGTTGGGAGCTTATTACCCTGTTAAGCTTCATGAAGAAAGAAGCAGCAGTGTGTGTCATGCAAGAAGAAACACATTTAACACCTCTAAATGACTCGGGTTTATTCACACTCCTGTAAACAGCATGATTAGAATGTCTATTTCTGCTCGCAGTAGGGTCAGTGGCTGGAATGTGTTACCAAAAAATGTATAGAATATGCTGCAAATGAGCAGAGCAGAATAGAGTAGAGTAGAATCAAATAGAATGTTATATTAAATAATATATTTTAATATAATAATAGAATAGAATGGAGCAGAACATATATGTTATAGAGTATGTTATATAATGTTATAGAGTACAATACAATAGAATACAATAGAATAAAATGTTATATAAAAGAGTACATTAGAATAGAATAGAATAGAATAGAATAGAGCAGGGAAGAATAGAGTAGAATGTCATGGAAAAGAATGAAATAGAATAGAATGCTATATTGTTATTTAATGTTATAATGTTAAAGAATAAAATATTATAGATATTATCTATAAATAATATAGATATGAATAATATTATAGAATATAAGAGAATTTAGAAGAATAGAATACAGTAGGATAGAGCGGGATAGAAGAGAATAGAATGTTATATAAAAGAGTAGAATAGCACAGGAGAGAACAGAGTAGAATGTTATATAGAATAGAATAGAATAGAATAGAATAGAATAGAATAGAATGTTATGGAATATAATGGAACAGAACAGTATGTTATATAGAGTTGAGTAGAACTGAATAGAATCGAGTAAGCTATATTAGAGCAGGATAGATTAGAATAAAATTTTACAGAAAAAAAGTAGAATATAATAGAATGTATTAGAGTTGAATAGAATAGAGCAGGTTAGAACAGAGCAATATAGAGCATAATAGAATACGATAGAGCAGTATTAACTATATTAGAATAGAATGTTATATAAAAGAGTGCAATAGAATAGAGTAGAATGGTATAGGAAAGAATGAAATAGAATAGAATGTTATATTGTTATACAACATTATGGAATAGAGCATGATAGAGCAGAATAGAATAGAGCAGGACCGAAGAGAATAGAATGTAAAATAATAGTGTAATAGAATGTTATAGAATAGAATAGAATGTAAGAGAAAGATTAGAATAATATAGAATCTTATAGAATATAATACAATAATTAAAAGCATAATAGAATATTACAGGAGAGATAAGAATACAGTAGAATTTCATAGGGTAGAATATTATAGAACAGAATAGAATATAATAGAATAAAGCAGAATATATTAGAATATAATATTATTGGAATATAAATTTATAGAATATGATACAGTGGAATTCTTTAGAACAGAATGCTATAGAGTAGACTAGATTAGAATGGACTAGAATGTAATTTAAGAGAATAGAGCAGGATAGAATAGAATGTTATAGAAATTAATATAATAGAAAAAAAGGAATAGAAATGAAATGATTTTCATGGCATTTTATAGAATGATATAGAATGAAGGTAAGTATAGTGTGTAGTGTATCTATGGAACAGAAATGATTTTTACAGAATAGAATGTTATAGAATATTATAGAATTTGAGTATAAGTATAGTGTATAGTATCTACAAGGAAAGGAGGCTGAGAATCAGTCAGCAGTCAGTCAGTGAAAGCTGAAGTCTTCAGGGGCTTGTGGATTTGGAATGGAATAGAATAGAAATGATTTTCACAGAATAGCATCTTATAGAATATTATAGAATATTATAGAATTTGAGTATAAGTATAGTATATAGTATATGTAAGTAAAGGAGGCTGAAAATCAGTCAGGGGCTTGTGGACTTAGAATAGAATGGAATAGAAATTATTTTTTCCTACAGAATAGTGTTTTATAGAATGTTATAGAATATTATAGAATGAAGGTAAGTATAGTGTATAGTTTCTATAAGGAAAGGAGGCTGAAAATCAGTCAGCAGTCAGTCAGTGAAGGTTGAAGTCTCCAAGAACTTGTGGATTTGGAATAAAATGGAATAGAAATGATTTTCACAGAATAGCGTTTTACAGAATGTTATAGAATATTATAGAATTTGAGTATAAGTATAGTGTATAGTATCTATTAGGAAAGGAGGCTGAAAATCAGTCAGCAGTCAGTCAGTGAAGGTTGAAGTCTTCAGGGGCTTGTGGATATGGAATAAAATTGAATAGAAATGATTTTTACAGGATAACATTATAGAATGTTATAGAATATTATAGAATTTGAGTATAAGTATAGTATATAGTATATGTAAGTAAAGGAGGCTGAAAATCAGTCAGGGGCTTGTGGATTTAGAATAGAATGGAATAGAAATGATTTTTTTCTACAGAATAGTGTTTTATAGAATGTTATAGAATGTAGGTAAGTATAATGTATAATATCTGTAAGGAAAGAAGGCTGTAAATCAGTCAGCGGTCAGTTAGTGAAGGTTGAAGTCTTCAGGGGCTTGTGGACTTAGAATCAAATGGAATAGAAATGATTTTCACAGAATAGCGTTTTATAGAATGTCATAGAATATTATAGAATTTGAGTGTAAGTATAGTGTATAGTATCTGTAAGGAAAGGAGGCTGAGAATCAGTCAATAGTCAGTCAGTGAAGGTTGAAGTCTTCAGGGGCTTGTGGATTTGGAATAGAAAGGAATAGAAATGATTTTTTTTTACAGAATAACATTTTATAGAATGTTATAGAATGTAGGTAAGTATAATGTATAATATCTGTAAGGAAAGAAGGCTGTAAATCAGTCAGCGGTCAGTTAGTGAGCGTTGAAGTCTTCAGGGGCTTGTGGATTTGGAATGGAATAGAATAGAAATGATTTTTACAGAATAGCATTTTATAGAATGTCATAGAATATTATAGAATTTGGGTATAAGTATAATATATAGTATCTATAGGAAAGGAGGCTGAAAATCAGTCAGGGGCTTGTGGACTTAGAATAGAATGGAATAGAAATGATTTTTTTCTACAGAATAGTGTGTTATAGAATGTTATAGAATGAAGGTAAGTATAGTGTATAGTTTCTATAAGGAAAGAAGGCTGTAAATCAGTCAGCAGTCAGTTAGTGAAGGTTGAAGTCTCCAAGAACTTGTGGATTTGGAATAAAATGGAATAGAAATGATTTTCACAGAATAGCGTTTTACAGAATGTTATAGAATATTATAGAATTTGAGTATAAGTATAGTGTATAGTATCTATTAGGAAAGGAGGCTGAGAATCAGTCAATAGTCAGTCAGTGAAGGTTGAAGTCTTCAGGGGCTTGTGGATTTGGAATAGAAAGGAATAGAAATGATTTTTTTTTTTTACAGAATAACATTTTATAGAATGTTATAGAATGTAGGTAAGTATAATGTATAATATCTGTAAGGAAAGAAGGCTGTAAATCAGTCAGCGGTCAGTTAGTGAGCGTTGAAGTCTTCAGGGGCTTGTGGATTTGGAATAGAAATGATTTTTACAGGATAACGTTATAGAATGTTGTAGAATATTATAGAATTTGAGTATAAGTATAGTATATAGTATATGTAAGGAAAGGAGGCTGAAAATCAGTCAGGGGCTTGTGGACTTAGAATAGAATGGAATAGAAATGATTTTCACAGAATAGCGTTTTACAGAATGTCATAGAATATTATAGAATTTGGGTATAAGTATAGTATATAGTATCTGTAAGGAAAGGAGGCTGAAAATCAGACAGCAGTCAGTCAGTGAAGGTTGAAGTCTTCAGGGGCTTGTGGATTTGGAATAGAATAGAATAGAAATGATTTTTACCGAATAGCATGTTATAGAATCTTACGAATCTTATGTTAATGTTATAGACGTCATAGTCATTTACAATGCACTAAAAACAATTGGAAATGCCATTAGTAACTCCGCTTGTCCATGAAAGACCGCTTCATTCTTTATCAGAAGTGTCTCTGAGTAGAACGAGAGAGCAGCGGGAGGTTCTTGCTATTAAACTAGAAAGCAGCAAAAAGGTGAAAGCCACACTTCATATACAAAAATCACACCTGATGTTTAACGGGTCTCTGAGTTTAACTCTGCTGTTGTTGGAATCCAGCGTGAATTCAGCGGGTGAAGAGTTTAGGGGCGGGGCATGTGGACGCTGTTTACCTGGTGTTTGAGGATGATTATTAAGAGCAGCACAGGGTACAAAAGGAACCTCGGCTGCTCTATAATGTATGTGATGTAATGGGTTGCAGGAATCGCTCTGAATAATTAAGCACGCGATTTGTCTGCACTGTCTCCTCTTAGACGTGCCACTGTGCAGAGGAAGTGTGTATGTGTGTGTGTGTGTGTTTCTGTGTGTGTGTTTTTTCCCTAATATACTGAAGTCTTAGTGCCCAGAACTGATTCTATTTCATCGGTTATCAAAATAAATTGACAATATAATTCTTGTCATTTTGTGGTGTCACTCAAGAACACCTCAAAATTGTTCATTCATTAAAGCAAACACAAAATGGCCGTGTTGTTTTACTCGTATGAAAGATACAATGCTCTGTAGATCCTGTTAGTAAATCAGTTTTGCTGGGTCTGAACTACAAATGTTGCAGGAATGTTGTAGGAATGTTCGTAAAGGTTCTCCAGAATGCCCAGAAAAAGAGCAGAAAGTTCCTAGAGTGTTCTAACCTAAATTTGTTAACAGAAACTTAAAAGTGGACCAAATTGGCTTCAGTTGTAACAATCGTGTTTTAATTTTTTTTTTTTACCTGCTTATAAAATCCCAGTTTCATAGGAACTGTCAACATTTTTGTTTAAATGAATTTGCATCAAAGGATTTTACTTACGTAACCAATACTATCTGTTCTGATTTTGCTAGACATCTTTCGCAAAGGCAAGACAATACCAAACATCCACATTCTCTCAGGAATAAACCTTTAAGTAAGGAATAAAACACTCTGTGTTGTGCTGTTAAAGGAAAATAATCAAAGACGGAGTGATGTGAGGAAAGCAAAGTTACTGTTACCTCCACAAAGTTGATTGTTTTCCTACAACATCTCAAAGCGTTTCTTCAGCACTTTGCTAGTGATTAAATTTATTAAAGAATGACACTTCATACTTTTTATCCGTTTATAGTTACTTTAAATGTTGTGGAATGTCCATGAGACAAGTTATTTCCTGTTCTTGCTTACATTATAGCAGCTACAAACAGTCTCTCACCAGCATCTCTTTTTTCTCTCTCATGACAAAAATCACAGCTTGTCATGTGACCATGAAACAGTCAGAGTCGAGAATTCAACAGCGCCGTGGTATAAAGTACATAAACTCACAGATAAAGGATTTTTCAAACTGATAAAACAATTTCATCTCCATTTTAGATTGTTGTAATCTGTATGAACTGAGTGAACTTTAGCATCACTTTTTGTGAACTGTTGCAATAAAAACGGTTCGTGATCGGAGATCGTATGTACGTGCTGCATCACTCTACTTCCTCTGTTTTTCCTCTTTCCCTTACGGTGTGTAATTGAACTCTGCTCTGAGTGGCCTGTAGTCGATAGCTGAGTGTCCTGATCCCGCTCTCTCCGAGATTTTTCCGTTTGATCAGTGGTGATGAGCAGGCAGAAAGGCAGCTGGTGGTTGGAAAAGCGCTGCTGTTCCTTTTAGCGCTGCTGGTTATAAATAGAGCTCAGGACCGCACGGTAATCAGGAGTTTGTGCAGTCGTGTTGTAATGCGATAAAGCCGTCTCATTGTGCCCGGGGCCCTTCTTATGCAAACAAGCCATGATTCTCTCTTGTTATCTCCGGCTCTGCAGTACGTACTGCTAAATCAGTTTATTGAATGCTTCAGAAGCACCAGTGCAACCATCAGCGCTCCGGAGATTCATCAGAGCTGCGCTACAGAAAAGATGCTGCGACGTTTGTGAGTGCAGAGTCTGGTTATTTTGGGGTTTATTATTAGATATCATGCTCAAACTGGCTGCAGTGAGAACACAGGCACATGGATATCACATGGTCATTATTTCAACAACTCCAGGATGAGGATAAAAAAAAGCCCACCAGAACACAAGAAGAAACTAAATGTACAACATGGAACTAGAAAACAAAGACACTAGTGTCCCACTAGGGCAGTGGTGGCTCAATGGTTAAGGCTCTGGGTTCTTGATCAGAAGGTTGGGGGTTCAAGCACCAGCACTACCAAGCTACCACTGTTGGGCCCTTGAGCAAGGCCCTTAAGCCTCTCTGCTCCATGGGGCTGTATCATAGCTGACCCTGTGCTCTGACCCCTACTTCCTAACCAGCTGGGATCTGTGAGGAAAAGGATTTCCCTGTGCTGTAATGTTTACTGTATGTGATAAATAAAGGCTTCTTCTAACCCCAGGAACAGGAGGCTGCTGAATGCTAGGGCTCGCAATTCCTTTTGAAAATTATTTTCAAATTTTTTAGTTTTTAAATACATTGAAATAATAAAAATGAGCCTATAATATTATATTTCCAGAAACAAAATGAATATTAGCAATAGCCACAAGGATTATTATAGGAAAATAATCAACAACTGGGTGGTGTGATAAAGAGGAGTTACTGTTCCCACCACAAAGTTGATTTTTCCATGACAGCACATCCTGAAGTGTTTTATTCCTCTTATACAGCAGTTTGTCAATGATTACAGTTTTTTTTTTATTACAGAGTGTTACATTGTACTTTTTTATCCGTTTAATGTTGTGGAATGTCCATGAAACTAAATACTTCCTGTTATTGCTTATGTTAAACAGCCTCTCTTTTCTCTCTTGAAGTTAATAATAATAATAATAATTAAAAAAAAAACGCTTGTCATGTTACGGTGTCAACTTCTCTGTCCTGAAGATGTCAGAAAACTTAAAGTAACAATCTTTACCTCTGACACTGGAGACTCCTTCCATAAATGTTAAATAAACATTTAATTCAGAAATCTGCACCATATCAATGATCCCGTTTTAAACTTTTTATGTGTTGCGTCCTCTATACACGTCCCTGTGAACGAGCTGTTACTATAGAAACGATAACGTATTAGCGCGAGCGCATTAATATAAACCTGTGATTTGCAGTGCACTACTGTCAGAGCTGCTGTTATGGAAAATGAATCAATACCGTCTGACCAATCAGAATCCAGAATTCAATGGAGGGATGATATAGTAATAATACCGAATAAATATTGCACAATGATTCAAGTGGAGAGATGATTAAGTTTGTAGTCACATGTTGCACGATGTTCCTGAAACAAAACAATGTAAACATCTTGAAAAGCATAATGTTAATGTGAAGTGTGTATAGTGCAGTAAAATGTGTGTGCATTAAAGCACAGGCCGGTTCTTTGCGATGAGAATGAACTCTGAATGTTCTTGAGACAGATGGTCAGTGAAGCTGGCATGAGAATCAGACTGCCATGAGTGAAGAGATGAGAATAAACAAAACCTTCGTTTTTCTGAAATAGCAAGATGTTCTTTTCTGTGTCTCAGTCTGAGCCAATTCTCATGGTTTTTTTGGACTGGTTTTTAGATATTAGACATCATGCTGTTTATACTGATGTTAGGAATTTCTTGTACTTTTATACAGAGTCTTTCTCGTTATTACATCCGAATCTGTCGCTGGTCCAGGAGCCACAATAATTCCACATCTGGATCCAGTATGTTGCATCAAATATCAGCCCAGTGGGCTACTTGCGCATCTGCTTCCGGCTCGTCCACTATAATAGCAATGGTCCTATTTACACCCGGGGTCTGCAGAAGCTCCCAAAAATCAGTCAGCAACGTCCATCATTTATGTAAGAACACTTGCAAAGCTCCTTTTAGTAAGCTGGAGAAAGGCGTCAGACTGTATGCTTCATCATACATTAACAACTGTAAAGGTAAGAAAATACCTCTTAATAGAAACGAACACCTAAGCTAATGTTAGCACAACACTGTGACTTTATTGTAAGACTGAAACAAACAGAAGTTGCTGTCTCACTGTACTGCCGAATGTAAACAGCGCTACCAGAGATGTGAGATTTGCACTATTTATTGAATATAAATATTCAATTTTCAATTACCTTATGAGCTATGCAGAGCAGGACAAATGCAAATAATGTGCCACGAATGTGGACGACAGCACTGAGACTGAGAACTGTAGATTGAAATGTGATGTTTTTGTGTGTAAACGATGAATAAAACTGCTTAGCAGAGCTTTATGACTCTCTGTATCAGTCTTTATTTTGCAAAGGGTCAACTGATTTTCTTACCCACTTTAAAGTGCAGTGTTCCATATTTGTCCTTCTATTTTGGAGTATGACAACTGTCTTACGCAGTGTAATGTTGCAGCTGAACAATCATGTGGCACTGCATCAGCAACGACAAAAACGGATTGCTTTCTGTTTGTTTTTCTGCCCTTTCTGTCCTCTCGCCATCGGAGCATCTATTTATAGACTGACTGTGAAATGAACAAGCGAATTACGAAAAAGAACAATTTCATCCAGAGAGAGAGAGAGAGAGAGAGCGAGAGAGAGAGAGAGAGAGAGAGAGATGGCAGAGTGAGAAAGATCTATCTATCTATCTATCCTTTAAAATCTTTAGATAAATCTATCTCGGTTTAACAATGTGTTAAAGTAATAAAAAATAAAGAGAAGATTTTTCGACATAAAGCTCATGCACCTAATATATTCGCCCTTGTTATCTTCATATGTATAGCACCTTTTATAAATATTTACACTCATTAATGGCTGAAGTATAAATGGCTACAGATCCGACTTAATGGTAAGTGCACACTGTCTGCAGCGCTTGGTTTTATTTGTTACCAAGCCACTGTAACGGGTGAGTGAACAAACACCAGATGTGTTATTTTAATCTTTTAATGCAGTTCGGCTGCTACTTGTTGCAAGAGCGCTGACAGCTTGGGAAAACTTCTGCCAGAAGGTTTTCATTTTGTTGTTTTTATTGTTTTTATCTTTACAATCATCCAGATTTGGTCACCCATTATAAAGACCAGAGATATTGCTATAAATAACGTTTCAATTCAGGAAAATATAGCAGATTCCTCATTACATGCAGGTGGCCACTCGGATGATGTATGTCTATGATACGCACTTCTTTACTCCTTAATAAGGATATGTTGAATGCAGTAATGAAATAAATGAAATGCAGGTGTATTGGACCAGCAAATGAACAGAAATGCATGGGACCAGAACTAAGAAGCACAGGAGCATTTTAATGTTTCATGCTTTGGGAAGAGGATACAGTGGATATCAGTGGTTGAATTGCTGAGTGCTGATCTTCAATAAAGACAATTTCTTTCCTAATCTTAAGACAATTGTCAGCAGTCAACTCCATCTATTCCTCATATTTGAGGTGTGCATCCAAGATTTTCTGCTTTGCTTTAAACATCCTCTTTCAATCTTGATGTGGATCCACTATCAGGAAAGATGTATATCACCCCACAGCTGCTTTCTAATGCCTTTATAAACACACCCCAGTGATGCATAGGGTCATCATGAAGTCTGAAAGCCAAAAAGACAGAGACAGTGAAAAGAGTATCTTGCTATTTCAGAAAAGTGAAGGTTTTTGTTTATTCTCATTCCTTCACTGTAACAAGCTGCGTTTTTTTTTTGTTTTTTTTTTTTGACAGGAGAAAAAAAAATGAGATGTTGGTGAGGGAACAACTGTTTATAGCTGCTATGACGTAAGTGAGAACAGGAACTAAATAGTTTCACAGATGTTCCACAACCTTCCACAAGCAACTAAAAATGGATGAAAAGTACAGTGTGTCGTTCTTTAATAAATACATCAATGCAACCTCAGTCAAATTGCTGTGGTATAAGAGGAATAAACACTTCAGGACATAACAACTTCAGGGTTATAGAAGTAACTCCATGCCATCACACCACCCTGTTATTGATTATTTTTCTATAACAGCATGGTTTATCGCGTTTTACTCCTTTCATAGTGTATGTACTTCCTGCTCTTCTCTGACGGCCCTGTCCTGCTCAGGCTACAAGTGCTTTGGCATCAGTACAAGTTGTGAGTGGAGTGTGTGAAAGTGAGTGATTGCTCTGCTCTCAGACACTCTATAGTCACTCGGGCATGGGACGAGCTCTCGAGCTCCGGCTTAGAGCGCTGCCAAGCTAAACCCACAGAGCCAGGACCAGACTTTTCTTCATCTGTCTCAAACTCTTCCACCTCTGTACTGGGTCAGGGGCCCGGCATTGAAAAAGTAGCTGGCACATTCATAGTCCTCGCCTGCTGGAAATTTCCACCCCCAACAATTCCCAAACACCTATAGATCATTGAACACATTAACATTGATGTGATTATTATGATCCATGTGAAGGGAGCAGGATGAATGGAGGCAGCTTCTTTATTGCTAGCACATCACACTGCACTGCAGGTGCTCGATGCTAATGCTTAGCCAAAAAGATACGACTTACGCAGGGGCTCTCTCTGTGTTACGAATGAGCACTAGACTGTGCTTTAATCACAGCTCAAAGCTTGCAGCTTTTTTCTACAGTCATCCATCAGCTGTCAGAAGAGTAGCAGTAAATGACAGCGTCCATCTTCACAACACGCACAGCATCCAGGCCATTTGTCTTCATTCAGCATTCCAGTCCAGTTAATCTGCTCCATCACAGATGCCACAGCAGCAGCAGCAGCAGGCCTCGGCCATATTAAAATGCCTGTCAGCAGAAAAGCTCATAATTGCCTCATGTTGATCAAATCAGATCATGGATATCTCAAGGACCACCCAAGGCTCGCCACATATTAGGTTATAAATATGCTAAAGTCAGCTGCTGCTAATGTATTGCTTGTCTCGCATAGAACACATCACAGACATCATGAGTACGCCAACGACTTGATGCAGTACTCATTAGTGCTACAAATTAGCCACAGGACGGTTGGTTAAACTAATAACGATACAGTTACAGTCAATAGAAAATTGCAGTAATAGTTGGATGAGTGACAATGAAGTTGTGATTTGATGATGGATGGAGGGTGGGGTAGATGGGGGGCATGCTTTTGCGAGATACAGTATGATTTTTAAATACAATTTAAAATTGCTAGCTACCAAACTGATAGAGTAATTAAAAATCAATTATAAAACAAATAGCAGCTGTGATGTGAACTGGAGAGTCGTATTGAATGCAGGACAGTCGCTAATGTCTTCTAAAAAAATGCTAGATTTGTCACTGGCAAAATAAATAAAGTCACTAAAAAGGTCTAAAAAAATCTCCAAATCTAGTGACAGAGTCATTAAGTTGGCAACACTGGGTAGCATGTCTAGCACAGGATTCAATTCAATTCAATTTTATTTGTATAGTGCTTTTAGCAATGGACATTATCACAAAGCAGCTGCACAGAAATACATAAATTCTATTTCACAATGTATTTCACAATTGTACAATCTAAATAGTATGAGCTGATCTTCAAAACATGTATCTACAAGTCATCTATCTTTACCTCAAGATTAATGGACAATGATGGTAATAATGATGCTGACCTCAGCAAATTAACAGTTTCTCTCTATTTTTTTAATATAGAATGCCCTAAATGCCAGACACTAGGAGGATAAATGATGAATTGACAATCATCTTATAAAAAGTAGCACATTACAGTGTGATAATAGTATTTGATAAACAGCAATAATTACAAGCAGTGTCTGGCACTATGCATTCTGAATATGTATCTGCGTATTAATGTGTGTGAAAACTGCAGCAGGTGATATAGTGCATACATCAGATCTTAATGTAGGTCTCACGTGAAAAACTAGGCTCAGACTTTTCAAGTTTGTAAAGTAAGTACATGTGAAAGTACTAATGTGAAAAAATACCAGTTATACAACAGTGCTTGATGTTAAGATATATTATAAATAACCATTTACTTTCAGATCAGAGGTAAAACCATTATTAGATACTCTATGTGTTCACTCTATGCAGTCAGATCTGCATGTATTTACTGGAGCAGCTTGGTAGTATTTAATGTTGTGTTTCTAGCATTAAAACAACAAAACACTTGTAATTTTTACAATAGTTACTATTTGCTTAGATATTCAAATTGCAACGTATGCATTAAGTATTACTTATAGATATTGTGGGTAATTACTGCATTATAGCACCAAGTACTACTGTACAAACCAGGCACTTTTCACATGAGAAATTATACGCAAAATATGGACCAGAAATTACTGTAATAACCTCATACTTTTCTGTTAAATCCTGGTTACTCATCGTAGTGTAAAATAAAGGGATACCAGTGTATCATCCTCAGCACACTGGATCATTAATTGCATTACATTTACCACAATAAATTATTGCTTTATTTATTGGATGATTTGCCCTCAAAAATAAAATCATTAAGCCTGTCAGTTTCTGTAATTAGCATATCTGGCAGTTAGACTGCTCTCAGTAGCGAGTCTACATCAGTAATAGATATTTTGGGAAATCTATTTAGGGAGACAAATTGTGCGTAATTTTGTGTCTATTTCAGATACCGAGTGAAGTTAATTTGAGGCACGGACATTTAATAATAACACAAGCAATATGCTGTGAACTTGTATTTACCCAGAAGTACAGAATATAGCACTTCAAGAAAGGAAACAGCTGATTTTTCTCAGGAAATGAAGTCAGATCATGTGAGACTAGCACTGGTGCAGGATATGCTATCACACAATAACCTCTGTATAAAGACTGAACTAAAAAAGACTGAGTACACTGTCATTCACCCTTCCTAAAGTTTGAATATTTATGATATCAATATGGACACAAGATTTTGTTCCCCAAAGGTGCAGTAGCTAATTTTGTATCATTATCTGACAGGATCAGAATGGACACGTCTTATTTTAGACACTATTGAATAATTAAGGAAGGGTGAGTCTTTGTGGACAAATGGCCAGTTTAACTCCGGTATGTTCAGTCAAATAAGTTGAGTTAAACATAAATAAAATAAGAAACAAGAACACACAGCGGCACAGTCTTTATGGTCTTAAAGCTTCAGGGTCTCCGGTTTGATCCTGAGCTCAAGGTACTGTCTATGTTTCGTATCACATGTTCTCCCTGTATCTGCATGGGTTTTCTCCAGGTTCTCTGGTTCCTCCCAACTCCCCAAAACACACTGTAAGGTGTATAAGCTATGCTAAATTGCCGCTAGGTGTAAATGAGTGTGTGCATGGTGCCTGTGATGGACCAGTGTTCCTGGGATAGACTCCAGATCCACCGCCACCCTGACCAGGATAAAGCGCTCAATATGAATGAATGAAGTGGGCAAATCCCACAAATCAGACTTCTAGAGAATCTGGATGTTTTCATCACTCATCACGGCTTAGAACTGCCTACGACTTCTTAGAAGTGTTTATGTAAAACCGCAAAGCTAAAGTTAACATTCAAGGCTGATTAACTGTCATTAAGTATTTAGTAGATTACATTATAAAATTCTTGTAGGCTAATGTAAATAAAGTCATTGAAGGAGTAGCTGGATCATTATGATCCGGTTTTCCATTTTGATTTGCAAAGCGTTACGATGTATTGGGGCAGTTGTAGGGCCGGCTTTTGACTTGGGTTGAGATTCTGGGGTTAAGATTCTGCCCTAATCACTAGATGGTTCAAATCCCAGAATCGTCAAAGACCCACTGTTGAGCAAAATCCTGTCTTTGACTACTCCCACGTGTAATTGTTTTTGGGAAAAATCCAATGCCTGCCATATGTAGAAATGTGAATTATAGTATATATGAGTTCTGCTTTACTTTCATACAGCTGTTTACCATGTCTTGATTATTGCCTGTCTCTGTAAGCTGTTTCATTTTTAGATTATTAAATGCTTTTAAATGCATTTATGTCCACTTTGTCTATTCCTGTGATACAAGTGACAACAGTTTGTGATCTAATAATGTCTGAAAGCCTCACCTGTGTAACAAATCAAACCTCCTGTGTTCAACACAATCATGAGCTGACGTAAGACTTAAAAGGAGATGAGATTATTGCATCTAAGCATTTGTCAGATGGGTCTTTGTTAAGCTGTAGCCTCCAGCTCTTTCTCAATACCAGTCTTTGCTTCAGTGCTGATTTTACATGGAAATATTTTGAAGATTTATACACATGCCTCCAAGCTGCTGCTGCATTCGTACTTGAATTAAACTGGATCACATCACTGTGGAGAAAATCAAATATGCAAATTTTCCATTGGATTCAGCTCATTTGCTGTACTGGCTGAATAAACGGACTAAAGGAGAATTACTTCTCTCAGTGTTGTGCTGAGAATCAAAGACAAGTGACAAAATTCAGCCATAAATTCAGGAGGAGTTCCACTGACAATGTACTTCACATGCGCCTTGTCAATCACTGCTGATGACATGTAACGCATGTGTGTGAAAAATATCAGCGCAAATGGACATCAAATTTAGGGCGTGTGTCACTCTGTGTAATCACCTGACACGAATGTCACTGATTGGCTGAATGAATCTACAGTTTGTGTTAAAAAGAAATCAGCCCCAGCCTCCCTTTTCGCTCCTTCGTACCATTTTCTGTGTCTTTCGTTCAGCTACTGGTGGTGCTGTTGCGCTCAAATCCACAAAATCTGATGTGGATACCAAAAATGAAATCTTATATTGATGCGTTTTTCTGTTTGAAAGACAGCAGGGTTTAGCCCTGCTAGCACATTTAACACAAGCAGCCCTTGATTGCACTAATAATGGGAAAGTGCAACCAAATCATGCGAACAGTGAAGGGAAGTGGATGGTGCTTTTTGCATGCCATCATGCTGATGAAAATAACATGCTGCTGACAAAATAGATTGACTCTTAGCAATGGTGGTGTTGTTTGCTATGTGTTTAACATTCATTAATAACAGTTCTCTATGTCAGAATGCTTCAGCACTTTTACTCCTGCTGCACGAACTCAGGAGACGTAGACCTGATACCTGGATGGAGGGAAAGATGCAGCAGAATTATGTGCTAGATTAGCGAGGAAAGCAGTAGCTCAGATAAGAGGAGAGAAAGAGAGGAAGGTCAGGAGAGGACACATACACACTATGGTCATGCTGAGCCTTGGCTTTGCAGTGTCAACAAGTATTTCTCGTTTATACCTCCTCCATGCTTCTCGTTCTGGCTTTGACTCTCTCCAACTGTTCTTTGTCATTTATATGTTGCGTTCTCTCCATCTCTTTATTTTTCACTTTCTCCAATTTCAAATCTCACTCACAAACTTTTCCCACTTCACCGTTTCAATTTCTCTCCATCACTATCTGTCTCTTCCATCTTATCTATATAGCAAGTCCTCCCACTCCTTCTTGACTCACTTTTTCTGTATCCATCTCTTTTTTCTCTCACCCCCTCACTCTCTCTCCACCTTTGCTCACTCTGTCTCAGTCCTCCGCTCCGCTCTCATGCCCTCGCTGAGCAGGCCCAGTTTTTGACTGTTGCCCCAGACTGACCCGTGGCCTGTCAGCTACATAAATCTCGAACCCTTTAGATCTCTGACCGCCTGTGAAGGTCCAGAAAACCGCTGCGCACAGTGCTGTATTTATATTTAAGACGTTCAAAAGCACCCTCCTGTTGTTCCAAATAACACTTTGAAAGCAGATCTACATCACAGCCGTACAGTTTTGCTCTCACAGCGGTGCACTAGCCTGGTCTGTCTAATGCAGGCTTCATCTGTGGCTTAGAACGGGAAATGTAATGTATCTCAGACATATCGAAGAAGCATGAGTTCAGGAAATGTTAATTAGAAGCTTATTTATAGGACAGAATCAATATCAAAACATTGGGTTGAAGTAAATGGAGGGAGTTGTGTTTCAGTGTGGCCTTATGTAAGACATATCATTCTAACGGACCACAGATACAGGAAGTGGAAAAAGCTCTCGCATGATACAATCCAAGCTGAGCAGTTGAGGGTTAAAGGTAGAGGAGTACATCAGGGCTGGGATCCCATGAGGAAAAAAGTCATGACAGTGGGCATTTTTACTTTCTTGTACCATTTATTACCATGAGATTGTGGTGCTGTTTGATGCATTTATTCATTCATCACCAGAAACTGCTTTATCCTGGTCACGGTGGAATAAATGACTCATTTGTTTATATTTTTTAGAACTATTTTTAGAAGTTCATCAGAAAATATTACAGGTAGCTGCAAGCAATAGTAACGGTGGGAGTGAGTGGGATTGGTCAAATGTTCTGAAGGAGTGGGTGGGATTGGTCACACATTCTGTAGAAGTGAGTGGGATTAGTCAAACTTTCTGAAAGAGTGGGTGAGATTGGTCAAACTTTCTGAAGGAGTGAGTGGGATTGGTCAAACTTTCTGAAAGAGTGGGTGAGATTGGTCAAACTTTCTGAAAGAGTGGGTGAGATTGGTCAAACTTTCTGAGGGAGTTGGTGGGATTGGTCAAACTTTCTGAAGGAGTGGGTGGGATTGGTCAAACTTTCTGAAGGAGTGAGTGGGATTGGTCAAACTTTCTGAAGGAGTGGGTGGGATTGGTCAAACTTTCTGAAGGAGTGGGTGGGATTGGTCACACATTCTGTAGAAGTGAGTGAGATTAGTCAAACTTTCTGAAAGAGTGAGTGGGATTGGTCAAACTTTCTGAAGGAGTGAGTGGGATTGGTCAAACTTTCTGAAGGAGTGGGTGGGATTGGTCAAACTTTCTGAAGGAGTGAGTGGGATTGGTCAAACCTTCTGAAGGAGTGAGTGGGATTGGTCACACATTCTGTAGAAGTGAGTGGGATTAGTCAAACTTTCTGAAAGAGTGGGTAAGATTGGTCAAACCTTCTGAAGGAGTGGGTGGGATTGGTCAAACCTTCTGAAGGAGTGGGTGGGATTAGTCAAACTTTCTGAAGGAGTGAGTGGGATTGGTCAAACTTTCTGAAGGAGTGGGTGGGATTGGTCACACATTCTGAAGGAGTGGGTGGGATTGGTCAAACCTTCTGAAGGAGTGGTGGGATTGGTCACACATTCTGTAGAAGTGGGTGAGATTAGTCAAACTTTTGGAGGAGTGGGTGAGATTGGTCAAATTTTCTGAAGGACCAGGTGGGATTGGTCACATTTTCTGAAAGAGTGGGGATGATTAGTCCAACTTTCTGCTGGAGTGAGTGGGATTGGTCATTTGTAGGATTGGGCAGGATATAGGAGTGGGCAGTCCAGTCCAGTGCGCACTAGTTAAGGATCTCACTGGCTCTCTAACAGGCCTGGGACTTGAACTTATTAGTGATTTCTAAATGTGGTAATTGTTTGTTTAATCTTTTCCAGGGATGCAGCATTCATGCTCAGTTCATTACACTGCTCTCATTTTACATTTTGCATCTATTTTGCAGTAGATGGACCTACTACAGGCAAAGTTAAATTATGCGATTACCTAGGTCTATTATTTAGCCCTTTCTTCATGGCTTTCTCAATTTGAAACATGTCCCACATTTTTTCTTTTCTCTCTCATATTGAAACTGAGTGGATTACAAGTGGCAAGCTTTTGAGCCCCTGAATCCATCCTGCATCCCTTCAGATGGTGGAAAGTTTGTCAGCTGGGAAATTGTAGAGAGCCAGTGCCATCTGTGCCGTCCTCACCCGTGTCCTGCCGTAACCAGACTTCAGATATACCACTGAAAGCTTGACTCTACATATCTATCAGTTTAATCAGTGCTATCCAGAGGTGTAGCTAGAGGGCGATTATAGTTTTGAACTCCCCTGTAGTATTTTTGACAGTATTTGGATGGCTAACATAACACACATTAAGGGCACCTTATAATAAATGTGTTTTGGATAGAAATTTGGCTATAATTAGTCGTCATTAGAATGCCTCCATATTTACCTGCTCCAGTTGTCAAAGGAAACATCTAAACCAAACTAAACAAACTAAACTTGTTATTTCATGATAGTATGTCATTATTTTAACTTAATACTGTATTATTTTGACATAATACCTCATTACTTCAAGATATTATGAATATTAAGATCATGATTTCTAGTTTTTATGTCACTTTATTTCAAGATATCATGTAATTATTTTGACTTTACATCTCATTATTTCATGATAATATTTTGTTCTTTCGACTTAATTCCTCATTATATTATGTCATTATTTCTACATACATATCAACATATCATTACTTTGACTTAATAACTCATTATTTCAAGATATAGTGTCATCATTGTGACTTAATATCTTGTTATATGATTATAGTATTTTGCAATTTTAATGTAGTATCTTGTTATTTAGACTTGTTATTTCGAGATGTCCTTATTTTGAGTTATACTGTTATTATTGTAGTATGTTGTTATTTTAACCTAATGCCTTGTTATTTTGACTTAATAACTCAGTATTTCAAGATATTATATCAATATTTTGACTTATTATCTCATTATTTTGACATAACTTATTTCAAGATTCAAGTTTTATGTCATTATTGTGAGTTATCTGATTATTTCAAGACTTTGTCATTATTTCTACTGAACCTCTCATTATTTTTGAAGTAATAACCTGGTATTTCAAGATATTATTTCATTTCTTTGACTTAATATCTCGTTATCTGAAAATAGTTTGTATGTTATCTCATTTTTGATTTAGAATCTTGTTCTTTAAAGATAATGTTGTATGATGTTATTTTGACTTACCCCATTATTTCAAATTAGCTGCTCATGAATTCAAGTTAATATCTCATTATTTCAAAGTTTTTAGATTTGTATTACACGATTAACTTCACAAACTCACTAACTAACATTGTGAGATGAATTTGGATCCATCTTCCCGAGCTGATTCCTGAATATGCATGACTTTTTCTGTGTCTGTGTTTTTGATGTCCTTTTGTTTTGCTTTTAAAGAAAAAATGGTAATGCAGATGATATGTAACATTTATTACAGAATTTGCCAATATGAACTGCTGCCTAGAGAAATATTCAGATGAGATTTCTTTCGAACTCTTTAATTAGGTAATTACCGTGTGGCCTTAAATGATAATGATCAGACGCTTATGACTTTTTAAAACATTTAAATTGTTTGGGGTGATTAGTTTCACAAACACTGGATCTCATTTTGTACTTTCACATAAACGCCTCCAGCTAAAAATGCCCAAATGAATTCCCAGCACACAACAGCATCTATCTGTCACGCTGCATTAACTAGAGCGCAAATGCAATTTTTAAGCTAATAAAGTAATCTGCACCCAAATTAAAAGGAATCTATTAAAATAGTTCTTAATTAATATGGAGTTCAGTCTCAAGTCCCGCTGAGTGTCCAAATAGTTTCCAATCTTGTCTCCATCCTTGGTGTGAATAGAAAGTAGATTATTATCTTCCAAACTCTAAAAGTGGGGCTGTTGTCCCATGTTGGTCTGGCACTTCACCTAAATGCCAAGCTGTCATTTCAGGAGAACTCGGAGAGTTATGAAGAGGGCCAGGAATAGACTCCTCTTAAAAGTTTCACTTCTAAAAGTTTGGTCTCTATAAGCATCCTAGAGTTTGCTCCTTCATTAAACCAGACCATCAGGGAGTGCTGGAGTGTTTGCTCTTAACTCGCTGATAGAGACATGTTCATGACCTCCTTATCTTACTGTTAATACTAACACCAGTGCAGTACCTTGACTAACACATGAGCTTTGTTTAGTTTTCATTATAATTTTGTTACCTATAATAATGTCATATGTGATAATAATAATGTCATGCAACAGGCTAACAACAAGCTACAGTCTATTTTATATAAAGAATAAAACACTCCATGTCCTGCTGTTCTAAGAAAATAATCAGTGATGAAATGAAGCTACTGTTCCCACATTAACAGCATGACCTGAAGTGTTTTATTCCTCTTATACCGCAACAATTTATACCACAGCCAACTAGAACATTTTTTAAAATTCATTTAAGAATGACACATACTTTTTATCCATTTATAACTGCATGTGGAATGTCTGTGAAACACATTAGTTCCCCTTATTAACAATGATAACAATAACTTCCTTTTATCACAGCCCCCTGTTGCTGATTATTAAAGGTCTGACCAATCAGGATGATGCTCTGTTATTACAGGTTGTCAAGCAGATTATCATGGAATACATCATCGTGGACTCGCTGACAAAAGTTGACAAATCAGACAGAAGACCCTAAAAAGTCGTATTTTAGCCTGCCATCTTTCTGCAGTGGAGATTCACCTCTGATTTGCATGCTACCATTGATTTCTCCAGATCTGAGCCCTGTGCAAAACTCTGTTTGATCTTGTAATTGAGAGAGTTCCCCTACTCATTTGAGCTTACGCCAAAAACAATGCTAACACTCTCCCTGGGGAAAGTGTTGGGAAGCTGAATGTTCGTCTTTAATGTTCATTTTGCTTTGATCAGGCTGCATGTATGCTTACATTCAAACCCTTAAGTTCATCTTCTGTTTGTCTCTCAGTGCCTCCCCATCTCGGGTCACGGCTTCGTCCTGGACAAATACAAATGCCAGTGCAAGAGTGGCTTCTACCATCCCAGCAGAGTAGCCATCAACGGCGTCAAGAGTAAGTCCTCAGACAAACACCTTAATCTGAACTGATTTTTATAGATATTATTAGAAAACCAAACCACTAATTCACACATCATTGACTCACTGTACTGTATACACTATGCCTAATGATTAACACTAAAATACTTCAACACAAATGCATACAAAGTGAAGAAATATAATTCTGTGTATTTATCAATGCAGAGTCAATATGTAATTCTTATACTGTATATGGTAATTAGAATGGGGCAAACATCATTATTGCTATTATTTTCTTAGAAAGTGACTATTTAGGGATATGAAAAATTCAATTGCGTATGATGTTGATTTCATTGCTCTGTGTGTTACCCTTATGGGTGTGATAGAATAGAGGTCACTGGAAGCAGGTGCAAGAGAGAGATCAGTGCATATTTCACGTTTCAGAGCACGGGTGTTTTCACGAAAAGAAACTAAAAGAAAATAATACTGAACTAACTGACACACAGGCTCAGCAGGATGCTGTCAGCAGGATTCTAGCACTTGCTCTCATCTGGCATTCAACAGTTCACTGTAAGACGCACTGTGTATACATATATTAGTGTCCCATTAATCACACACAGGTGTAGCCACTCACTCATTACCTGCTTGTTCTCTGCGCCTCCTTCTTTGTCCTGTAAAATCCCTCCAAAAATTCTCAAATAGGACGCTTTAAACTGAACACATAATTTAGGGCACAGTCACCACGAGGGCAAAAAACTGAGCTTACAATATTGTAACGGGTTCGCAAGATTGAATTCATTCATTTATTCATCTTCAGTAAGAAGCTATTCTGGTCAGGGTCTCAGTGGATCTAGAGCCAATCCCAGGAACACTGGAAAACCAGTACAGAGCCTAGTAGGATTACTTCTGACTAGAATAACCAGTCAGAAGACCCAGTGATTTACTGTGCTGCCTCTAGAACAGATAAAATACTCCTGCACTTTTCACACTGTTGAATAAGATTCAAACAATTGAATAAGATCCTCGGATTGGCTGTGGTGCGACCTACCAAAGACGGTTTATATGGAAAGTGATGCGGAAAGTAAAGCACCAGGCAGAAAGATAAAGGAAATGGGCCACGCTGACAAATGGTGGCTTACAAGTTAGCCTGAGATTTCTAGTTTCAAATAAAACTCCATCTCTCTTACTCAAAGATTTAGGATGCAGTGATGGTTTAAAGACTTTAGAGATTTCATGGGACCAGCCTGACAGAATGGCGTTATTCTTAGACGCTCTTGCAAACTCTCTCCTCTGCTCTGTTCTCTCCTTCGAGCACCACACTAGCTCTTTACTAAAAGTACCTTTCCTCATCACCACAAAATCACCTGACTTCGATTTTTACTTAGTTTGAAGAATCATAAACTCTGCTTCATACTGTATACATTAAGTACTGTTTCATAGCTGCTATAACATGATAACAGGAACTAACTTGTTTCACGGATGTTCCACAACATTAAATGTAACTAAACGGATGACATGTCATTCTTTAAACACGTATAAAAAATTGTTGCCTTTAGCAAATTGGTGTTATAAGAGAAATAAAATGCTTTGGGACACAATCTTATAGGAAGATAATCAACCTCAGGGTGGTAACAGTAACATCAGCTGCATCACACCTCCCTATTGTTGATCATTTTCCTATAAGAACATGACACGGGATGTTCTATTCCTTACTTATTAAATTACTTGTAGGTAAAGTACTTGCTTCCATTTGATTTATCCATTCAAACTGAGTAATTGAGCTAATAGAAAACTAAAACTAAAAATTCAGAATCCAAACGTTCAGGCTTTTTGGTTGATGCTGTATACAGTAAATACTCCTCTCTTTGTATTTGCAAAGCCGTTCCTAAACTGCTGCACTTTGCTTCACTAGCAGCTTGTTCATTTGTTTTAATCATAAAATTGAACATTATAATGAAATGTTTGTCATGATTAGATATTCTTTTGACTGATATAGTCTAATTTGAATATGAACGGCTACTATGTTAAAGTTCATAGACCTGAATATTAATAATGGCACCCAGTGACAGTTTTAATGTAGCTTTAAGTTATATTTAAAAGCCTACACCTAAACCCTTGTAGATGCAACATCTGCTGTAAACAAAACTACTGTAATTCTGTTCAAAATAAAGTTCATGTTTACTGACTATAAATGTGTTTTAATTTTTTTTATTTAGTGAGAAGTCTAATGATTTCTTTATATAGGAAGTGTTTTTTGTAGTTTATGAGCATATCAGTGAATGAGATCGTGGGATTAAATAAAAAAATAAAAATGGAAATTTTTACATCAGGCAGCCCAGCAAACATTATCATAGGTCAAACATTTTACTGTTAACGTAATACTATACTTTATTCTGTCATTACTCAAATGCACATTAAGTTTCATTTATCTTTTGTCGCTGTGGTTTGTTACTAAAATGCTGTTTTTGCAAGAGAGCAGCACATACAAGAGATGGATCATTTGTGTTTAATCTAAAGCACTGGTTTTTGGTCTAACTCGACAGACAGTTGCTAACCGCTTCCCAGTCGGGGCGTGTTCCTGATTGGTTGTTGATGTTGAAATATGTCACTTTGTGAGACAAAGTTTTGATCTACAATCACATTGCGCCCTAGTAGTTACAGTGTACCTGGTGTTCCTTTTTAAATTCAAGAAATGCTGTAGAGTGGAAAACACACACACACACACATTCATACTTACTTTCTTACAGAGCAGAGAAAGAGAACAGAGAGAGACGACAGGAAGGCTGAGAGAGAAAGAGAAATAAAGAGAGCAGTAATATGATAAGAAGTGGTGAGTGTAGTGTATACGGAAACTTTCAGCAGTAGTGTGAATCTCTTCAAACTCACGAAAAAAAAACCTTCTGTTGGTTTTGTTTTTTTGTCTTAGCATGCTCGGCCTTCGTCATGTCTGTCGTGTCTGTTGAATTGAATTGTAGTGACAGATTCTCAGTGAAACATCTACCACGACACAGCGAGAGGAAAAACAAATGAACCGAAACACTTGTTTTTAGAAGCGGCTTTGCTGAGAGCAGATGCTTAGTTCCAGCCCTAAGCACAGTTTCATCCAGGATTACTTCAGGTGTGATTAATAGAGTCATATGGAGAAATAACTAAAGTCTGTTGAATAAAAACACACCTGAAGCTCCGCCTTCTTTCTAGTTAACCTCTCCCAAAACTCCAGCCCGAGTTCTCAGAGCTCTCCTCTTTTTACAGCTCCAAAAACCCTCTCCATGTCATTTAGGAGCAAAGCATTCACTCATTCTAATATGTTATTGTTTATGGTTGACGCTCTACATAATCTAAAGCTAACTTATAATAATTTTAAAAATTATTTAGCATTTAGGGAAGGAGTCTCCATTGTCAGAGCTTTGAGGAGTTTAAGCTTTACATTTTCTCAGTAACATGACAAGCTGCTTTTTTTGTATTCATCTGAAAGAAAAAAGAGAGTCTGGTGAGGGAACAACTATTTATAGCTGCTATAACGTAAGTAAGAACAGGAACTAAGTTGTAACTCTGTAATGTAACAATAAACAGATAAAAAGTATGACCTGTCATTTTTTTCCTAAATAGAAATTGTTAGTGTTGACAAATTGCTGTGGTGTAAGAGGAATAAAACATTTTGAGACCTGCAGTTATGAGAAGATAATCAACTTGGGGGTGGTTCCAGGAACTCAATAACCGTGTCACTGATTATTTGTGTATACCAGCCTGACACAGAGTATTGCATTTCTTACTTATTAACTTACCGTAAGGAAAATGACTTGCTTCCACTTAATTGAACCGGATGATCTAACCTAATCAGATGTTCTTTGACATTACGTGATAATGAGAAAATATTTTTTCTTCTAAAGAAAAAAAAATCTATATTCCAGATGCAAATAACATGCTCCTGTGAGAAACAATGTACAATATAAAACAATATAAAATGGAACTACAGTCACACTGAGATACTGTAACACTCAGACACTGTAATTCTGCAGCTCTGTGATACACTAACACTGAAACTGATACTGTAGCACTCTCTTACACAGAGGTGCTGCTATCCCAGTGTCTATACATTTCTACATTTTAAAATAATGAAATATAAATCATAGATTGTTATATAAGCAGTAAACACACCCTGTTACCATCCTGAAGTGGGTTCTTTTAATATAACTGCATGGTGTGAAGTGTGTTATTCCGCTTATACCACACTGATTTGCCAAAGATTACAATGTTTAATTTATTAATGAAAGACACATTGCATGTTTTATAGTTACCTTTAATGTTGTGGAACATCTGAGAGACACATTAGTTCCTGTTCTCACTTACAGTACATTATAGTAAAGACAAATAATTGTTCCTTCACCACTCTTTAACTTAATGAGACAAAAACAAACAAACCAAAAACACAGCTTGTCATGTTACTGAGAAACAGGAAAGTGTAAACTCCTCTGTCCTGAGGACTGTTACAAAGCACTGACACCTACGACTCCTTCCTTTGTGTGTTTTCCTTCATTTTTTTAATCAGTTTATTATTAGGCTTAGATTATGTGAAGCGTCCACCGTACAAGTCCCCGTGAACGAGCTGTTACTATAGAAACGATAACGTATTAAAGTGAGCGCATTAATATAAACCTATTGTTCATGTTATATGCTGTTATACACAAATTATACACACCTTCTGACCAATCAGATTCGAGAATTCGACAGAGAAAATGGATATGCTGTAAATTTAACTACTGCTGGAGAGAGAAGAAAAGAGGCAAAAAGATGAAGGTGGAGGGAAGAACGAATGACTGAGAGCTAAATTATTTAGCTGGAGTAAAAATAATGCTTTTAGGGCATCTGTTCAAGAAACATGCTACTTCTAAATGTAGAGTGGATGGGTTTTTAAAAATTGAAAGGTTAGGGAAAGCTATTTTGGCATTGTATTGATAAATTCCTCGATGTGGTCTAAACATTTTAAAAATGGAAATATCCTCCAGTTGCACTTTTCTTTACTATAAGAGTAGTGTGAGATTTTTTTTCTTTTCCTCTTTAGGGAAGGCTGTGAGCACACAGGACCCTGCGGGTTCCAGCCTGTGTCTGCCCTGTCAGGAGGGCTGTGTGCACTGCAAGGACGATACACCATGTGTGGCTCAGGGTGAAGGATATCTACGTATCGCCGTGCTGGCCTTCCAGGGCATCTGCATGCTGCTGGACTTCATCAGCATGGTGCTGCTTTACCACTTCCGCAGGAACAAGGTGAGCGACGGTTAATGTAGCGTAACTGAAATACAGTAACACCATAACAGAGTGCACTATATGCATTTACACTATAATGTACATTAATAATACTATTATATGGTCGAATAATGGTGTACTTGAGTCCTGGACTCAGCCATCTTTAACTTGAAGCTCAACATGGACTTTAACGTTTTATACAGAAGTGTAAACAGGCTACGTTAAAATTACACTGAAAAATGACATATCTTAGTGGAAAAATCTTAAATATGGTTGTATCTATAGAATATTTCTTATTATAAGATTACAATAAATCAAATATAAGATTATTAAACCTACTTCTAGACATTTTTTTTCACTAATTTCATGCATGAAATAGTCTTGTTCTATTGGCAGATAATTTTTGTAATTTTAAGCATTTACATATTTCTAAAAAGAAGCAGAATTATCTGTAAATAGAATACAAAAATTTAAAGCTTGACAATGTCCATCATTTTTTTTTTAATATTTGATTTATAATATTTTCATAATAAGAAATATTAGATAAATTTGATAGATATTCAAGATATTTTCACTTGATATCATTGTTTTTTTTCAGTGTAAATGCTTCTGTTCACACATGAGCCTCCTGATAGTCCTGTATCTCATCAGTCTTTCTGGGATTGAAACTCTGTAGAATTTCTTGTGAAAAGGCACGTGTGTGGTTGAATAGTAGTTGCAGTGCTTATTTTAGCCAATTTATTTCTGTGGTTTCAGCACACACTTCTTTTTATTGCTGTTCATTTGCAGATTGTATCATCCAGCGCGATTTCTGTAGTCCGTAAATTGAGTTATACAGTATTTTGGGAAAACTGTTAATATTAATAAGCTGACTCACTATCAAATTAGAGTAAAGCCGTAACCTCTGAGCTAGCCGTGTGGAAAATGGTGCAAATGTACACAGTTAGTTTCTTGAAAATTTGCTCGGAAATTCTCCGCAGGCTGGAGAAGAGCAGGAACGGCAACACACACCGCAGTTACCAATGCCGGTCAGCGGCTCATGTAATGATTCCCATCGATTTGGTGTGACCTTTCAGTGCATTAGACCATAAAAATCCAAGGGCCTTTAATATTTGATGAGTAGCCTTGTGTGCTTTTGCTGATTATGTTGTTTAGTTTAATAGCCTTGTGAGTTTACAGTGTGCTTTTTGCTCATGGCTTTGCTCGTATTCTGTAGCAGAACAAATGGTTCACTTCAGGTCACCTCTTACGTTCGGATGTAACTGCAGACCCCATTACGCAGAGATGGTTAATTCTACATGGAAAGCACGGCTTCATCTTCATAATCTCGGGTTTACGGATACAGTGAGACCTGTAAAAGTGTTACAAACTGACAAGCTGAGTAAAAAAGAAAGATATCCCAAAGTCTAAAAGGTTCTATGCAGAAAGATTGGAAGATAGACAGAGATGGCACCTGTCCAGTGTCCTGTAGGTATCAGGCAGATGTCAGCAGAACATGTTGGATTAGATATCAATGATGAAAATATGAAGAAATTTGATCCGATTTTGTAACTGACCAGTGCTTGTAGTGTGACGCTACATAGGACACAAAATAAATACATTAGCCACCTAAGTTAATGTAAGAACTTGCTATTTAGCAATATTGTTGTGGAATTACAGTTACATTACAGTTCTTCTTCTTCTTATTTGTGATTTTGCACAAATTCATGCTGATTTTTTTTGTTTTTAACAAATTTAGTTGGTTCTATTTTCACAAAATATAAAATATAAACCACACTGTGACCCATACACAGTACGTACATCGAATAATACGTAGTAGAGTGGTTTATTCAAGTTGAGGACCTAAGTGAAGTGCTTGAATTGAAAATGACTCATTTTAAAACCTAGCAGTTACTAATCTGTGAGACCTTTTTTTTTTTACATTTAAAAAACAAATGACTCTTTGCTGAGGTGGAAATTTTAGCGTCACCAGTATGAGAAGATAAAATAAAAAAATTCCTCAACGGTTAATATGGTACTGTGTTATTAAGTTATACACAGAAACTGTAAGGGTACCGCCACAGGGACAAACAGAAGCACCCTTTGGTGTGCTATTTGAAACTTTTTGGGTTTTTTAAAGAATGTACTAAAACTTAGTACATGGGGGAAAAGGATATCTTAACTTATAAACCAATATTATATTATATTATAATTTTATGATTACCACTCACAAGTAAACCCAGGAAATATTTTAGGGTAATTAAAACCTGAAATCCCCCACCAAGCTATGCTTCTGTGTCATATGTACATAGCTTACGAGTGTGTTTGATTTATATAATGCTGATGTTTTTCAGTATATTCACAAAACCAAGGTGATGCAAATGCACTGTGTCTGTTTTGCTGACTTTTCCGAAGTTCACTTGGAAGTTGGGAAATATTTTGATGGGAATACCTAGTGTCCCTCCTCCAGACTCACAGTGGCTTGTGTTAGAAGAGACTGATCGTGTGTTAAGCCTTTAATCCCGACATTCCCAGTAACTCTGTCGTTATGTGGGTGATGTGTATTTCGGTAATGTCAGCATTTAGACTCACTCTGGATGTGCGGTAGATTTGGGAAAGATCTACTGTATTCATCCGGGCTAAGGGATGAAGTCTAAACAGAGGACAGCTTTCAGATTGAGCTTTTGGTTTTTTTTTTTGTTTTGTTTTTTTTCTAGTTTAGTCACTGCTCTTGGGGTCTCTATTGGTTGTTTGATTGCAGAGTGCCTGGCAGGTCTTCGACACCTGTTACTGATGAAAAGCCTTATTTTTCCTTTCTTATTTTCCTTCCTCTGCCTTCACAACTAATGCATGCATTGAGTGTTAGAAGAATAGCTTTTTTTTCCTGTGTCTGAAATAGACCATAATCTGGAGTCGAGTGCTCAGCGGTTATTTTTGGTGCTATTTTCTCATGAAACACGGCTGTGCGTCGAGAAAATCTATTCACATGCATCACTGCTTGCCCTCCAGTCACTTCTGCTCAATCATATTATTCGGGAGCTCTCGCATAAAAGAGTACGTCTTATTCACAGAAGGCATTAGCCTGTGAGGCGTACATTAGGGGTCTGTAGTGAAGAAGAGATGTACTGTATAGGAGGATATCTAAACCTCGGCTCTGTGGATGTCATCATTTGCGTTTTTATTTAATGAAGATGTATTTAATGGAGTTCACACTGATCTGAGATGTAACAGAATACGACTATATTATTTGGATTGAATAAATGTTAAAAACAGATACAACTACAGATATGGATATATTCACACTATTTATTTATTTATTTATTTATTTTAGAACAAGAGGTTTTTAGACGAGAGGTATGTATTGGACTGGCATTCCGTTTTTACTTTCATGCGTGCGAGTTTTCTGACTAAGAAAGACCACAATCATGAATATAAACATGAATGTGTGACACTTGATGTGCTTACAGTATTCATCCTTAGTAACTGCCTGTTCAGGGTAACTGTGTAGTTTATATTTTATAGTATGTTTATATCCTGTTAAAAACAAATATATATATATATATATATAACTGCATGAGCAAAATAATTAAACAAAACATTCCCATGCACTTCTCTAGTTGAGACCAATTATGATGAAGTGATGAAGCAGAGGTTGAAGAAGTGTCAGAGCCAGAATTCATACACCGTGCTGACAGTGGTTTAGGTGATTGGGGTTTAAGCCACGCCCACTTCAGGTAGAAATCCAAATACAACTATAGGTATGGATATTTGTAGCACTGTAGCACAGATTCAGAGAGTGTCATTAAGTTATAATCCTACTGTTCTCATTGTTCATCTGTTGGCAAACTGGGATAATTTATAGTCATTTGATAAAAGATACACTAGACACAGTATAACACATGATCATATAGAAGTGTGGGTTTTCTGAATTCAGATTTATTATAATGTCACTGGATCTACTATGGATGAAATTATCTCATAACCACAAGCTCAATGCCTCATCACTGACACTTGAAAGGACCCAACACATTGAAGAACGCTGGTACTCATACTCATATTACCTTCAATGCAATGAACACAGACCATGCTCCTGTTTTGTATTTTATATCTTCTAGTTCTGTCTTGTACGCTTTGATTTCTGCACCATTGTAATAGAGGTCTTGTATTCAATACACCACCTGGAAAATACATAGAATAAATGCATCTCAAATGAGTCATGTGTTTCCTGTCCATCTTTTGTTTTCCAGAGCATCAGGGCTTCAGGTCTGGTTCTGCTGGAAGCCATCTTGTTTGGAGCACTCCTTCTCTACTTCCCTGTAAGTCTCCCGTCCTTTAGCTTCGCTTTGGTTGACTCGATGTAATTCCTTGGCAGTAGGTGTGATGTATGGGCAGGGAATTCAGGTCAATAAGAAGCTGTGCTGAAATCATAACTAAGAGATTTTTGAATGAAAGAAATAATTAAGAGGCAAAACTGTCACCTCCATTAGCAAGTATGGTGAATATCTCATATTCTGCTTAAATATGAGATAATAGCATGGATATGAATTACATCATTATCTGATACAGTTTGAGACACTAGTTTGGTTGGTAATTGTCTCATAAACTCATGGATGATGAGATAATGGAGGTACACTAATTAGCAGACTATGAGATAATAGGAGTAGCACTAATGTATAAGATACTAAACAGCATTGTATTTGTCTCATAGTTTGTTAAAATATGAGATAATGTTAAATGGTAATGATCTAAAAGTCTACTGAAGTATGAGATAAAATGGTCAATGGTAATTATTTCATACTGCGTATGCTGAGATAATTGGAGTGATGGTAGTTATCTCCTAATCCAGAGAACAGTAGATATCTCATAGTGTCCTAAAATATAAGGAGTAAATTCCTTATAGTGTGGTAATTTTTGAAGTAGTATAGGTGATGTAATTATCTCCTGGTCTGCTGAACTAAAAGTTAATGGTAGAGGTAATAGCTTACAGTCTGCTAATGTATGAGGTTATAAGGTGATGTTAATTATATCATAATTTGTTAAACTATGAGATAATTGGTGGAAGGTAACTAACAGTCTGATTATGTTTGTGATTATAAGGTTGTGTAATTTCAACATAATTTATTAAACTATGAGATAATGGGTTGATAGTAATTATCTTGTAGTCTGCTAAACTATGAGATAACTGTGGTTGGCAGTAAATAAGAGTCTGCTAATGTAGGAGATTTTAAGGTGATGTAATTTATCTCATAATTTGTCAATCTCTGAGATAATGGGTGGATGGCATTTATCTCAAAATCTGCTTAGCTATAAGATAATAGGGAGGTGACAATAATTATCTCAACCGTGTGCTTTACTTTGTGATAATAGAGGGATGGTAAATATCTCAGTCTTATAAATATGAGATAATAAGGGTGATGTTAATACTCTGCTACAAATATAATCAAGACAGGAGGGGAATGCTTGGTGATTGAGTATCATGAAGTGATTTATTCCTGTTATTCCACACCAATTTGCCAACTGCAAGATTTATTTTCGAATGACATATTGTGCTTTTTATCCATTTATAGTTGTGTTTTTAGAATCTCTTGAAGTTTATATGACAAAACATTCAGATTATCCTGTAAAGAGAAACCTAAAAGCATAAACTCCTCTGTCCTGAAGACTTTCCTGTGTCAGACTGCTACAAAGCGCTGGAAATGGAGACTCCTTCCATAAATGTTTGGCTGCTTACAAAAAAACTTCGCATATCAATGACTGTATAGTTTTCTTTGTTAAATAACATGTTTTTAAACCATTCATTGTTAGTCTTGCATAATGTTGAGCATCCATCGTACAAGTCCAAGTTGTTACTATAGAAACAATAAGGTAGTAGAACCAGTGATTTGTCTTTCAGCCAGAAATCCTGTCAGAGCTGCTACTAACACTGGTATAAGCAGTGTATAGAATGTGCACTATGTAGTATACAGTATAAAAGCTAGTAGTTTAGAGTCTCATGTCCTGACCCAGAACATGGTGGAGATATGGATATTAACCGAGCTCTGGGTTGTTTTGTGTTCCCTCCACAGGCTAATTCTCTTGTCCCCTTTAGCACTTACCCCTAGGTGACATTCTATGTGACAGCAATACACTTTTCAAACCACAGATAGTGATCTGTAGAGGCAAACCTCCCAGTGAAAATGACTTGCTGTTGTGACACAGCTGTATTAATTCGAAGCGCCCGTCAGTGAGAGTATCTTGATACCAAGGTCCAGTGTTAAGACAAGATACTCAATAATCGCAATTAAACAGCAATTCTGTGAGCTGTGGGCCTAATACTGAGTGGGAAATGTAATTAAACTGAATTGATTTAGACGCTAGAAAGCAGAAAATAAATAAGGTGAAGGAATCTCTGTTAGATTGATGTGGCCCTTTTTATAACATGGCACATCTAAAAATATTCCCGTTTCATTTATTTCCTTTTATGAGTCACATGAGCAAAGCCAGGATGTCGTAATTGTCTTCTTTGGACACAGGCTGCAGTAGTGACGTCTTATTTTGATTCGGGCGTGTATCTGTGTCACTGCTTTCTGCTTAGCCCATGTAAGAGGCCAGAGGCAAGATGTCTTACATGTTCATGGGCCAATAAATATGCACACTCAAAGCCCATCACAGAGAGAGAGAGAGAGAGAGAGAGAGAGAGAGAGAGAGAGATGGGGAGGAGGCTTTCCCTATCTGCTCATGCTCTATGACTTCCAGTCTAAAAATAGCATCGACAGCACGCTCCCTCACTCCGTCTGAATCCCTCTCTATCCGTGTCTTCATATGTCTTTATATATCTTGAATTCTTTCTCTTCCTGCTTTAAATAATTCCAGGCTTGGCAGTATGATTAGAAGAATAATACATTTCTCTCTCTCTTTATTCTGCCCTTCTGTTCACATGTTATAACTTCACTCCTTCCTGGCGTCTGCAATGAGACAGGGGCTGTGGTGTGTGTGTGGAAACTAAATCACACACACACACACACACACACACACACACACACACACACACACACACACTGGTTGGAGGTTTATCCATGGCATGCCAGTTTTTCATTGAGAGAGAGAGAGAGAGAGAGAGTGTGTGTGTGTGTGTGTGTGGGTGCATTGGCTGTAAGTGGTTTCTCTCGAGTGATTAAATCCAAACCACAGTTTGCATGTGTGTTTCTCAGAATGTGTTGTTTACGATCTTTTAGTTGTTTTGAGTCCTCTTGTTGGGGGTACGGTGGCTTAGTGGTTAGCCTCGCACCTCCGTGGCTGGGGGTTCGATTCCTGCCTCCACCCTGTGTGTGCAGAGTTTGCATGTTCTCCCCGTGCTTCGGGGGTTTCCTCTGGGTACTCTGGTTTCCTTCTCTAGTCCAAAGACATGCATTGTAAGCTGAATGGCATTTCCAAATTGTCCGTAGAGTGTGAGTGTGTGTGCAGTTGTGCCCTGTGATGGGTTGGCACCCCGTCTTCCCCGAGTTCCCTGGGATCAGCTCCAGGCTCCCCGCGACCCTGTGTAGGATAACCCGTACAGAAAATGGATGGATCGTCCTCCTCTAGGTCTTTGGTAAAGTAAAAAATAACTAATGTGAGCTTTAGGGCTTGACAATTAATTGACAGTCATGCTCAAACTTTTGGCCATCCTAAATTAATTGAATATCATGAATATACAGCCATAAGGAATAAATTGGTGATGGAGTGGTTTGATGAAGCAGAGTTACTGTTACCACCCTGAAATTGGTTATTTTTTCAATAACACCACATTCCAAGGTGTTTTATTCCACTTATACCAGCAATTTGCAAACTTTTTAAAAATTAATTAGAGAATAATATGTTGCACTTTTGTACAGTGTATTATTCTTTGTGGAGTGTTATAGCAGCTATTAACACCAGGCTCTCTGTTTTCTCTCTCTTGAAGTCAATAAGTCAAAAAGCTCGGCTTGTCATTTTACTGTGAAACTACACATTAAGTTGTCAGAAAACTTAAAGTTGCAGCTTTACCTCTGAATGTTATAAAGCTCTGACACTGGAGACTCCTTCCATAAATGTTAAATAAGCATTTATAACATATTAACTTACACAAAACTTCACGCATCTGCCGTACACGTCCCTGTGAGTGAGCTGTTACTATAGAAAAAAATAATCACTGATCAGTAAATGTTGTGGAAGTGAAATGAATTAGTTCCTGTTCTTACTTACATTATAGCAGCTATAAACAGTCATTCCCTGACCAACTTCTCTTTTTTTTCTTTATTGAAGTTAATGAGACAAAAACACAGCTTGAGCAGAAACTCTTCTGTCTTGAAGGCAGCAAAACGCCCACAAACAAATTAGCACCAGATCCACTAAACATATTTAAACATCATAAATGCATTGCCCATAGGCGTGAATGAGTTTCCAGTGTTCATGGGATAGGCTTTGGATCCACCACCACCCTCATGAGGATAAAGTGCTTACTGAAAGTGAAAAATGATTCAGGGTGGAGTTTTCCTTTAACTGTCTCAAGAACTCTTGAATAACCTTTTTCTCCCTAATAACAGAGCCACTTCAGACTCCTCCTGTTGTTCTCACTCCCCTCTCTCAGACTCCAGTCTGTGTGTGTGTGTGTGTGTGTGTGTGTGTGTGTGTGTGAAACTCTCACACCAGGTAAATGCCCCGTTTCTTCCCCGCCACTTCTCCTTCTGGTGACCTCCTCTTCCTGCCCCTTCCTCAGCAGCGCTGCTCATCAGGAGGTTAATGAGAAACAGTGTGGCCCTGTTCTAAAGTGCCTCCACCGGCCCTGAATGACACGCTGCCTTTTGTTTTTGTTCAGCCTACATTTCAGCTGCTGCCACCCCTCCGCTTTTAAGTGGATTAGAGAACTCCCGTAGATCTGCGGTCTGTCTGACCAAAACTTCTGCTCTGATTGCTTTCCATATGTTAGCGAGGACTCAGCAGGGCGCCTGGGTGTGAATCTCAGCATGGCAGACTGACGCTGAGTGCTGGACGGTGGAAAAAAGAAAGAGAGAGAGAGAGAGAGAGTAGGTGGATGCAATTGAGAGGTTTTGGCCTCAGGTTTTCTTGTAAAGCTGGTTTTAACACTGTGCGATTTCAGCAGCCTTTCAAGGATATTACTCATCAGACTGTATGAGATGATCGCAATAAGAACTTAGCTGAATTCTGTAACAGACTGTGCGATAACGTGTGTTCTCCATGTTAAATTATGCAATCGCGATCCTTATTACTACGTTCTGTTTACGTCATCAATTGTGAAAGCATGATCCTCCTTCTCCAGATAGAGCTTGATTTTTTTTTTTTTGATGTATACCCATTTCTTACTTAGAATTTTTAAAATTGTATAATAACTTGAACTGACTTCTTGAAGTTTAAACAAAAGGATTTAACTTGAACTGATTCCTCCATCACAGTTTAGAAGCATTAAGGATAGCAGGAAGTCTCTGCAACAATGACTGTTGTATTTTTACTGTGTAAAACTCGTAACACAGAATTTCTGACGTCTGATTAGGAAAAACTAAAGAAAATGCCCTCTCAATTTGGAATTCCTGCTCGGAAAGGTCTCCTCAACCCCGAGTTCAGCATGTCACCCTAAATTAACATGGCTGCTCATAGCATGAACCGTAAACAAAGTAGCACTTCTTTAGGCGTAAATGACTTATACTGTATTTACAAGTATTTACTTTAGTTCAATTAACATACAGACTATTGGCTTGTTAAATCTATCTATCTATCTATCTATCTATCTATCTATCTATCTATCTGTATCACTGGCTATACAGTTTGCTGTATTGAGGAGGAAAATATACATCGCTCATCACAGTTAGCTGGCTAGTCTGTTGCTGACAAAACACGAAAATGTAGGCGTCCATGATTTTTTCCCCACTTTGTAGCTCGAGGTTGAAAACGACATAATTTTGAGTTCTGACTTTCTTCTTCTGAGTTAAATCAAACGCACCATTTGAACAAAATCATGTGGCCAAAATCAGACATGACTCAAGCTGAAACACTTGGACGCCAGGGAAGGTTAGTTGTACACACACAGCTTGTGTATTTATGTTTTTCCAATAATCATGTCTGGAACAGGAAGCCTGGTCAAACAACCTGGTAAACCCAGTCATCATAAACACATCCATAATGATCCACAAACAGACACACAAAGCTCAGGAGCAGAAAATAATTAACTGGAAGTAAACACGAGGCACAACACTTCGGTAACACATACAAATACAGAAACAGTCGTATGTATACACTGAGAATACAGCACTAGGACACAGGTCAAAGAAAGCAGATATTCATTGTGCACATGCTTTTAATTAAAGGTAATTTCGACAGAATATAGTCTGAGCACTGAGCTGAGCAGGTTAGGGTTAAAGGTCTTGCTGAAAGAAAGACAATAAGCTTCATGCTTCCAGACACTGTCACTATACAGTATTGGGTTATTTCTATGTGCTGAATCAAGTGCTATTTTGCAGGCTTGCAGCCAATCAAAACATGAGAGACATATTCCTATTAGTAACTGAAAAATTTGCAATGATCACATGAATAATATTTTTATCCCAGCTATCTTTTGTACGTCCTGTTCATTATGATCAGCCTTAATATATTCACTATATATTCGACTATTATTAGATAATGTCAGGGTTGTGCCAAAGGGGACAGAACTACACTACCCATCAGCCCCAGCACATCACATGGCCTCGCTAATCACTCTCACCTGTGTCTTGTTATGCCTTGTTAGCACCACTATAAGTTCTAGTTTTTAGTTTCATTGTCAAGCTTTTGTTGTAGTTGTTGTTTGTTGTGTATGCCACATTATTGCTTATAGTCTTTATGTCTCTCGTATCCGCAGTTCATGTTTATGGTTCTTGTTTTCACAAGGTTTCAGTTTATTTGAATCTTTGCCTTCTTCTCAATTGTATATCTAATCAAATTATTCAAAACTGTATATTGTGTTGTTTCTTGCTTTTATACTGTGTTAAATTACAATTGATGGCAAAGAAAAAATGTGCTTTGCCAGTTTGTATTATCTATCAATTGATTTTTTTCATGTTTAAAGGAAATGCTTGTCTTTAAAGGTGATGTTCTAGATACAACTGAAAAACTCCTGTCTTGAAAACCATATAAACAAAAATCTGGCAACCTCAGAGGTGTCAACTGCATGTGGGTGATTTTAATAGTTGGACCACCCAGAAATTCAATTCAATTCAGTTCAATTCAATTCAAGTCTTTATTGCACTGCACAATGAAATTCTTTCTTTGCACTTCAAACTAGCCAAACACTATGCAGTATAAATACAAAAAAAAAAAAAACTGATGAGAAAATAAGTAACATGTAAAGGTGCATTCAGTAAGATCTGTCAAAATGTCACAAGATTAGGTCTCTAAAAATTAAATAGGTGGAGTTGAATAAGATCTGAATTATTTATTTATTTCTTCAGCCCGTTTATATAAAGCTCCACCCCAGAACCTACGGTGGTTCGACTACATCTAGCATTAGCAAGGACTGTCATGACATCACTTTTAAGCACACTTAGACATCTAGCTGCTTGAAAGTTGAATTATGACACTATAACCACACAAAATTCATCTCATAATGATGTATAAGGATGTTCACGAGTGCTGTCGCTGTTTATTCGATTTATTTTGTAAAGCCAGCCAGTCAAACAGTTCAACACTTTATACAGATTGAATTTACATCCCTGTCTGCTTTTACTGAGTTTCTTGTTGTTAAAGTTCTTTTTGGAGGAACTAAGTGAATTTTTTTGCTCACATGAGAATTGTCTGGATGCGCTGGGCACTTGCTGATTTTAGACTGAGATGTGGGCAGAGTGAAGGGCCATTGGGGGAGGGTCTACAAAATGACTGACATGAGGCCAATCCAAACACAAACAAGCATTCTGGACCAGAAGACAGTTTTCCCAACTGGGTTTCTTAGTGCTAAGGCCATTATTTTTTATCATGGTCTATATATTTTTCCACATTTTTTGAACGAGTAAGAAATAAAAAATCAGATATTGCATCTTTAAAGATTTAAGGAAGACGTTTTAGTAGTAGTGTTAAGCACCTGTGTAAACTTTGAACTTAAGTTGCTGATTTTGAATAGAAGCAAACCTTTTTCATCAAACATGGCTGACCTTATAAACATCTGGGCTGGGGTGAGTAAAAAAACAGTGTAAATTAGATTTCTTCTTTTTGCTGCATTTCGTTTAACCAATGAGCTACATCCATCCATCCATTCTCTGTACCACTTAACCTATACAGGGTTGCAGGGGAGCCTGAAGCCTAACCCAGGGGACACGGGGCACAAGGCAGGGGACACCCTGGACAGGGTTCCAACCCATCACAGGGCACAATTGCACACACACAACCATTCACACACCACAGACAATGAGGAAATGCTAGTCAGCCTACAACATGTCTTTGGACTGGGGAGGAAACCCTGAAGCACATGCAGCACATAGAGAACATGCAAGCTCCACGTGGAAGTGGGATTCGAACCCTCAACCCCGGAGGTGTAAGGCAAGCATGCTGGAATATCAAGGAAAAAAATTAGCAGAGAAAAGTTTGCTAGCGCAACATGTATAATTTTCTTGAATGCAGAAAAATTGAAGCGGAGCATATAGAGGAGGATACGTCGAAGAGGACGAAAGTGAACTTTATTGGCTACACCGGTAATAAATGCATTATCAACAGGGCTTATTATAATTATTATGTAGTAGTTACAGTGAATGTTTCACATAAATTCATACCCACAAATTGTACATACTGTATATGTTTGAATCCAGGTCTACCCAGACTTGCTGATGTGGTTTAGGACACAATAGGACTTTCTGTAAACAATAGACATGAATACTTTTTTAACTAAAGCTAGCAGATCATGAAAGACAAAACATGAAGAGAGCTAGGAAGAAAATGAGACTTAGCAATCGTAACCCTTTGGTTTTTAGGTGCTATATTTCGAGGTTCGTTCATTATTAACACCCTCTTCATGACAATTTGGCTAGCTGTGCGCCTACTATGGTGGAGTGTGGAGCGGATTTCCTCATCTTGTCCTTACATCCTTTTATATAATTCTGTATAGCCGTGTGAGTTACACACTGGGGATGTTTAGAGAGTTTGCTTCAGTCATCTCAAACAGGACATATATATATACATAACGTATACACGAAACTGCTATTGCGTCAATGCGCGTTCACACACAGACCTGCAACCATTCACATTCAGCACATGACTCCTATCTGTATTAACCTGATGCACCTCCATGAGTGTGTGTGAGATCTCCATGGACCACGTGAAGACAGAACAGGGATTTGAGAGACTTGTCTATATGCTATTCTTATGGCAAGATTGTGTGACTCTACCAAGAACAAAATGCATGTAATTTACACCGAACTCAACCCAGGGGACAAAAGTCATTCCCACACAGTCTAGTGCCACAAAGTGGCAACAGACACACGGTTAGCGAATTACGAGGTGTAATGGACTTGTGGAAAAACACTATAAGATCGAGGCTGAGTGAGATGAGAGTGACGTTATTGTGACAGCCAGCATCCCGGACCTGCTTTTTCACAATTTCACATTATCACCCAGAAGATTAATGTTAGTACTGCCTGAAAATGGTTTGATCATTTGACCTGAGTGACGCACTCTCAGCTGTTTTTTTTTTTTTTCCGGTTGTAGCAGGGAGAAGAGAAATTGCTATTAAACTCTTGATGTGACCTTTTATGGATCAGTCTACGCTATCTCTTGACGTCATTGCCTGCTAGTAAGACGCATTTTATTATTCCTGTCATTTCATGTTTTGCTTAAATGTGAAAGAAGCCCAGAGGTCAGCATGCATCCAGATGACGGCGATGACTATGTGCTTCATGAAAGATCCACGTCTGAATAGAGCTGAGTGGATTTGCTCTTTGATCTCACAATAGTGCTGCTTTTCCTGCAGCGATTTTTGAGGAAATGGCCAGAATGTCATGTGTAATCGAGCGGCCCTGCTGATGACCACAATAGCTTTCATCTATCTGTAAGCTCCATAAGCATCCACGCAGCAGAGAGCTCTTATTAGCCATTGCTGTGGTAATAAGACCTTTTTTTTCTTGGGGTCTATAATATTTACAATCGTTACCACTGTATGTACTGTATATCTATCCTAAGACCAAGGGCTACATGAGAAAACTGAAGTAGATACACAACTGAAAGTGTAGATAACAGACACTGGAAATTGGTTTGTGTTAATTCTGTATTTATGTATTTATATATTTCTGAACTGACAGGAAAGCTACAGTAGCTCAAATAACCACTCTTTACAACCGTGATGTGCAGAAAAGCATCTCAAAACGCACAACATGTCGAACCTTGAGGAGGATGAGGGTCAGCCAAGAACAGGAATCTGAGGCTACAGTGGGCACAGGCCACTATATAGCTAGCATAGCATCTTTATCTATAAGCAGCTCATGAGCTCATGTGCTCTTTAGCTTCAGAGTCTATATCTGAGCAAGACCTTGATTTATTTCCACAGGCTGTGTGTCATTCAAGTGCTCAAGGTTTCCAGGTGGATTTCAAAAAAATGGATCATCTACACAATGCTAATCTGAATACTTTCTACAGTTAGTATGTTTCATAGCATGGATATTCTTAATACAGAGACAGACAGGGAACTGAATTGATGTCTGTCCTTTCAGCACACGTCTTATAGTCTAATACTAATGCAAAAAATAAAAGTAAAATAATAAACTGCTCCATGTTTTGCATCAACGACATCACTAAAAAGCCAATATGTCTGATACAATACGTCTATCACAACAAACTAATGGAGCTAATTCAATCAGAACTATATAATCTGATTCAGTATAATGTGATTGTCACACATCACAAATGTGAATATGATCTACTTAATAAAATTATAATACCAAATGGCATTATCAATTAAAAAGTAACTGTAAGGAACATCATTTACAGTCAGCCACGTTTTTAACATTTAGAGTATATTTGTCATATGTCTATCTGCGTAATGCAGAAAATCTGATATTCACGTAAAAAGATTTGATTCATACTACTCAAGTACACAGTATGTTTTGGCAGGGATGCTGGGATAATCTTAGAAGACTTATAAACTCTAGAAGGCTTATAAATTGTGATTGTATTAAAAGTGCTTTTCTTGCTTTTTATAGCATTTTTTTTTTATTTTTGCAAGGGTATTCTGCACTCATGTCCTGCCATTCCAAAGCAAACATCTTGTGATGTTTATCCAAGGTGAATTAGAGCATAGAGTATAAGATTTTTGTTGTTCCCCAGGCTGTGGTGATGGAATAAAAAAAAAAAACTGCTTGGGTTTTCAGATCAAAAACTGTGGTTGGTATGCTTTTGATATCTGAAGGACAGGTGACTCATGCATCATTAATTGCACAGTCCAACTGAGGACAATACTTGCCTTCTAATTCCAGGCAGACTAGGCTAATTTGTGAGAAGGCTCATAGAAAGCTATTTGTGTTCAAAATGGCATATTGTTGGCCTCCTGAATGGCGCAGCAGAAAACCAATTGTCCGAAGATTGTGAGTTCAAACCCTGATGATGCCACAACCATCCATGGCAGAGATTCCAAAATTGCAAAGCTGACCATGCTGAAAGGATAGGTCCTTTCCATCTAGATAATATAAGAGTCTCCCCCTTATCAATCAGAGTGACACTAGACATCATGGGTATCTGTGAGGTCATGTTCAGCTGCACTGGAAGTGTTTGGACATGAGGAACAGTTTGGAAAAATGTGCTGGCTTCATGAGTCTCTGAGGAAGCATGTGCCAACCATCCCCCTGTTGGTAGCTGTCGTGTGATGGAGTGAGTGGGTGGGAATTGAGAAATGACTAAATTCCAAAAAAACATATTGTTAAACTCTATTCAAAGGCAGTCTGTAGAACAATAGACGTTGTGAACAACATGAATATTTCCAGTTTTCAAAGAGACCAAGACATACTGGTTCATCTCAGGTTGAATTTCCCAGCTAGAGTTACCACCTTGATAGGCACAGATTGCCTTCCAGGTACAGCTTCTTGCAGCTGTCTTTATGATTGAGGGCTTGAACATTGTCCATTCAGACTCTCAAGGTAGCTTCTGTGGATTACATGGTAAATCTGGCTGGCACCTGAACCAGGCTTCAAGTCTGATGATACATAAAATTGATTACTGATCTTTGGATTAAGGTGCTCTGATAACAAGTACACTTTTGAGCAACCTTGTGTTTGAACAACCTTTCAGTTCCTTCCAATCACTCGCCTCCAAGTGTCTCCATTATTCCCACCTTTATCCCCAGCTTTGAATTCTCCCAGTAGCACTATGGCATTGCACTGGTGGTGGTGGTGATCCTGCCTTTTTCAGGCTGAACCAGACCAAGTTCTGTGGGTGGCCTGGTCGTAAGACACTCACCTGTGGGGGTATTTAGGATCACTCATTATCTGATCTCTCACCTCTGACCTATTCACCAAGGGTGTCCATACTGGGAGCATTAAACTCTGAATGCACACATTTTACAAAAAATTTAAGCTAAAGCAGTATATACTTGGACTGCATACTACTAAACCAAATAGTATGTAGTATATAGTATATACTGGCACAGTGTAAAGTGCACTCCTGCTGCCTGAGATAGTGCCTGATCCTGTCACATTTCTGCTCCTGTCTCTCATCTTGCCCTCTGGACCTGCCGGATTCATCCTGATACTACTTCTCCTTTGAGTTTTCACTTATGACTCATCTGAACTTGTGCTTCAAATCTGCTTGCTTCAGTGGATAAGATCACCTGGATACTGTAGATTTGTACCTAAGAACTGCCGAAGATAACTAAGAGTTTGCCCTGTGCTAATTTCAGGACACTTATTCACAATCTGCTCATGGTGAACATCCTTTCTTCACATTTATTACTGTTTGTCTTTATTCTTCTATACCTGTATACTGTAGTGATTTATAATCCCACTATCCAGTGTCAACCAGAAGAGCATGGGTTCCTTTTCGAGTCTGGTTCCTCTCAAGGTTCCTTCCTCATGTCATCTCAGGGAGTTTAGATTGCTCATTAGGGTTCTAAATCTACATATAGATTTCAGTAAAGCTGGTTTGTGACAATGTCTATTGATAAAAACAGAACACAAGTAAAATTGAATTGAATTGAATATGCCAGTATGACATTTGAAACACAGCCATGATTTTTTGTTTTGTGGTTAGTGGTAGGAAGGGGGGTGGTGGGATGATTGACAGTTAATGATGATGCACTGTGATGAATAAGTCCATTCAGCTGTCGTTATGGTGAATGGAGTCACTCTGCATCTCCATGCTTTCAGAGCCCAGCTGTGCTGTCTGGCTTCACACTGACTCATGAGGCAGCACACACTCAGCTGAGCACAGACTCAGTGAGCTAGCTAGAAACTGAGGGTTGTGACTGCATGCTGCTTTTTTGAAATTAGCAGAAAAGAGCTGAATATATTTCTTGAATAAATTCAATTAAATTCAATTTATTTCCGTAGTGCCTTTAACAATAGATATTGTCACAAAGCAGCTTTAGATCTCCAGTGAACAAGCCAGAGGTGACAGTGGCAAAAAAAACCCTCCCTGAGATGACATGAGGAAGAATCCTTGAGAGGAAGCAGACTCAAAACAGAACCAGTCCCCTTCTGGCTGACACTGGATAGTGCGATTATAAATCAATGCACTATGCAGGTGTAGAAGAGTAAAGACAGTAAGTGTGTTTACAGGGTATTCAGTATGAGCAGATTGTGAATAAGAGTCCTGGGATGAGCACAGGACAGTCTTTATGATTACAGCTGCAGTTCATTGATACAGAATCCACGTGAGCTTATCCACTAGAGCAAGGGTGAGACTTGGGCATAAACTGATTTTGAGAAGTGCAAATCCATCTATATGTCATCTGTTCTGTTAGACACTGCTTGAAAGAAGCTTTTCATTTGCGAACCAGATGCTAAATATTTCTGAAGACTAGAACTGCAGTCTGGATTATTAGTCATGCAGTACACCATGAAACATTCACAGTGATATGTATGCAGTGACACACAGACAAATGTGTAGTCTGAAAAGGAAATGAATAATGTGGATGATTTACTGTTGAGACAGCGTGATTATTGGCTTTCTCACCCCCAGATTCTCACTCTCTCTTTCACATTCTCCTTTTCGCCTCTGCTTTTCTCTTCCTCTCTGCAGGTCTTCCTTCTGCTCTTCCTCGCTATTCAAGGCTTGAATGACAGCACTAATAGAGTGATGGTGAACTCTATCACACGGGTCCGACAGGGTCGCGTATTTGAACGCCTTTACCACCATGATTGACTGCAGTGTTATCATAAAGCTCTGCCTTGGCTCTTCTGTGATGTGTGTGTGTGTGTGTGTGTACTTTCACATTCACATGCTATCTCTTAGGTTTGTGCCTGAGATATTTTCTTGTTATTTTTTTTTGCACAAAGCCTGAGAAATGTATGGAAAAAAGGCGGATTATGTAATTGGGTGCCTTCTTTGAAAGCAGTGAGGAAAGCCTTTCTCAGAGAAGGCCTGAAGGAGGAGAGGCATTAGGCACAGCTTTACCCCAGTGTTATGTAAGGGGAAATAAAAAACTCCTTTATGTGGCTCTGGCCTGTGAGTGACCTACACTCCAGGGAGCTCCTAATGGACCGTACGCATGTATGTGTTTGCACAGTTGTAGTAGAGTTGTGGAACATACTGTTCTCTCACATGGACACTACAGAGGGCAGTAGATGGGGGCCAGAGCTCATATGAGTGGTGTGGAACCTACTGCTCTCTCAGGTGTACTATATATAGGGCAGTATGTGGAGTTTTGTGATAAATTGGTGAAGGCCGTGAGTCCTCTGAGGGTTGTGGAACATGATGTTGTCTCAGGTTTACATTCCACAGGGCAATATCTGGAGGCTAAAGTTCAAATTTAAGCAAAGGAACATAACATTCTTCCATATTTACACACCTGAGGGCAGTATGAGGAGGCCAGAGGTCACATGAAGGTGAAAGCATGTGAGCATTAAGTGGAGGTCATGTGAAAGTTGTGAAAAATACAATTCTCTCAGGTTTACACTCCACAGGGCTGTATGTGAAGGCTAAATTTCACATTTGGGTGGTGGAATATAATGTGTATACCTACCAGGTGTACACTTCTAGGGCCAGGATGTGGAAATTAGAGGACATATGAAGTTTGAAATACCGTTCTTTCTGTTTTACATGCTGAGCAGCAGTATGTGGAGATTATATGAAGGCTATGGACGATGATGTTCTCTCAGGTTTACTCTTTAGATGGCAGTATGTGGAGGCTAAAGTTCACATTTGGGTGGCGGAGCATAACGTTCTTCCAGGTTTAGACTCCCAAGACCAGTACGAGAAGGCCAGAGGTCACATGAAGGTTAAAATCCTGTTCCTTCTGTTGTAGAAGCCTTGTGAGACGTATGTTGAAGTCACACGATGCTCATGGACCATGATGTCCTCTCAGGTTCACTCTCCAGGTGGCAGTATGTGGAGGCCAAAGTTCATATTTGGGTGGTGGAGTGTAACATTTGTCCAGGTTTATTCTCCTGTTGGCAGGATCTAGAGTCAGAGGTTGTATTAAGGTTGACATGCTGTTTTTTTTTCTGTTTTAGAAGCCTGCAAGCTGAATGTGGAGATCATATGACAGTTGTGGAACATACCGGTCTCACAGGTTTACACTCCACAGGGCAGAATGTGGAGGTCAACTGTCATGTTAAGGATTTAGAACATACTGTCCTTCTGGGTTTGTATAGACCCGTGATCATATGTGGTTGTGGAATATAATGTTGTCTCAGGTTTTCTCCAGAAGGCTGTATCTGGAGAACAAAGCTCTTACGATAGTGTGGAACATAATGTTCTCTTGTCTTTTCGCTACAGGGGGTACTGCTCACTCTTTACTTGGTGTTTCCATTTCCAAAATGCCATATTAGAACTATGGATTATAATATTCCTTTGTGTTTACCCTCCAGAGGGCAGTATGTGGAGGCCAAATGGAATATGCATGTTGGAGAACATTCCGCTATCTTGGGTTTGTGTAGCCCAGAGGTCAAACCAGGGCTGGGGAACATAGGTTTCTCTTGTGTTTATGCTACAGAGGGCAGTATGTGCAAGGCAAAGGTCATATTGGAAAATACAGTTCTTTCTCTTTACCTTTCAAAGGTCATACAAGGTTGAAGAACATTAACTGGGTTTACAGTGCAGATGGCAGTATGTCGAGGTCAGAGATCATATGAGGGTCACGGAACATACTATTTTGGTGTAATGCTTCAGCAGGCAGTATGTGGAGGCAAAGATCAACCACAGGTATATCCAGATAAAGGTCATTGGACCTCAGGAGAACATGGAACAAGGGAATTTGAGCTGTGCACTAGAAACAAAAAAATAATTCTCAGAAAGCAGTTGAGACACAGACAAACAAACAGGCACATCTACACAGACTATGACTACAGAATGAGACACAGGGGAGACAAACCAGACACAGCAAGACTAATCCTGAGGGACCGCTGGTAACAGTATCAAAGGGTGTGGAGCAGGAGGAGCTGGCAGAGAAGCTGGAGACACCATGAAGCAAACAAGAGCTAATGACATGTTAACTCAAGGGTGTCCGATCTTATCCACAAAGGGCTGGTGTACCTGCAGCCAAACCGGCTCGACATCCCTGCTTCACCTGATTCTCACTTCTATGTCATTCTAATCACATTAATGTGATTAGCATGTTTATAATAACAGAGATGCTAACATTGCTAATAGCAACCAAAACCTGCAAGCATTAGCTTCCATCTGTTATGTGTGCTTTTAACATTTTAATACTTAGCATTGATTTTTAAAAAATCTGCTTTAGGTTTATAATTATCGGCAAACCATCTTAAATAATTTTTCTATATACCTTATACCTTATAAATTACACATATGCTAGCTTTGGTCTTTTACAATGACTAGGAGATTATGTAGAATTCTTAGGATTAAGCAATCAGGCATGTCATGTTACATTTTATTCAACTATTGTTTTGGATTTTCCAGGTTTAAATATTGGCCGTGAAAAGCACACTTGCATGTTCAGTTGAGTTTAAATGAAGTGCATTAGCTAGCTACATTAGCTAGCTTGGGTTTATAGAAGGGTTGCAGTGGAGAAGACAGGTTTTGTTTGATTTCGGAATTATTACCAAATATAATTAGAAGATGTATGCATGTAAACACATGTAGAGGTGCTACATGCTAACTCACGCCGCTATTAAGTACCTAGCTGAAATGATAGCCATACACTGGGATATGTAGGCATGTACTATATAAGTGCAGATAATAAGCTCTTTCCTATTGATATCCTTTAGGGAAGTAGATACAGTGGCAATCCCCCCACCATCACCAGGTTTCTGTATGTTCTCTTAGGAACCATGCTGATATTCCAGCACTTAGCATTGATTATTAATAGAGTGTTTAAAAAAACGAGATGGAGAGACGGATCTACGCATAGCAACCTTTACTGCCATTGCTGCCTTTACTCTGTACCCTTCCTCTTCCCAGTAATGATGGTGTAGAAAGAGCAGCCAAGCCTGCACTGCTTCTCTAATAGCTTTCTCTGAAACCAGAGATGTGTAGACCTGAGTGTGTGTGTGTGTGTGTGTGTGTGTCTGCTTACTGATAGTAATGTGAGGGCTGGCTGCATGGTATCTTACTGCAGATGCATAATGACTCAACACCTTATTTTGAAAATTCTGTATCATGATCATGCTTACAAGATTTTGGGAACCTGATAACATTTTCTTTGACACACATTGGCTAAGGTTTTGGATGCTCATGCTTGAAATAGCGAACCTCATTTGTCACACTGAATACGAACAAATTTATTCGTAAATCATTCGCAGGAGCATTTTCACACGGACAGTGGTGTGCTCAGTATTCCTGAAGGTTCGGGAAAAATTTTTGTATCCTACAAGAGCTCAGGAGTTTGTGTAAATATTGCGTATAAGGAGACTCACTAATGTGAACCTCGACTGATCAGCTTCGAGTCGTATCATTGTCGATGAGATGCTGCGATTTGATGTACGGATTACGCTGTCAAGCGTAAATCACTGAGTTATTTCAGTTACAAACCAATTTAATGAACATATCACAAAACTCATTCGTGTCATAATGATGACTCGAAAGAAAGCAATCCGAACCATATCCATAAATCAAGAAACATAAAATGAGGTAATCAATTACAAAAGTAATGGCACCTTATAAAAGGAGGAAGCATTAGTGTTTGTCTGTGGAAGCTGATGCGCTGCAGTAGCCGAGCTGCATTACTGGAAGATTTAGCGCATGCTGTGTTTAGGAGACGCTCTTTCACAGTTTAGTCATCATTTTGCCATTTTCAGCTCTCTGTGAGCCTTGCCTTTTATGGAGTTCTGTGGGAGTGGCTAAGTATAAATCCATTGTGCTTTGAAAGCACTTGCAGACCTTCCAACTTTTACGCATTTCACATAGGAGCTCCGCTTTTGTCTTTTTTTTTTCCTCCAATGAAAACGGCACATAAGCCAGTAGACATATGAACCTGAAGTGATTGAGAGGTGTGTGTTTTGAACTCTCTGATATCAGTTGACCCCCTAGAAGCCCCACCCCCCTCCTCCATCTTGCATTAGCTATCTTTCATCTCGCCTTGATTTTCTCGCTTGAATGACATGATGCCCTCACTTTCTGTCATGGTAAATGGAGAATGTTTTGAGTTCATTAGTGTGGAATATAATCTATCAGTGCACGTCTGACTTTGCTAACATTAGACAAGTATATAATTAACATCAGTTAACCGTATTTATTAGAGACGCCACTGAAAAAATTCTTCCAAAAACGGTAGAAAATGGCAGTTTTCCAGCTGATTTGTGAAAGAACTGTACTGAAAATGTACTGTGTCTCAGCCTCCAACACCTCCACAGGTATAGACAGTTGGTGATGGAACATGGGAGAAGTACAAATATTTAAGCAATATACACCAGGACAGATTTCTTAAAGTCTAGATGGTGGCTGTAAATTCACAGTGAAGCACTCACACATATTTTTTAAATGGTATGCGCCACATTTCAGTTATTACCGTTGATCATCCAGCTCTTACTTATGTCTCTGGATGGAGAACTGGCTCTAGGATCAAACTGTACATCTTGACTGTTGACCTTTTTTAATGCGTCAATACACACAAGCACCTGAAGGACCTAAATATAGACTCTGTACTACATCAGAGGAAGTCAGCTAGGATCATTAGGATGTAACTAATGGCCTAATGTTTCAGTAGAGAAAATGGCTCCAGGCAAATGTAGGAAATGTCAATCTGAGACTCTGTCTCACTCGTTCCTTATACTGTGTCTTCCTTTGTGCTGCCTTGTTTTTGTTAAATGCCTGATCTTTCATGAGAGCAGAGTTTTGGGGGATGCTTTAGTACCTATTTAAAGAAGTCATGCTTTTTAAATAGGTGCTCTTTAAATGTGACATGCTTGATATTGGATGTGTTGCTCAATAATCCGATGCAAAAGATTAGGAGTAAATACTGTAGCATGGTAACCAGCTACAGTATCTGGTGGACTGGGAGGGGTGCGGACCTGAGGAACGTTCCTGGGTTAATGCGGATGACATCCTGGACCCCTCTTTAGTAGAGGATTTCCATTGCCTCCACCCCAATCGGCCCGCTCCGAGACCACGGGGCCGTCCACGTCGTAGAACACCAGGAGGTGTTCCTAGAGGGGGGGGCTCTGTAACGTCACCACCGGCACCGGCCGGCTTTACAGGCCGAGTTGGCCTGCCACAGCACGGATGTTACTCTGTCTGAATATATCACCAAGGCTATTCGTCTGGACAACCTCCTCCGCCAACAACGACGCATGTCTCGCCCACACTATGAATCCCGGTTTCGGGAGGACCACTGCAGACCACGGGAGGAGGGGCCGGAGCCTATGCAGCTGGGTGGCACCAGAGTCTCTCAGGACGAGTGTCAACGTCGGGCACGCCGAAACCTCTGTTTCTACTGCGGGGGAGCTGGCCACCGGGTTAGCAACTGTCCCGTGAAACCGTCTACCTCCAAGGTGGGATGCGATTTCATATCTTCCTGTATGACACTGAAAGTGACGGTGCATTACACTCAGGGTACCATTGTGGTTCCAGCGCTAGTGGATTCCGGGGCGGCCGTCAACCTGATTTACCAACAGCTCGCAGAAGACCTTCATATCCCCACACTGCCATGCGAACCACCCTTGCGAGTGACGGCCGTCGACAATCGTCCCATCGGGGGAGGCCTCACCACCCATCAAACCCATCCGCTCACCCTACAGGTTGGCCTACTTCACTATGAGGAGACAGCATTTTACATCATCCCCACTCCTTCGAATCCCATCATCCTGGGTTTTCCCTGGCTGCAACTCCATAACCCCGTCGTGTCCTGGAAGGAGGGGGAATTAGTTAGCTGGTCACCCCACTGCCAAAATCACTGTCTTCGCAGGGTCCAGTCACTGCCATGTCTCGCGACCTCCATTGAAAGCCCGGACACACCAACGAACATCTCCATACCTCATGAATACCAGCATCTTCGAGAGGTGTTCAGTGAAGAGATAGCCAGACAGCTCCCCCCCCCACCGCCCATGTGACTGTGCGATCGAGCTGCTACCCAACGCGATACCCCCTAAGAGTAAGGTTTACCCCCTTTCTCTCCCCGAGACCAAGGCAATGGAGGAATATGTCAAAGAAGCCCTGGACATGGGCTACATCCGACCCTCCACTTCTCCTGCTGCAGCAGGATTCTTCTTCGTTGAAAAAAAGCGAAGTATTCTGTAACGCCTCGTCCGAGGCGGGTTGTGTAGGATCCATAAGCAGAGATTAAAGCAGATAAATCCGAAACGACAGGCAAAATCACAATCAGGAAACGAGAGCAAAAGTCCGAAAAAACCAGGAAGTCAATCAGCGAGAAAATATAATCCAAAATCGCAAGGCAAAGGCAAAAATCCGAAAAACAAACCAGGGTCACCAGGAGAAAAACCGTAAACAATACAAAAGGAAACGCTCAGTAATGTCCAGGAAACAATACTTCGCGTCCTCATGTGGTGAACGCGCTGCTTAAATGTCCCTGAAAACCCCGGAAGTGTTTCTCAAGGGTGGAGTCAAAACTCAGGTGAGGGCTCCCTCTGGCGGGCAGGTGCCGGTGGTGACGTTACAAGTACACAGTTATAGAAGGGAATTATTTATAATCGCACTATCCGGTGTCACCCAGATGAGGATGGGTTCCCTTCTGAGTCTGGTTCCTCTCAAGGTTTCTTCCTCATATCATATCAGGGAGTTTTTCCTCACCACCATCACCTCTGGCTTACTCATTAGGGATAAATTCATACATTTACAATTTATTTTGGTTTAAATTTGACTGTAGCTTTGTTAAAAGCGCTATTCAAATAAAATTGAATTGAATGTTGAGTTTTAAAGTTTGGCGACCATGCGGACATCATGAGGACACGCCCATTTCTGCGATTTATATCATGTGAATCTATTATAATTACTACACAAGTCCACCAGGAACAGACATGTTTCTGGAAATCGTATCCCATCCTGAATCCAGATAGTACAGTCGACGCTATAGCAGTTCGATTCAGCATTTTTTTTTTCTTAGCTTCCAGAATGCAGCAGCTGAGTTTGTGTGTGCACGAGTGTGTGTGTGTGTGTGTGTGTGTGTGTTTATTCCCCAGCATATCTTCTACTGTTCTGCTCTGCTTACGCTGCAGTGAAATTTTCTCTCGGGGCCTTCTTGTCCGTCCACCGACTCGGAGCCGACCAGCCAAAATATCCACGCTCCTGCATCTCCTGCTGCCATTGGGAAACTATTAATGTCTGCACTAATCGGATTAACATTAACAATCCCGCAGGGGAACTCGTGCCACATCTGCCGCGCACTGATAATTATACGGCCTCAGGTGTTTGGTCTTTTTTTTGTCTTTCATGTTTTGGACGCGGCTTTGCCATCGCAACACATCACATGTTTTGGCTCACCTTTGGGCAGCTGCGCTCTTATCCAGCACCCACCCACACACACACACACACACACACACACACACACACACACACACCCACACACAGGGTCAGAAGTGAGGTTACTCCATGGTTAATTCATCTTTTGTTGTCTCATGCATCAATTAAAAGGCCTAATAACTTTTCACAGAGTGTCAGTGGAAACGCTTTCATCTGCTCAGCGTGTTGCTCCTGCACTGTTCAGTTAACATAAAGACTTTCTCTAAAGACAGATTTCAACGCTTCACTCAGAAATACAACATTCCTGATAATAACTGAAGAATAAGAGAAGTCACGTGAGTTAGCGTCATTGAGATGTCATTAATTCATAAATGCGTTATGAATGCGTTATCAGTGCTACACTCCTACAGCCCTAATGTTCCCCATTGACTCAGTGTGTGTTCCAGCCTCGTGTTCCTTCTCTCACTGTGGAAAAAAGTGATATTCCCAGTGCACTCTGTTCCTAGGAACCCATGTATCATCATTTACATTTCCCTAGAAAGCACCGCATGTTCCAAGAACATTTGTTTCATCAGCAATTTTTTTATTTTCATTTTTTTTAAAGCACCCTGTGTGTTATCACTCTTTTTTCAACAGCACTGTCTTTATCATCAAAATGTTTTTTTTACTTTTTTTTATACAACCCTAGGGTTCAACACTGTTTTTTATTAAAATTTTTTTTTATTTTCAACCCAATATTTTATCACTGTTTTTTAAACAACCCTGTTTTTTTTTAAATCATGTTCTTTTTTTAAAACAAGCCTATGTTTCATCTCTGATTTATTTATTTTTTCTCTAAACAATCCTGTTTTATCACTATTTTTAAACTTTTATTTAAAAATTTTTAAGAGCTCTTTTTTTTATCTAAAAGCTTTTATTACTATTTTAAAATGAATTTTAGACGAAGTTTTTTTAATTTTATTTTATTTATAGATATTTATAGATTTTTTTTAAATTTCTATTTCCTATTTCATCACTATTTTAAATAATCCTGTTTAATGACTGTTTTTTTATTTTTATTATTTTAAACATCTCTGTTTTATCACATTTTATTTTAAAAAATCTTATGTTTAGTAGGTTTTATTTTAATTTTTTAAATTACCCTTTGATATTTATTTATTTATTTATTTTCAAAAACCGGTTTCATGCCTTTTCTTTTAATTTATATTATTTTAAACATTTCTATGTTTCAGCACAGTTGGTAAAGGTGTAACCTTTCTGAAATCTTCAGGACAGAGGAGTTTACGCTTTGCGGTTTCTCAGTACCATGACAAGCTCCGTTTTTTTGTCTTATTAACTTAAAATAGAGAGGCTGCTGAGGGAATGAATGATAATAGCTGATATTACTTAAGTGAGAAGAGGAATTAACTTGTTTCCTGGACACTCCACAACAATGTAACTATAAAATGATAAAAAATATGATGTATCGCTCTTCAATAAATACATTTTTTTAGCATATTATAGGCAAATTGTTGTAGTATATAAGGAATAATCTGTTATAGAATAACAATGAACTGTGGTAACAGTGACTCCGCTTCACCACACCATGCTGTCGTTGATTATTATCCAATAACACCATGATGCAGAGTGTTTTCTTTATTAATTACTGAGGGATTATAATATGCATTCATTATCACACACATTAGCATTTTTGTGTATGGAATATGACGTTAACGTTGGCTGATTATTTGCAGATCTGAACAACTTTAACAACTTTTTTCCCCGTTTTATGAATCACAAGCCAGCGAGAACTGCTGTTTCTACAGCACAGATTCACTAAATGTCACATTCTTTCAGAAACCCATTGTGAATTTCTTTAAGGCGGCGCTGCAGTAAAATAATTTCTGTGTAATTAAATCTCCCAGTGCTGAACTCGTGTTGCGCTCATTACGATCTGATTCAGAAGTGCTGAGCGTCTGAAGAATGCGTAGCAGTTTGTGTGTGTGTGTGTGTGTGTGTGTGTGTGTGTGTGCGTGTAGGTCGAGTGCTCCAGCTTCTCATTAGGAAACAGTTTTCCTCACAATCTCTCTCTCTCTTTCTCTCTCTCTCTCTCTCTCTCTCTCTCACACACACACACACACACACACTCACACATATTCAGGCCACAGGAGTGTAAAGTTCTTACCACGCATTTATTAAACAAATTTACTTGGAAACAGGATAAGGTTAATAGAAGCAAAGAGCAAACAGCTTTTCACATGGAAAGAGCATCCTGCTAGATAAAAATCTCCTCCATTTTCTGGCATTTAAAACGTTTTTCATAACAAAACGTAGCCTTATGCTTTCAAAAGTTATGAAGATTAAGGTCAGGATTACAGGAGGAGTTAACACTCACATCATAGATTCATATGAAATTCAGACCGTACTTGTTTGAATTTTATGCCCATTTTTTATGAGCTCAGTTTTGGTAGAAGCACAAAGTCAGCATTTTCTTTCTCTCACAGATGTGTGAGGTCTTTACAGTGTCTTATTTATAACAGAACAGTAGTGATGGAGTGAGAGTTAGGTTTTGAGAATTGAGAACAAGGTTCACAGCTGACGGTGACATTACGTCAAATCCATCATCACAACACAAAACAACACTTAGATGACAACATCTATGATTCAGCATTTATGTAGGATTTAAAAAAAAAGGCCCTGAAGCAGGAGTCAGATCAAACACAAATAAAATTCCCCTGGCAGAAAAGACTGGGAAAGGACACTGGAAGTGAAAATCACACACTCAGCTCAGAACTTTGATCTGTGAATTTGCAAATCTCAGTGTTATGCATCAGTAGAGAACAAAATAGCATGTATTTCTCATTGCTGTGTTGATAACCAGGTCATTTAACTGTAAAGACGCAGGTTAAAATGTCCAATGCGTTATCAGTAATTGGTGGAGAAAATCCCACCCCGAAGAAGAGCGGAGAGAAACGTGCTGAGTCCACGAGCTCAAAAAGGTGTTTATTATGCCATAGAAAAGAGAGAGAGAGAGAGAGAGAGAGAGAGAGAGAATATACTCTCCTGGAATATCATACAAGAGCAATTCAAATAACATGCTGACTTCAAATCATAGCTACATCACTTCATATACTGCACAATTCTAGCACGTGATTGGTTCTGGAGAAAAGGAGACTTCTTCTTATTGCTAAATGATCACATTAATCTAACAAAGGAGGAGTAAGGACAGGGTCACATGAGAATACCGGACTACAGGTGCACGATAAAACTGCCTCACCCCAAGAAATCAGAAACTAAAACCTTGAGGATTGAGGATGACGAAAACATTGCAACCTCAAAAATGTAATAAAGACAAAATCGTGAGGTGAATCTGTGCTCGAATGATGAGTCCAAACGGAAGTCAAAACAGAAATCAAAAGATTAAAACATAATACAGGTAATACCGTTAATAAGACAAAGGATAAACTATAAGTAAAAATTCATCTTCTCCAGCAATGAAAGTCAAATAAAGACCATTCAGTGAGCACTCGGGCCCTGTGAAGGGGGCGGAGTCATTCAGGAGCAGACCACGCCCACTAGGATTGAAATGTTTCATTTGAAGATAAAGGTGATCAGTCAGAAGAGTTATAAAGAGAAAGTGATACACTACGAAAATGAATAAGAATAACTTTACAACCCCTTGAAGACATGTTTGTAAGGACCATGGACAATGTGGTGTAAACACACACACACACACACACACACATGCACACACATGCACACACACCCACATGTTAATGAAACACGACATGACTAATTCTCATGACCCAGGTGGCAGATAGAGAGTTCATGTTCATGAGTTCATTTAAGCAACTCCAACCTGATCTCTTCCTGAGGTGTAACCACAATACAGTCGTTAGATTTCAGCCGGAGATGAGCTTCCTGCTCGTGTACAGGGACCGTGTGCAGGGAAGCAGTACAAGCTCAAAACCAAATAGAGCAGGAAGGATGAAGACTGGGAGCCACAGCTGCGAATTTGTGTTTCCATCAGGGTTCAGAGCGAGTCACACAAATCTGTTCGCAGTGATGTGATGGAATGGTTCGCTGCTCACTAATTCCTCAGAGTCTATCCAATAGAGTTTTGCACTGCACCATATTAGCCAGGGTTTAACCTGTTAGTCATGCTGGATGGATGGATGTTACGGTGTAGTTTACGGATGAACAAATGGACACATTTTATTAGTACAGTGTTGAGATAATGTACGTTTGAATCAGGGGTATAAATGAACTAGCAATGCTTTTTTCGGAGATAAAGAGACATCAGTGGAAGGTTTCATTTTCAGCATCTTTATCAGATTAAAGTGGATCCATCGTAAAGAAGGTTATTTTGGATTTTTGTGGAACCAAGGTTGTAAGAAAAACATAAGAAGAAGCGAGAAGTGACGCTGGGGCTGATTTCTTTCTATTCCAGACTGTAGATCCATGCAGCCAATCAGTGACAGTCGTCTCGGGTGATCACACAGAGTGACACACCCCTAGGTTTGCTCTCCATCATCAGCAGTGACTGAAATACAGTCGCAGGTGTAATGAACATGATCGAGGTGGATTATTTACTTATTTACTTATTTCCTCAGGGACAGACTAAAAGTACACTAAGCACATATTGTCCAATCAAAGTACAAATTACACAAAAGGACGTATGACAGAGGTAGTGTTTTGTGGTTTGAATTAAAAATTTACAGCTTTTCTGTTTACTGTGTTTGGTATTCGGAGAGAACGCGGCATGAAACATGTAACCAGTAGACCATTACTTGAAGAAAAAAAAAAAGAAATACTAAAGTGCTTTGTCATTATTTCGAATTAATAACTTGTCATTTCAACATATCTCATTATTATAACTTAATATTCAACAGCCCATAATATTTCAATAAGGCTAATAAATTTAATATTAGCCTATAATAATAATAATAATAATAATAATAATCATTTCTATTCCATGTGCTGTTTCTCAGATAGTAATTAATCCAGATGTTGCTTCAGTGGAATTCATTTGACACATTTGTACTGTCTATTGAGTGCTAATTCACTTAAATGAGTTCAGGTATGGGAAGTCAAATATGAAATAATGAGATAGGAATAAGACTCTGAAGTGTGTTATTCTGATTATACCACAGTGATTTACCAATGACACGTCACGTCACGTCACGTCACTTTTTTTATGGTTTCTAGTTACTTTTAATGTTATGCAACATCCATGAGACAAGTTTGCTCCTGTTATAAGTTGCTATAAGTAACCATAAACAGTCACTCCCTCCTTTCTTTCTCTCGAAATTAATGACACACACACAAAAAAAAATGCAGCTCGTTATTTTACAGAGAAACAGTAAACCGTGAACTCCTCAGATCTGAAGACTCTCCTGTCCCAGAAAACTTTAAAGCACTGTAACTGTTACAAAGATTTGAGAATTCAACTGTGCTGTGGTATAAATCAAAATAATGAGATATTAGTTCACAATAATAACTTCAACTTTTTTTTCAGGGTTTCTCTACATTACAGACATGAAACACTAAAAAAAAAAGAAACGAATGCAGCTGCTTATGTTTAAGTGTCTTTTATTACACACCACTCAACACTAATAGTTTCATAGCTGAGATTGTGTATCAGATTATAGCCTCACGTTCTGTGGGGGGACACTGGATCATTGGCTCCCTGCAAAAACTCAAGCAATGTAAAGAAAAGCTGCACATGGCAAAAGAATCCAGAAATATATACAATATAATTAGGTCCCTGAAATAAATTGTCATCGCAACAACCTAAACATTATTCATAATAAAAGTAATAATTCTGAAATACTCAGCAGTTCCCGGAATAGGAATTCCCATTCCTATATCCACACCTACGGCGTTTAAACAACACCATTAATTGAGAGTGCAAGGCGTCTGATCTGAGTGTGAGGAACGGTGTTTATTAACAGAAAGCGGGAGGTGTTGTGAATTGAGCGCACACAAAGCTACAGTTTTCGCGAGTAACTCGAGCATGCAGAGAAGCTTTCCCATATGAGTGTAGAGGGCGAAACTCTACTCGTGAGCCAAGTTGAATTTTGAGAATTTGGGGGCGGAAATAAGACACATATTCCCACTACTGTGATTGGTCAATCTTAACCAATCCCCTTTGTTCCAGAAACAGACCTTGATCTCACTCAGTGTAGTCATGTTGCTCAGCCACTATATGAGATAAGATAAGATGAGATAAGATAAGAGAAGATAAGATAAGATTGCACAGGCAACAAAATTTAGTGAAGCAGCAATCCAGCCAGCACACAGTTACAACATGATGCCACATCCTTTGTATATTTCAAAATCAAATAAAAATAAACTACCCTAGGTAATTCAAAGAAGAAGAAATGGTATACAATTGTATAATATACAGCTTTTAGTGTACAGCGGTCAGTGTGAAGATGAGGTAGTACAGCTGTAGTAGATATAGTATTGATGTCTGTAACAAATGAACAGCGAGAACAGAATACAGTTTAGTGCAAATACTATTGTATAGATACTTCTTACACATATAACTCTGCACTAGTTATATGATGGTTTGTTATAATTATTCGTACCATCTCGAATGGGCTGCTTGCACTCAGGGCTGTGACGTATTTCCGGTTTCAAATAGAACGAATCTCAGCAACGTCTAACCTGTGTTTGTTTGTTTCAGTCTTGCAGTAAAGTCATGGTGTTGGGCTGATGTTAGCTTGGGTGTTCATTTCTACTGTATCTATTAATAGGTATTTTCTTACCTTCATAGTTGTGTGTTTTGATGAAGCATCCAGTCTGACGCCTTTCTCCAGTTACTAAAAGGAGCTTACAAGCAAGTGTTCTTACATTTATGATAAACGGCATTTATGGGGAGCTCCTGCAGACACCGGGTGTAAAATAACGTCTTTGCTCTTATAATGGACGAGCCAGAAGCAGAAGTGCTGTCTTGGTTATAAAGTGTTTGTTCAACTAGCCCATCAATAACTGTGGTAATTAACAGAGTTTTAAATGGCTTGTTTTTATAGTGATCCTGCGGTGTGATATACTGCTGCATCTCACTTTGACAGCAGCGTCTGATCTCTGAGCACAAACAATAATATGTATGTTGTTGAATAAGGCCAGATTGGACATTAATATAATCATTGGATAAGTAGAATGTCTAATCCAAGTTGCCTGTGCTCACATTTAATATACCAGCTGTTACTGATGTGAATGTTTACTGAAATCCTGAACTCGATTTATTGAACAATAACTGGGACAGATAAAAGAACAAAATACTGAAGATATTTTGATTCATTTGTTTTCACACAGACCTCAAATCTAAAGATAAAACAATTTGTGGCTGTTGAGAACTGCTTATTTTCACACAAGAGATCTTTATGAATATGGAAATGTTTGTCTCTATAAATGTTGTTGTGTATTTGGTGTCCACAGGGGGTGGTTCTTTACTTCCAGCCCAGTGTGTTTCGCTGCATCCTGCTCAGATGGGTGCGCATGCTCGGCTTCGCCACCGTGTACGGAACCGTCACGCTCAAATTATACAGGTACCCGTCACATATTTTACTTTCTGGCTGCATGGATGCTTTTCTCGTGCATATACTTCCAGTCAAATGTTTTGGAACCTTTCTTATGTTTAATAGTTTAAAAACATTATCAGAAATGAAATGAAGGAAGAGAAATCTGTGTGTAAATTATTCACTGCTTGCTCTCAGAGTTTTTTATTAAAGGCAGGAGCAAAGATGTTAAGCATGCAACGACAGTGCTAGTATTATCTGTAAAACATAAATATATGGTGCCTGAAGTGTCTAATTAAAGTGATTAGATTAGAAAAAATAATTAAGGAATAAAGCATAAAGCGTCATGCTGTTATAGGAAAGTAATGAATGCCAGGGTGCTGTGATGAAGTGGAGTTACTTTCACCAGCCTGAAGTAGATTATTTTCCAATAACAGCATGTCTTGAAGTGTTATTCCTCTTGCCCCACAGCAATTTGGCAACCATTACAATTTTTATTTACGAAATATTACACAAGTAATATTTTTATCCATTTATTGTTACGTTTAATGTTGTGGAACGTCCATAAAACAAGTTAGTTCCTGTTATCAGTTACATTGAAGTTAATAAAACAAAGAAATTAAATGTGTTACCAGGAAAAGCATAAACTCCTCTGTCCTGAAAACTTAAGGAGACTCCTTTCATAAACTTCACAATCTCAGCTTTTATACTTCTGTTTTACTTGTTTATGTGGAATGGTCACATACATATGTAGAAATGATAACGTATTAGAACGAGCACATTAATATAAACCTGTGATTTGTAGCTGCACTGTTGTCCCAGAATTCAGCCACAGTGACATCCGATGGATTTTTCTCTGCCCTCTAGACATATGACAGAAAACAAGCACACATCAGCCATCTCGTCTTGTTTAATTGCTTGTTTTGACTCACCCTGACCTGGCCATCTCATTTCCCAATGTTTAATAGTAGCAGCTTACCATGGAGATTAATTATAACCAGGCTTAGGCTTTGAAATGACACCACATGAGTTATAGGTTTTTGATCTCTGTCTGTAGGAGATGAGGCGGAAGACACACACCTACACACACACACACATAATGACACACACGCTCGCATGTACGCATGCACGAACACACGCTTTAACACCCCCATGAGCAACGGGTGACTCACCAGCATTTCACGGTCAGTCGTGTTAGTAAATGTCAGAAGTCTGCCATGGGCTCTGCCATTTCAGAGCGATCTGTCGCAGGACGATAGCTGGGGAGGAGAAACAAATGTCATCAGACAGATTGGCTAGAGCACGACGAGGCCAAAGAACCATCAAAGACAAAAAAAAACAAAAAAAACACTGCGATACGAATCAATCATATTGCCGTAGAAATATTATCAGAATGACGCAGAGTGGAATGTGTACAATGCATTAAGTTTTGTGATATGTACAGAAAGCAGTGTGTGAACTATGTACAGATTGAACAATGTAGAACAGGGAAGTCAAACGTTTGGCCTCTGGCCTGATAAAAGTTGTCATCTGGCCCACAAATGAAATCAAAATTGTCTTATGGACCGTAATTGAATCAAAAGAATTGAATCAAGAAAAAAGAAACATAAGTAGAAAAAGAAATATTAGACATATTTGCCCATATTCAAGCTATTTTCACTTGATATCATTCTTCTCAGATGGAATTCTTCATGAAAAATTTGACACACTGCAAAAAAGTATATCTTAGCAAATGAAAATAGCTTGAATATGGGCAAATGTATCTAATATTTCTTTTTTCTTTTTCATTTTTTTGTTTTGACTCAATTAAGTAATTGATAAAGTACATAATTTATCTAATATTTCCCATTATAATTTCCAAGCTTATAATAAATCAAATATTAGATTATTCAGCCTGTTTTTAGATGCTTTTAGTCATTTCAAGCTTTAAATCTTCTAAATCCATTAGCAGATCATGTTGCTGTTGTTTCTAGAAATACGTAAATGCTTCAAATTTATAAATGAAAGATAATCTGCCAAAACAACAAGACGATTCCAAGCTTGAAAGTAGTCCACTATGTCTAGAAATGGGATTACTAATCTTATATTTGGTTTATTGTAATCTTTTAATAGGATATACTAAATAAATGTGACTATATTCAAGATATTTTCACTTGTTAAGACGTCATTTTCTGCAGTGCACTAACTTATGGGCTTCACAACAACGGAAAGGAATTCTTATGCAATCACAACTTTTATGTGATTTTATTATTTGTGAATAATTAAGCAAGCTCTATACAGCAGAGTTTCCCTCCACTTCAGTATCGTGGGCTACTTTGTGTAGATTCATGACGTATATTCCTGCTTAATTCCGTTTGAGTTCCAAGTTATGGCAATATAAAATGTGGAGTTCAGGGAGGGGTGAATACTTATGCAAGGCTCTGTGTATATACTGTATAATTTGGATTTATTTTTTTTTATTTATTTAATCATTTTGTAATGAACTGCAGTCTGTTCATGTGTTCTGGAGATGATATTCTGTATGTTTTTGCATTTCAGATAAATGCTGATAAATGGACATACAGTATTCATGAGCAGTTGACTTTGGCTAAATCTAATATATCCTGTTACCTAGAATGAGTTTTATACCCCTGGTATAGAAATCCTGCTTTATTTTCATTTATTTCCATGCTGGTATGTTCTTCTTCAGCCCTAATATCTGGAGCAGGTGTGTCAAATTCAATATGCCTTAAAAGGCCAAAAAAAAAAAACCTAAAGTTATTTTGTTCTTATTTTTGAAGGAATTATTATAGTGCATCTATTCTCTAATCTAAGTATGGGTAAGTAATATTTAGATAATATTGTAATATTTATTTTTATTTTAGAATAATTCATGGAGCAGCTTCTTTACTCCTGCAGTAAGGAAAACTGTAATAAGCAAAACAATCTTCTGACTCCTGACGAGCAGCTCTGCTCTCCTTTTACTCACAGTTAAAGCGGGTTATAAAAAGTAATCGGTGATGCGTGTTCCTTACTTAGTTCGTTAGGACTGGAGTGTACTTTAGAGAAGATTCACGGCCTTGTTAAACCATGTAGAGGATGGCTCTGCTGCAACTGTGGGGCAGAAAAACAAATAACACCCGGCACTTAGGTCAAAATGGGCACAATTTATTACATTTATCGAATGGTCGAGACAGCAGAGGCAGAAGACGAATGTAGAGAGCCTCGTCCGGTGGGACATGAAGTCTGAAGCCTGGAGCCAGACCTTGAGAATGAGAAAAGCCCTTGGGGAAAGAGGGATGAGAAATGAAAGACAGATAGATGGCTAGATTAGAGAGGGAGGGAGAGAGAAATGAGTGAGAAAGACAGAGGTGATAAAAACAGATGGGAGAGAGGGAGACAGAGAGGAAGTCTGGGAATAATGGCTGAGAGATAATGAGGTCTTTGCCCTCTGTATGTAAAGATGAGGGATGAACATACGGCCCTGAAGAAGAATGCGTCAGGTGGAAGTGTCACATAAGGCTAATGGGATTCATAATTAAGCTAGCTGAGACGAACAGCTACACAACTCTAATCATGACAAAAGCATGGTGGCCAGACCAAGGTGAGAGTTAACACATCGCCACGATCGTTTTTTGATAGAGCCTGATTAAGGCGGTGTGGAGGACAATTTATCAACGTGACTGAGAGTGAGTGCGCTAATGGGGACGCCCCGACGTACGCTAAATGACTCCGAGTATGTTCTGATGAGCCGCAGGTTTAAAGGGAGGGATTTACCACAGTTAATGACTATAAACTATACGTAGAGAAATCCCGGAGAATAGTCATTACACAAGACACAAGAAGGCATACCTCAAGGGCGTATTTTATGCTCTATATGTTTTTATTTACACCATCAGTTTTACGATTTATAAGACAGACATTTATTTGTTTAAATATGGCCTGCTTAGTAAGCATGATACTCTTCCCGAGACTAAATCTAAAGCCCTTAAAATCATTGCCCTTCAAAACTGGTGTCATCTAATTACCCTGGAAATAAAAGTAGAAAAGCCAAAATAAAAGTAGAAAAGATTGAGAGTAGTTTTAAATAATTTAATACAATTTTCATGCTTTGAAATGAGATATTTTATAATTACACCACAGCGTGATTGAATGCTCGAATCTGATTGGTCAGAAGGTGTGCATTATTTGTGTATAATTGCACGGCTCAGACTGTAGTTCCAGCTGTAACAACGAACAACATTTTTATATTAATGCGCTCGTTTAAATACGTTATTGTTTCTATAGTAACAGCTCATAAACAAAGATTTGTTCTGCGGATGCTCCACCTAATCTAAGACATATAATAATGAGATTTTTTTTTAAAAAAGGTGTTGTTGTTCATTGTTAGGAGAGATTTATTTAACATTTATGGAAGGAGTCTTGGGTGTGAGTGTGTGTCATTTACCAATAAATTAAACATTGTAATCGTTTGCAGATCGCTGCGGTATAAGTAGAATAACACATGAGTAGAAAAAAATATTCCAAACTGTGTGATTATACCACAATTATCGACTTTAGTGTTTTAATGGCACTCCTCTTCAAGTTGTGCTGTATCACACCACCCTGCTATGGATTATCTGCACTGAACACTTTCCTGGTTTGGAAAACCTGAAGTTTCAGCTTTACGTTCGATTGTTACAAAGCACTGATACTGAAGACTCCTTCCATGAATGTGGAAGTCTTCAGTATCAGAGAACTTCACAAACATGTCCCTGTGTAAGTCGTTACTATAGAAACGATAACGTATTAGAACGAGAGCATTAATATAAACCTGTGATTTGCTGCTGCACCACTGTCAGAACTGCTGTTATAGAAAATTAATCAACATTTTCTTACATAAAGCTCCTCTCACAAGCCATTATTAGCATTGTTTACATTTTATTGGATTTATAGAGTTTATAACTGGGCCAGTGCTTGTTTTTGGCTGGATTTGCACAGTAGACAGCACAAAAGAGCACAGATTGGAGAGTCTCCATACTTAAGAAAACATACTGTACATAACTTGGGGTTATTTCATGTCATGTCGTTTTATAGTATGTAAAAGATAATGCAAACTTTCCAGACATAAGAACATAAAAATTCATATGGAACTTAAATGACAAATTTAACTATATACGATATCTATCATCTTTCTCTCGAACACATCCTATATAAAAGAACACTCTCTTCCTTCCATGCTTCCATCTTGTTTTTCCTCCAGGGTTCTGAAGGTGTTCCTGTCTCGCACGGCTCAGCGGATCCCGTACATGACCAGCTGGAAGGTTCTGTGCCTCTTGTGCATCATTCTCCTGATTGTGCTCTGGTTCCTGGTGGCGTGGACTTTGGCCGTGTGCCAGAACCCAGACTGGCACTTGGCACTGATCACCGTGGGCTTCACCCCAGAGGGTCTGCAGTTCAGTATGTGCCTGCTGGACCGCTGGGATTACATGATGGCAGTGGGTAAGACAGCGTCACTTTGATAGCTAGCACAGTGTGTACTCCTTACACTATACTGCTCAGATATTTAGATAAACGTACTAGAATCCATTAAAATAGAGAAACATATTTCATAACCCATAACATTCATAACCTAGATCACCATAGCTCAAAGAGGGGAAAGAGCAGTCATTTTATATAAATTTAATCTTAACTTAAAGATACTTTGGGGTGGACAGGACACATGTCTGCTGTGCCAGGGCTCAGGATGGCAGATCTATAAATCCCTGGACCGGCTTCATCCACAATCGTCTGACAAGCAGCGTCCGGGGTATACAGGCAATTTTGGCAAGCTTTGCCTTGTGTATTGAATCTCTCTCTCTCTCTCCCTCTCTCTCTCCCTCTCTCTCCCTCTCTCTCTCTCTCTCTCTCTCTCTCTCCCTCTCTGTGTCTCACACCTGTAGCTGAGTTCCTGTTCCTCCTGTGGAGTGTGTATCTGTGTTATGCCGTGAGGACGGTGCCTTCAGCCTTCCACGAGCCGCGCTACATGACCATCGCAGTGCACAATGAGCTCATCATCTCCGCTATATTCCATGTGATTAGGTAAGACCTTCTAGAAGAACAGGTTGATTGTTTAATAAACAAACAAACAAGCATACACATAAATTAATAACATACTCTCCAACTTGCAGTTATCACGCAGGTATACAATCAACCAATCACGTGGCAGTAGTGCAATGCATAAAATCATGCAGATACAGGTCAAGAGCTTCAGTTAATGTTCACATCAAACATCAGAATAGGGAAAAATGCAATCTCAGTGAATCGTTGGTGCCAGTTTGAGTATTTCAGAAACTGTTGATCTCGCTCACAACACAAGTCTCTAGAGTTTACACACAATGGTGTGAAAAACATCCAGTGAGCTGCGGTTCTGTGGGCTTGTTAATGAGAGAGGGTCAGAGGAGAACTGACAGGAAGAGCTGACAGGAAGTCTACAGTAACTCAAATAAGCACTCTTTACAACTGTGGTGAGCAGAAAAGCATCTCAGGATGCACAACATCAAACCTTGTGGTGGATGAGATGCAAAAGCAGAAGACCACATCAGGGTCCACTCCTGCACAGGTTCACCTGAACTGCACAGTGGAAAAAACTTCACCTGTAGCTCATCTTTACAGATTTAAAGCTGGTTTTAGTTTTCTGAACTCAGTGTGCAAGGTTCAGCTGCAGGCATGCATGAACAATTAAAATGATGTAGTATTTCGAGATAATACAGTAATAATAATAATAATAATAATAATAATAATAATAATATTAGTCCTGAAAAACATGCATGTTGAGCAGAATTGCTCTAAAATATTGAATTCCCGTCATTATTAGTCTGTAGGCGTGTTCAAGAATGTAAAGTAAAACTGATTGGACAGTTGTTTGTGTTAATGAAATGGGTTAAAATGCTGTAGTCTTTAACTTTTGAATGATTTTGCTAGCTTTTTTCATCGCTGTAAAATATCTTAAATATCTTGAATCTTGAGTGAGAATAAATCAGGACAAGAAAGAGATCTCTTCAGGGTTTGTATGTTTCTGAAGCCAAATTCTCAGTTTTGACTCCTTTAACCTCAGAAATCTCTCATCTCCTTTTAGTTTAATGCTATTTCTCCTAAGGAATTTTATGAGAAACATATGTGACAGAGTTGATACCTAAAAGAAACGCCATGAATGAGAATCACCATTAAGTCTCCTGAGCCATCATTGAGCAATAGATTTTCCTCTGGGTGCTCACCTGAGTAGAAATGCTTTAATCCAAACTCAAAACCAAAAAAGTAGTCTATAAATAATGCCAGCTTAGACCTGAATGCATTCTGTGCTCAGAAAGTTCAGGAGTAAAAACCAATGTGGCTACCGAAAAACAGCCAGAATATTATTGTACACATTTAAATAAGCTATTTTACAGTTAAAAGGGTCCCTGACTGCAAAAGTTTGAGAAGCCCAGTCTTACAGTGTGGAAGTTTAGCGAGTGTACTATCAGTCACACCCAGATAGAGATATTACAGGTTACAGCTGACATCAACCAAAACACTCCCAGTTGGTGCCACGATAATTGGAGCTCTCTGCCTCCGAGTGACTGCTGTGTAATTAGGCACGTCAGGATGATCCATGCTTTGATACTGCTTCTATAGTTTCAGACACGGGGAGTGTGTGCATTTTTTATTAGAAAGTTACTGTAATTAGAAACCAAGTGTCTCTCCTACGTTTCATTCATCTGGGTTTTGTAAGCTGTGAGAGAACTTATTGTTGATGTATATACAGTATATATACTTATATATACTGTATAGTATATATGTATATATATGTATATATATGAAATTCATATCACAGTGCTGTTGAATTCTCGAATCTGATTGGACAGCAGGTGTTGAATTGAATTCGTACGCTACTAAGAATCCTTTCTAGAGTTAAAAAAAACTTTGAAAAAGAGACATGTGGTATGCTGTAGTCCTCCAGGGCTTGTTTTGGACACCGTGGCTGTAGATGACCCACGTAATGAAGGGAACACATGTCTGTGAGAGACAGAAGGGCTATCACCAGGAACTCCCTCGATCCTGTCATCCTTCATCACTCATCTCTGATCTCACTACGACTCCATTTATTTCTTTATCCCTCTGTCTCTCTAACTCACCGTCTACTCACATTTATCTCCTCCTCTCCTCCATCTCGATCACTCTATCCCTTCATTTCTGTCCATATTTCTACCTAATTGAAATAAGTGACTTAGCAAAAGCAAAATTACTCCTTTAGTATATTGTCTCATGTTTATTATATAAGTGTTCAGTTTAACACTCTCACTTTTGTTTCATATTATTCTTGAATTCTTTAATCGATCAGTCGATTAGTTGCAATCACTAATTGCAATTATGTTGCAACTTCCTGCTCAGTTTTGGAATATTTTGAAGGGGAAATTTATTCAGCTAATATAGTTGAGTGATGTACATTTTTCATAATCTATAATGGATGAGTCACAGAAATGAATGTTTCAAGCTTTAGACGTTAAATGGACACACATTAATGCAAAAAAGTACTTTACTGATTATATTTCAAGATAAAGTGGAGTTATAGTGGGATAGATAAAATGCTTGTTGCTGTGAAGGAAACTTAACTTTGTTTAACTGCCTTTTACTTTTACTTTACAGACATATTTGTAAATGTAATATCAGAGGAACCCAAATGGTGCTCCAGTCGTGGTATGGCCCGTGAGGGTTGTGTAAGCTGCAGGGAAATCAGAGCTCTCTCTGTCAGGAATGTGGCGTGAATATTTACCAAAGATCAAGAAGAAGCACACTTGAAAGCTTTACTCTGAAACCTCTTGTGCTTTCTCTGCTATATCCATAATATTATAATAATAAAAGCAAAGCATAATTTAAAAAAAACCCAAGGCATAGAGTTAGCTGAGTGTGCGTATGTCCCTTGATCATTAAATGTAATTAATGAACAAGAGTAGCTCCGCTTCTAGGCATTCTGGGTATTATGGAGGTATTTTGGCCTTCATTGCTAAAATTAGAAAGAGAGCCAACTCATCTATAACAAGTTCCTTTACACCACAGCACTGCTGAATTCTCAATTCTGATTGGTCCGAAGGTGTTGATTAATTTTCTATAACAGCAGCTTTGACTGTAGTGCAGCTGCAAGTCACAGGTTTATATTAATGCGCATGTTCTAATGCATTATCGTTTCTACAGTAACAGCTCATTCACAGGGACTTGTACTGCGGACTCACCACATAAATGGATGTTAAAAACTTTTGTAAATTTGTTGATATGGTGAAGGAGAGGTTTATTTAACATTAAGGAAGGAGTCTCCAGTGTCAGTGCTTTGTAACAGAGGCAAAGCTGAAACTTCAACTTGAGAAAGGCTTCAGATTGCAGTTTTCTTGGTATATAACAAACTAATTATTTTTCTTATTACCTTCAAGAGAAAGTGAGGGAATGAATGTTTATAGATAAGATAAGATAAGACAAGATAAGACATTGTCTGAAAAACATTGTCACTCCTAATCGTTATCCTGGTAAGCACTGAGCGAGAAAAAAACCAGCCCTGGCTTCTGTTGTCCAAATCCCAGGTGTTATCACAACAAGCACAGCTCCAATGCTGGAGGAATAAAATATAGCACACTCAGGCAACAGCACATAAATTTACAGGAGCTTAATATAAACACGCTATATCCTGTTTGTGTCTCGCTAACTGTCTGCAGTGGTTGAGAGGTTTAGTGTCTTCACAGCACTGTTATTTATCCATAAAGCAGAGCGTCGCTATCAATCCACCTGTCGAACCAACAGCACAGCACATGACTGGAGGCCTCTCCATCACACCTGAAGCATTATGGGTCGCTTTTACACAGACAGCTTAAGCCTCGTCGTGCCCTGAAAAAAAAAAGAATTTCAAGGGTGCCTCTTATGGACCCTGCTGCTATTAAATTACGGTGTCAAGTGGGATTTCCAGAAGAATAAAAATTTTTTATTCGACTCGGCTGAAGCTACATTTTAAAAAAAAGATTTTTCAAGGACAGCATGGTCTCTAATTTCTTGTTCCCTAGCTTAGTGTCCCATAGTTTGTTCCCTAGTTCTCTTGCTCCCCAGTTTTCAGTGTCCCCTAGTTTCCTGCCCTCTTACCTCGCAGTGTGCTTAACCTCTTTACCTCCTTACCTCTTGTTCTCTAGATTAGTGTCCCTTGGTTTGTTGTTTTCTAGTTTCCAGTGTCCCCTAGTTTCCATGATCAGTAATTTCCAGTGTCCCCTAGTTTGCAAGATAAGTAGTTTCCGGTGTCCCCTAATTTAGAAGATCAGTAGTTTCCAGTGTCCCCTAGTTTCCAAGATCGGTAGTTTCCAGTGTCCCTTGTTTCAAAGATCGGTAGTTTCCAGTGTCCTCTAGTTTCCAAGGTCGGTAGTTTCCAGTGTCCCCTAGTTTCCTAATTCAGTAGTTTCCAGTGTCCGCTAGTTAACAAGATCAGAAGTTTACAGCATCCCCTAGTTTCACTGTACCTTACCATTCAATGTCTCTAAAATCTTGTTCCCTAGCTTAGTGTCCTGTTGTTTGCTTGTTCCCTGGATTGTTTGTTCCCTAGTTTCTAGTGTCGTCTAGTTCCACTATTCACTAGTTTTCAGTATCCCTTTCCAGTCTCCTATTTCAGAAATGTCCAGTGTCCCCTAGTTTCCTTGCTTTTTACCATCGAGTGTCTGTAATTCTTCCCTATTTTAGTGTCCCATAGTTTCTTTTTTGTTCATCATGTAGTGTCCTTGTTCTCTTGTCACCTAGTTTCTGGTGTCCTCTTGTTTCCAGTGTTCACTGGTTTCCAGTATCCCTGAATTTCTTGCTTCAATACTTTTCAGTGTCCTCTAGCTTCCTTGCACCTTTCAATTCAGTGTCTGTAATGTTCTTGTTCCCTAACTTAGTGTCCATAGTTGTTCATTTTCTAGTTTCCAGAAATTCAAAGATAATAATAAATAAAGCCAGATACTGTATAAAAACAAAGATATGTACTTATGTTTAATATTTAATCAGTTTTGGAAAAATACTTTACTTGAGAAAATGTCAAGCCAGGTAACAAAGTAAATGAAAAACCAACTTTAAGTGTGTTAGTGTTAGTGCCACCACAAGCCTCCACAACAGCTTCACTCCTCCTTGGCATCTAATCAAGAAGTCTCTAGAACTGTACTGGGGCAATAATATATTTATAATATATATTTATATTTGTATATTATTTATGTTAATACATTTGTATTACATATATAATATATAATAATTGGCAGTGTGAATCTAGCTTAATATGGTATGTTGCTCCAAAATCCCCCATAGGTGTTCAGGTTGAGATCTGGAGAGTGTGAAGGCCAAAGCATATAATTTGCATCATTTTCATCCTTATCAAACCATTCAAATGTTTCACTGTAGGATAATGTTTAGCAATGATGACAAAGGAGACAAGTGGAGCTAAACCATGCTAACAAAATAAATAGTTAAATGCCCCCACATTATAACAGCGCGACCGATTTTTTTCCTTTAATTTGTCACCAGTGTGAAGTAATAAGACTTTATTGTGGTGCATCGCTCACAAAAAAGCTCTGACTCAATTGCTTCTTTGATTGAGGGCTATAGTTAAAGACCCTGTCTAACAGCGAGAGAGCAGTCTGAATGCAGATGAAAAGGCTGCTATGAATACCACCAAATGAATGCCACCAAAGCATGTGAATGAGAATGGGGCTCATGTTCTGCTACCAAAAAAAAAAAAAAAACCCTCTAAACTGCTAAACCTGCACTCTCAAAGAAGGGACTGCACTATTACGTGTCACTTGAATGGAAGATTGAATGGAAGGCAGTGTTTTGTTGACTTGTTCAGAAGGTGTTGATTAATTTTCTCAAATAGCAGCTCTGACAATAATTTATATAAACACAGGTTATATTAATGCACTCATTTTATGTGCTGTCATAGGAATATAATCAACTTTACTGTAGTCACAGTAACTCTGCTTAGTGTGAGGTCGCATCACGTCACCCCATTATTGATTACTTTCCTTTATCAGCTTGTCCCAAGTGTTATATTCCTTAATTAAGGTACAACAGTGGCCCTTGAGGTGTAATTATATGCATTGAATTAACTATACAAGTACACTACATTTACCTTTCCAGATGAAATTACAGGTACAAAATACATCCCCTTGAGGGTACCACTCCAGTGACAAGCAGTTGTACATTGTGGATAATCATTTTATATGTTGAGACATGGCGGTTGAAAATTGGAACTACAAGTCAGCTATATGGCCAAATGCATTTGGACACCAGACCATCACCCCCATATGTGGTTCTTCCCCAAAGTGTTGCCACAAAGTTGGAAGTACACAATTGTATAGAATGTCTTTGTATGCTGTAGCATTACAGTTTCCCTTCACTGGAATTAAGAGGCCCAAACCTGGTCCAACATGACAATGCCCCTGTGCACAAAGTGAGCTCCATGAAGACATGGTCTGCACAGAGCCCTGACCTCAACCCCACTGAACACCTTTGGGATGAACTGGAACATCGACTGAACCCCAGATCTCCTCACCAACATCAGCGCCTGACCTCACTAATGCTCTTGTAGCTGAATGAACACAAATCCCCACAGCCACACTCCAAAATCTAGTGGAAAGCCTTCCCAGAAGAGTGGAGCTTGTTATAAGAGCAAAGGGGGAATAAATCTGGAATTGGATGTTCAACAAGACATGAGTGTGATGGTCAAGTGTGCACATAGCTATGGCCATACAGTCTACATAATCAGTACATTTTGTGAACGTATTTTTCCGTCTGTTCATTTGCAGATTTACTTTTGCATCGGAGCTGCACCCTGATTGGATGCTTATGCTGTTCTTCGCTCATACTCATTTGACAGTGACAGTTACACTGGGGCTCTTACTCTTCCCAAAGGTAAACTTCCGTAAAAATCTTTATTCAATCAGTACTTACCAGTGGGGGTGTCAGTGTGGTCAACGGTCTTGCCAATGGCCCCAATAGTTATGGGTTTGTTTCATCAATACATGTAAATCAAAGAACCAATTTTCACACCGATTAGTGCAGTGTTTAATTCTTACTTTTATTACCATTTGTCTTTGGAAATGGAAAAAATACAACAACACAAAAACAATGGACAAGTGATAAACTAAAAACTTGTCACCTGCTAATGTAAATGTAGGGTTAAAAGACTTATGGATTACAGCTTTATGAGTTCTCGTATACATCCTACAGTTTCTGTTTGCGGGGACACACCTGAGGGATGACATAGCAACTGAGGCCTATGAGGATGAGTTGGACATGGGACGGTCAGGGTCATACCTGAACAGCAGCATCACATCTGCATGGAGTGAACACAGTCTGGACCCAGAGGACATACGGGTTAGTATACACTTTGTCTATTCTGCGCTGTCTCTCTGCTTTTCCATATACCTGTAAATACACATTTTCATAAACTCCTTGTCTTATCATTGATAAAATAACTGAGCCATGGCAGTTTTTTATTGCAGACACCAGACGAAATGGGCCAGCTCAGTTCTATTAATGGCTGTGGCGTAAGGTCTTGCGACAGTCTTTGGGAAAAATATACCAATGTGAGCAGAGGTTTTTGTTTCTTTGTTAGGGCTGAAGAAGTCTCTCACGACATTGTCAATGGCAAGTGTAATTTTTGAAGGGGTGTAAAAGGGGTTTCTGCTTTGGTGAAGAGTCTGTAATGGGTTTAAACTAAATGAATCCAAAAATACTTGAGACTGTTTCAGACCTAACAATAGAACACACAAAGTGTCCATATTCAATACTGTCCCAGACTGTCCTGTTCTTAGTCACTGTCAAATAGCATGTTATAATGTTCAAACATCTGTGTGGCACTGTCTGTAGTTGCATACAATAACTCATACTGCATGTTTTCTGTGCAATAGAGTGTCTGCTTATCTGTTTTTTTTTTTTTTTTAATTTTGACCTTATATCAAACACATTTCACTGCTTAAAGTGTTTCTATATTTCCTTTCTATATTGTTTGTCACAGGAGGAGCTAAAAAAGCTATATTCTCAGTTGGAGATCTATAAACGGAAAAAGATGTTGGCCAACAACCCGCACCTGCAAAAGAAACGCAGCTCCAAAAAAGGCCTGGGGCGCTCCCTCATGAGACGCATCACCGAGATCCCAGAAACTATGGGTCGCCAGCATAGCCGCGAGGACAAGGAGCTAGGCGAGCATGGTAGTAACCGCAACAGCATTTGTGTCCTGAGGAAGAATCCTTTCGAGCCATCACATTCAGCAAAACCTGCCAAGGAGGAGTCCCTGAAGAACAAGGTCTTCTCCCTGAAGAAGTCACACAGCAGCTACGATCATGTGCGAGACCAGAGCGAGGACTCTAGCAGCTCAGCAACTGATAAGATGGAAATATCCACCACAGAGGGATCTCTTCTTGAAACACTGATGGGTAAGAAGCTGGTAAAGAAAAAGTCATCGGAGAAGATTGACGTTGCCAGCGAGTCAACTGAGTCAGTTCCTTTGGTCTGTAAATCAGCCAGCGCTCACAATCTGACGGCTGACAAGAAACCTCTTCACCCAAGGACATCCATGTTGCAGAAGTCACTCAGCGTCATTGCCAGTGCCAAAGAGAGGACCCTGGGTCTAGCGGGAAAGACCCAGTCCATAGAGGACCCCAACAAAAATATTCAACAAAAGAACAAAGAAGCTAAAAGCCCTGTTGAAAATGAAGAGAACTATACCAAGATGATCATCAGCCAGTCAGTAGAATACAAGCAGACAGCTGGCAAAGCTGGAATAATGAAACATCAGGTTAGTGAAAGTCAACTGTCCATCTGCTCTGAGCCAGCGAAAGGCAAAGACGTTTATAATATTTCTGAGGTGTGTCCTTGGGAGTTAGAGGATTTGCCCACTCCCTCAGAGAACAGGGTACAAAAGCATGTGTCCATTGCTGCTGAAGAGTCCACCACGATCCACTCAAACAGCACCAAGGCAGCCAAACAGCAGAAACAGAAAGGCACAGGTCAGTCACCTTCATCAACCCGACGACCCAACCAGAAGCCCATTGACAGAGCAGATATCTGTTCTTGGGAGGAGGGTAGTAAAGAAAGCCAAGGTCAAACAGACGGGACAAAACCAAATTTCTCCAGTCAACCTGCTCAGTCTCAAATACAGACATCTACAGACAGAACCAAATCTCAAAAAGCAGATGTATGTCCATGGGACTTTGACGAATTGCCAAAAAAATCTATAGACTCAACTTACTACACTGATCAGGGCAGAAGCAAAACTACGTCTGCAGAGGCCAAAACCAAATCAAGCACAGCTGTGACGGACGTCAAAGGCAAGGGCACTATTCTAACTGAGGGAAAAGCAAAAGATATTCTTCCTGAGACAAAATCTTCAGGAAGCTCTCTGCAGACATCTTCCAAGGAAGACACCTGTCCATGGGATTACGAATCCACAAGCCCCACCTTGGAAAAGATTCCCAGCCTTTCTCAGGTTTCTAAAATGAAAGAGACCACTGCTACAAAGAAGGGTACAGCCCCTATGAGAACATTCCAGAAAGAAAAAGAGAAGACAAAGGGTACAGAAGATGAGAAAGTCAAAACAAAGTCAAGAGACAAGTCTTCTTCAGGTAAACCAACAGAGAGACCTCTCAGCCAAGCCAAACTGGCTGAGATTTGTCCTTGGGATGAGGACAGTAGTCATGACATGGGTGCGATGGAAAAACAGAAAAGTCCAAACACTGCAATAGGGAAAACCAAGCAAGCTGCTATATGTCCGTGGGATTTTGAAGATCCAGCAACAACTAAAGAAGTGACCAGAAACACTGGTTCCTCTATAGCGAAACAGAGAAGTCCAAATTCGAAAGGAGTTCCTAGCGGTGCCAAAATGGCAGACGTATGCCCATGGGACTTTGATGACCAAACGTCAACGAAAAAAGCATGACACTTGATCAATATGGACAACTAAAAACGTAGTTCTCATCGTACGTGCATTGTGTCATCTTATAAAACCCTGGAATACAAACTCTAGATATCATTTATGGTGACTTCTGGGAATAAAATTAAGTCGCACAAGCTGCCTTTCTTTACAATATTTTTTTTTCTTTGTGCTTTTTGAAAAAAAAGAAGAAATTAAAACTAAAAAAAGCAACAAAATCATCAAGCATTCCAGATTCTTACAAAGTACTCTTTAATCACAAACAGTAGTCTGAGAATTATGCAACTCTTTATGTGCAATGTAGAACAACCTGCCTTCCCTCATCACATATATCCTTATTTATTATTCTGAATTTTCTTAATTCCATAATAGCTGCATCTGTAGCATGGTCGTTTTGACTATGTCAGTCATATGGGATTGTACAATTAATTACACGTTCCTGCAAAATCGGAGCGCCTGGAAATAATCTATGTATTTTAACAATACTCAGAAGGAGCATGCATGAATTGTCTTAGGATAAGCATGATCTTTGGTGTTTTATGTCAAAGTTGGTTTGGAAGTGACGTTTAAGAAATTGCCAAAGACAGAAGTGACGTACAACGGTATCGTGTGAGTAATACACAAGAGTACTCAAATGCATATCAAATGCAAATCTCTTTACATTTCTGTTGTGAACCCAATTCATGTGGTTGCTTGTGGGGAAATTAGCCTGTAGCACTTTAGTAACTAGTATATTCTCTGAAAAAAAGAGGTGTGTGTATGGACATACTGTCACTGCATCCATGTTAATCGAATTATTTGTGTTTATTTATCGGGTCATTCTCACACGGAACGTGTATGTAACCTTCTGACACACATTGTCCACTATAGTTGTAATATTCCTTTAAGTCAAAACACCCTTTCAATGCTTCCAAATTTGCTGGTATGAATGTGCCTATATGAAGAGTCTTGTATCAGTCCTACGTCGTATTAAGGGAAAGCACAGCTCCTATCCCTGTCCTGTGTTTACCCAATTATACGCTGAGAGTCAAATAAGAGCCAAACCAACACATTTCATAACTGACGAAAATGCAAATGCAGTCATTTTAACTGGAATTATTGGCACCCTTCAGGAAAATGAATATATAAAATGAATAATACATGCCATGAGTGATATTTTAAACATAAACATATAAAGTAAAGCCTCACCCCTGGTTCATATTAGCAAGTGACAGAAAAAAACAGTTGACTATTATATTTAGATATTTTTATATTTATATATTTTACATACAACAGGGACTCACGATTTCTGAGCCGAAGCTACAAGCGACATTTGAACTGAGATCTTCTCAACTATATGCAAATTGCAAAAATGATTCCTCGGACCAATCCTATGGCGCATGTGGTACGACGTTTCTTCAGTTCCCCATTCTCACTTACGTTCCCACCTGTAATTAGTTCCCATTTCCTGTTTGATGCACAAAATGTAAGAAAAGCGTATAACCCTGGTTTCATCTCACCCTGCCATATACTTCTCTTATTAAATGTGTAGAGACATTACGAAGATAAATAAAGCTTAGAAGGAAGTAGTAGAGATTGTAGGCACCTGAACAGGATAAAGTGGATATTGAAGATGAATGAGTGAATGAATGAATGATTTCATCAATCTTCACAAAAGCCCCTAAAGCGTTAATGATCCAACACCTCTTGAAAAAGTTCAAGAGGTGTTGGATCATATCATAAAAGTATATATATATATATATATATATATATATATATATATATATATATATATATATATATATATATAAGCTTTTTTTGCATTTTTTTAAAATTGTGTATAATATTTAATTTTTGCAATACATTTTTACCATGTCTTGATGGGTGCCAATAATTCTGGAGGTGACTGACAGCACTAACTTACTAACTTTTCTCCTTTAAAATGTTGCAGCCTCTAAGAATGGGGCTCAGTCATTTGTTTAATTATTTAAACAGTTTTTAACAGGCTAATGTCACAGTTATTATAAAATGATTTTAATGTTCTGCGCTATTCCAGCGTAAGACCTCGCTGTTTTTGTAGCAGCATCTTGATCATTTCCTGTGACCTTTATTGTGATTTTAAAATGATTTACTGCTAGAATGTCGTTACACAGGCATTTCGTCATCATTACTGGATCAGCTAATGTTATATATTCGGCATGAACCGTTTTACAGCAGGACGCCCAGTATTAACAATGCTCAGAGTGCTTATTATAAAAGATTCAGTCATGGCAGCGTCATGTCAATCAGCAGGTATAATGTTTATTGATGTTAACTAAAAATAAAAAGCTCCAGTTTGTACACTCTTAGAAAATTTAATACGATTAAGGGTTCTTCAGTCGTCCCTCTATGTACTGTAGAACCAGGCCCGTGATCAGATACAAAATTTTAGTGAAGTCCACAATGCAGAAATGTGTGTTAGATAATATAATGACAATGCCGAACTTGTACTACGTCAACTGCTATCCCTGGTACGTTATCCTTCCAGTCCAGTTACGTTAAATATTACAAGTTAGATGATTTCTAAATTACGTTACTTTCCACTCTGCCGTCAGTACAATAGTTCAATTCAATACAATAATGATGAACTTTATCATGCTCGTACAATGTTATTAATGAGTAACCTTAAATTAAACTAAACTGAAAATTAAGCTAATATTAAGTGTTTATTTATAGCAAGCTGATTTGGCTGGTGATGTTAATAATATACATAAATGATCAAACAAACAAATTTAGGTTTACATGTTATAACCTGTCTAATTGCTGTCACAAATTCTGAAGCTAGTATGTGCGAGTAAAATCATTATTGATAAATCCAAATCAGCAGGCAGAACAATCAGATAAACATAGGAACTCTGAATCGACAATGAAATCAACAAACAGCCTAAACATCGCAACAAGTATGTGGAGAAAAAGGAACCTAAATCCCCAGAGTTGAATTAACACCTTGAATGTTGATTTAACTCTTTCAGAGTTCAACTGAATAAATATAATCTAATATATTAGCATCACTGCTGATTGGGTCTTGGCCTGGACGTTTTCCCACATAGTAGACTACGTTCTGCTACAAAAAAAAAAAAAACAGCCCTGAAACCTTCGCAAACTACCAAGGTCCAAACTGAAACATGTTCTTACCCTGCAACAAGTATAACCTTTTCAGGAAGCTAAGACCCTTATGACCCTTGAAGAACCCTTTAGTTTCTAAGAGTGTACCTATTTGTATAAGTACCAAAGAGGTTGAAAACGCTACACACACTCCATAAAAGAGTAATCTCCGACATTTTAAATGTCTTAGCCGTTGTATGAGCCCGTATCTGTGTCAGAGCTTCATTGGCTGATGATAATTTAAACAAAAAAAAAAAAGACTGCTACGTATATTTCTGAACCTAGGATGTAATGCATAATCCAAATTGGTCACTTAAGACTTTAAGAAAGGGTTTTAAAAAAATACAAAAAAATAAATAAAAAAGCCTGCTCGTTGTGTTGTCCACTACTCGAGTGTGGCGTCCCAGACTATAAAAACAACAGTGTGGTTTAGATGTTCGTAGTATAATGCTAGATGGACGTGTGAAATCTTGCCATCTTTGTCACATAGAGAATGTTCCTGGGAATGTTCGTTGTTTCGTAGTGCATCTATCTAGCGTGCCCGAGTCTGTCCATCAACTCTCCAGTGTGCCGTACGCCGTGAGCGCTCCACTCGTCTGTGACCTGCTAACCTACAAAGTCTTAGTAAGAACTTTAGTTTCATTTTTGTTGTTTTATTTTTGGCTATTTGTGTCCATTTAGTTTTCCCCTGACCCTTTATGTGTGTGTGTGTGTGTGTGTGTGTGTGTGTGTGTGTGTGTGACTCACCGGGGAAACACTACTAACTACTACCACTTAATGCTGTAATGTCTTAACTATCGCTCTCGTGGCTTCTGCATGATCCGATGAAATTAGTAGGACTGATGTTACACTGCCCTTGATAGAACTTAAAAAAAAAAGAATCATAAATTTTACTTTTGGTCTTTTATGGACTGTTAACCAGTTGCATAGTGAGTAAAACTGTAACTAACCCACTGTAATTTGTGGTTGTTATAATAAATGCTGTATGACAAGCTAATAGCATACACTTAATGGAGATTTGGTAGATTTATATGGTGTTATATTGTGATAGCATGTACATAAAATACCTCCTCTGCAATAAATATTTATATACAAATGATTTGGTGGTGTTTTGTTTTGGAGAAATGTGCTTGATCATAATGGTGGTTTAAAATGATTACTTCTAAAATTATGTAGAAATAAGGAGAGCTTGAAGTTGTGAACAAAGCTTGACTGATGTTCAGTCCACAATGATGTGGGTTGGTTTATTAATGTTTATTAATATTTATTTATTGTTGTGGTAACGTCTTCACTCTGATTTTTTGTTTTGCTTTTAATGTTTTATGTTTTAATGCTTATTATTTTATTTATAATCTTTTATTATAAATTGCTTCTCTCCTTATACTCAATTTTTTTTCTTTGTCAGTTTTTACAATCATTAATAATAATAATAGTAATAATAATAATAATAACAATATTATTATTATTATTATTATTGTTATAATAATTAGTAGTCGTAGTAGTAGTAGCAGTATATAAATAAATAAATAAATAAATAAATGATTCAATCAATCAATGAAATAAATTCTTGACATATTCGTTTAATTTAATCAAATTAATGTCTGTTCATCATTATTAAAAAAAAGGATACTCGATAATAGGACAATGTTTGAGAACGAGAAAGCATGCACTGTAACAAACACTTGGAAACATCACGAGAGCTCACTTGGAGTGAGACTTCGCATCGTGTGTGTGATCAGACGTCTCGTGACCTTGACTGTGGTGGTGGCTGTAGCTGATGGGAAGTGGATTATGAGGTCATGATGAACTCTGGGAAGCTGAAACCAGCACTGACGTGGCACAGCTTTATTCATTTAATTTAATCAGATGAATCATTTCACAGAGAATGGAAACATCTCTGTTCCTGGCTTGAACCCAAAGAGGTCTAAATGACGTTTGACAACTTTTACAGGGGCTAAAACTTGTTTTTTTCAGCTGTGGAAATTTGTTTTTAAAATTATCTGTACCTTATTTGTGAAGATGGGTCTCATTAAGATGTGAGAGAAAGAGAAAAAACAGATAAATAGATGAGTCTGGATATAGACCTTTCAGATCTTCATTTTTTTTAACCACACACACACACACACACACACACACACACAGAAGATCGATGCAGCAACACAGCCTTCAGTGTGTCACTCTGTCAGTCTGTCTAGGTACAATTGACCTGAGATGTTAAAGTGTGTGAGAAAGAGACGACGAGAGAAGCAATAATGAGACACACAGTGCTCTGCTGAGTGAAGGGTGTGTAAAACAAACACACACTCTTCTGGATTTTATACCAGCGCCTTACACTGAGCTGACATCAGTTATGCACATACAGTGGAACTATAAACATTATAAACCACAGTGAAGGTTTATATTAATGCACTCGTTCTAATACATCATCGTTTCTATATAGTAACAAATTACGCAGGAACTTGTACAGCTCCACATGTGATATGGTGAAGTTTTCTGTAAGGAGATGTTTATTCAACATTTCTGGAAGGAGTCTCCAGTGTCTGTGCTTTGTAACAGTCAGAGGTAAAGCTGGAACTTTTCCAACACAGGAGAATCTTCAAGACATTTGCACTTTGCCTCAGGCCTCACCACACCAACCTGGCATTGATTATTTTCTTAAAACACAAAGATGTCATTAACGCTGTTGAAGCATCTCTTCACTGGAAAGACGAAATCTTTGAGTCCGATGATGCTCAGTGATGATTAATGATGCTCAACAAAATGACTGTCTTACAGTAAAGACAATAAACAGCTCCTGCAGTAATGCACAAGAAATCTGCAGGTGAAACATCTTGAGTGGGTGCATGCAGAAGCACCGTGGCTTTTACTAGGCCAGTTAATTAATTCTCTTTATTATTTTTGTCCCATCTGTAGAAGATGACTTGAGGTTGCTTATAATAGGAAAATAGTCTATATATAAACATCTACTATTTTGATTATTAACTACTTTCTCCTCCTGCAGCCTCAGAAGCCTCTTTGCTTGCAGAGCTGATGAAGTATTTTTTGTAACATCCTGTGTGTCTTTTTAAACAAGTGATTTTACACGTGTTTCATTTCAGTTCATTAATGAGCAAGATTTGCATAAAATTTGACACATTTAATGTGAATTTGTTTTAATCCAGTGTCTTACATATCTGTGTTAATGACTTCTGAAGACATTTCTTTGCTCTTTGAGGTTCCTTGCATGAATTAAATTTGTGATGTTATGAAACCTGTTCTTATTGTTGGGGTCCATATGTGTGAATGGTTATGAAGAGCTAAAAATGGAGGTAGACAAGTGTTGTTGCAGATCTCCCCCTCTTTTCAGGAATAGTTTGTTCCAGTAAGGATCTAGGTATCATTTTCTTCTCTTTGAAACCAACCATCATTATCAAAGGTGCTGCAATCCCGAGGATTTTTTCCACTAGAACTAATGATGTCTCTCAAATGAGTGGTGAATTAACCTCTAGATTATAACAAGTTTCAAGGTGCTTTGATTTCCTCCTGCTAATTATTTCTACATAACTTGGAAACCTAGTTATTGCAACAGTTAGATCATGTTTGGTGTAAACTTTCTCCGAGACAATAGAGTGACCCCCCTAGCTTCTTCACCTTTATTAAAGCTTTCTCCTTGGCACCATTCTCCCATGATGCATTTCTGACTCTTCCGTTCCAGGAGTTTGTTTACTTGGAGACGGAAGGAAGAAAAATGCAGTGCTTTAAAAGCCTGCAGCATGGGAGCTACTTCAGGATATTCATATTCATGCTTTGGCTCGGATCCTGAAATGCTTTTATGGAGATGCTGTAGTCTCTCTGACGGAGATCAATAAAAGCTCTGTTCAGCTCGGTGAAAGTGGATAAGATGAAATCAGACTCTGTCTCCTCAATGCCATTGATATCACAGTTGCAGTGGCCCAGTTCAGGAAAGCAGTATTGTATTTTCTTGGTGTAGTTGGTGAGCAGTCCTGGTGCTGTAATTAACCACACATGGTGAAACTTACTCAAACAAAAAAACAAAGAAAAAGCAGAAAAGATTTTGTTCTGTGGCACAATAAGTAGTATTGCTGCCTCACTGCTCCAAGGTTTCTGGTTCAATTCTGAGCTGCTGTGGAGTTTCATGTTCTCCATGTGTCTCTGGGGTTTCCTCTGGGTTCTCTGGTTTCCTTCCAGCTCCCAAAAACATGGAAGTCTATTGGTGACTCTAAATTACCCCTCGGTGTGAATGACTGTGTGTGTGTGGGTTTGTGCATAGTGACCCACAATGAACTCGTGTCCCATCCATGGGAAAATGTCCCCGCCTTACACCCTGTGTTCCCAGGATAGGCTCTAGCTCTAAAGTGTCAGGCTATAAATGAGAAGCCAGTAGGAATTTTCCAATTATCATTTCTACCACTGTAGCGGCATTAAGTGTTGAGTAAAACTCCTTCAAAGACATTTAACATCACAAAACAACACGAATGCTTTCACCAACAGAGCTGTAATCTTTATTTATTGTGCAGTTTAGGCTTTTCAGCTCCTACTTCGTGCGAATCACAACCTTCATTCATTCAACCTTCAAGCTCAGAGTCGATCGTCATTTTTTCTTTTTTTACAATGAGAAAGTATCATCTTTGTCATCTGTATTGGATAAAATCTGTGTACCATTTGTATACCATTTGTGTACTGTTTGGGCTGTTTTCACGATACTGCTCGAATCATTTCAGTGACTAAACACTGGTGTTTTATTTTCAGTGCAGCTGCATGGACACTGGAATTATAATCTGCTATAAGGTAAAGACACAGTGAAAGAATATACACAAATGATTTTAGCATCGATCTCTCATTTTGTGAGCACTCTGCATGTTGAGCAGTCAGTCAATACAGCAAGATTCGCCTCCCACTATGGGCTCAAATCAATATCTAATGGGTCGTTACAGATGTTATTCTGCGTTGCATAATTGTGCAGTGGCTCATTTAGAATGGGTCCTTGTGAACTTTATTATGGATTGTGTTGCATTATGACAAGAAGATCAAGAGTAGAGGCTAGATGCTAACAAATGCATTGATTTTAACTTGTTAATCAGTGTTAAAAGCAGTGCTGTGTAATTTGTCATTTAAAAAGTTTTTTTTTTCAGTCTGAGAACATGAACAGGTAACGCTGCAACCCTGTGTAGGGTAAGCAGTCCAGTAAATGGATAGATAGCTAGCATTCTTTCTTTACTCTGTGTAATTTGTTTGTTTAAGCAAATTTCCATATCAATTTAATTATATGAAACATCAGGGTGCACTCACTCCTGTTGTTCCTAGGATAGACTCAGGATGCACCACAACTCTGACTAGGCACTTACTGCTGAATGAATGAATGAACCATGCTAGCTTAACTAAATACTTAAATTAAATTTCTTTTCCTGAACTGAATAGCATCACTTTATTTGTTCACTACAGACACTCTACAGTCAACAAACCATCTATAGCAACTAGTGCACTGCAATCAGGATGCAGACCCAGCAATGTAGGACTGTAGTCAAGACCAACATGGTCATGTCCAATACAATTCCAAGACCAAGACTAGCTGTGATTAAGGCCAAATCTTAAGGGGGTCAATGCCAAATCAAGATTGAGTCCAAATGCAAATGAGATCAAGTAAAGATAGAGACCGAATACCATCAGATCCTTTTCAAGTCCAAGCATTTGTACATTCTGCCAATGATTAGGCTGTTTTCTAGAAGTATGAATTACTTTTTGTCAAACTTGCATGCAAAAACAAAAGACAACACAAACATTTTTTTTTACTCTTGGTTGAAACCAAGACCATAGTTAGTGAGAACAATACCCAAGACCAAGACAAGTCCAAGTACAAATTCCAATAAGTCCAAGACAATGCAGAAAACATCTCAAGACCAGACTTGAGTCCTACAGACCTATAGCAAAGTATTTCAGTGGACTGAACTGAGCACTTGAAAAAATTTACTGTAGCAGTGACAATAAACCTATGAAAAAACTGGTCATAGTTCTGCAGCTCTGGTTTTCTAACATGACTCACCTTCTGTAAAAGATCTGATAACAGATAAATGACATGCATTTATGTAAATTATTTAGCTGAAGTTAGCTTATAGGAGCAGAGACAAGATACAGTGACATTAGCGCAGAAAGGGATTTTTCATTTTATTTCCCCATGAAGTCGCTCAGGATTACCCTGTCTGACTGTGTTTGTGTAAAAATGTACAAAAATAAAATGTACCTTAATTTTAGAAAAGATTCTGTCATATTGTGTTCAAGTATTTGTATTTAGTCAATGTCCGATGAGGACTCAATCCTCAGAAAGACATTGTTTAAGAGAAATATGACTCAAATCAGCTCTGACCTGATTTGTTTGTTTGAAAAGAGCATGACGCATGAATCAGGACAAGGCTATGGCTGATTCTAAAAGCTGTTATGTCGTGCAGATTAATGAATCACGAGTCTTTGTGAAGGCAGGAGGTGGTGGAGGTGGGAAGATACAATGATCTGCTAAACAGGAGATTCATCTTTCTGTTTTGATCAAGCAATGAAGGGAGCATCACAGATCACCAGTGAGGTCATCATTCTTATAGAGATAATGAGTCACACACCAGGGGTGTTAGCATGGTAGCATACACAGTCAGTGAATTAACCTGCAAGCTGTCTGTCATTATTATTATTATTGGGAGAACTTCATAGTACTTCATAGTTCTATCTCTCTAGATAGCTGGTTCAATGAAACTTCCTTCCTTCACTGTCTGACCAACTAGTGGGCCTTTGGCTTCTTAATCTGCTAAGTAAGATGGATTTTAGCTGTGCTAATTTGTTAGCATTTTTCATGATACATTAAGCCATGAGAGTCAGAAGGTGCAAAAGGTGCAGGCTCTTTATTAGTACCTGGAATAATGAAGACAACAGCAGGGGTAGAGCGTTTTCCTAAAGAATCTCATCTGCAACCCCCAACCCTGCGCTGGTAAACCCTTCTAATTAGTGTTTGAGACTCAGACACTGTCTCAATGATTAATTATGGGTTGAAAACATATTTGTTTTTTCAGGCTTTTTTTGTTAAACAGATTTTCTCTTATGTAATGGCACAGAACTGGGGAGTTTGTGTGAATAGAGAGTTATGGTCAAATGGGATGTTGTACTGACGGTGTGGTGACGCCAGTGCCGACATTGCAATTGACAGATTTAGATGCTGATTTGGAGTAGAATCTGCGCCAAACACTGTAGTCTAAATGCCAACATCTGGCAACAAATAATAAACATAATAAGAAGCCCAGAAAGCAATCTGAGTCATTTTCAAGGCGAATTAACAAATTGGCAGCAGATGTGGCTCATCTCAAGTGTATGATTTATGAGCTAAGACGGTAAAAGATCACTTAGGGCATATCCTAGTGATCAGGAAAAAAGAATGGAAGAAATGCATTCTCTGATGCCAATCTTGCATGCCTAAATGTCCAGATGACTTTAGGATAGCCTTCTGTATGAACCTAGGATTTCTTTGATATTTTGTGGATCAATTGATCTTGCAGCATTTCATGAAAGAGCAATCATTGCTGTGCTAGGTGTGTGCCCTGTGGTACTATTTAGACTGGACAACAGTCATCTGATCTTCAAAACAACTGTTAATCTGTCACAAAGGAAGATACAAGGGGCTCCCATGTCCAAGCAAATGATGGCCCACTGGGTGATGGATGTCATCACCATGGCCTATAGCAAGTCTGTGCTGCTGCAACCTGGGCATCACCATGCACTTTTTCCAGGTTCTACAAGGTTACCATCATTTTCCAGGGAAAGATGGCTGTGCTACATTGGTATTTACTGCAAATACTGCATCTTACAATATGCATGCATGTTAAAGACTTATGAATAAAAACCTAACACATCTATTTGATTGTTCTTTGATTACTATCACTGTACAGATTTAGCAAATCTGATGGTTTTAGTTTTGTTTTCCTACAGATTCCATAAACTAAATTATATTCATATAACCTTATCTGCATATAATATCTTTCACATAATATCTTTGGTAGCTCTATGAACTGTGAAATGTCTGTTACATCAAAAAGGCTGTGGTGCTCTCATATCACTGATGAGGAACCAATTATCTTTACACAGCATTCACACAGCAATTAGCTCTGACTTGAAAGCATCTGAAAGTCATGCCAGGAACAAACCACATTCTTTACTGACTTAAATCTCTCTCCCAAGCCATCACAGCCTTTTACACTCTCCCTGATGGCAAGGAGAACTAATTAATCCAGTTCTCCTTCCTTCCATCTGTACTAAAGATCATCTCTGTCTGAAAAAAAGCTCACCTCTCCATTTTACCAAAGATAAGGAGAGAAATGGAAAGAGATAAAAAAGAAGAGGGAGTGACAGGATACAGAGAGATGGAGAAAGAAAGAAGAGAGTGCACACAGAGAAACATAGGCTTCATTTACACATTAACAAAAAGTAAAAGACTTGATCTGGTTATTTAAAGTAATACTGTATAAGTTCTAGTAAAGTAGCTGTTTTGTTTAACCTATTAGAAGTATAACAGTTATAAATTATTATAGTCAGAATGAAAGCTGTGGTTTTGGAATAGACTCAGTCTTCTGAACTGTACTATAAGTTTACTGGTTACACACAGACCTTGTGGATGAATATCATGGAGTCCCACACTGCAAAGTCCACTTTGTTTTATCATGTTTAAGTAGATTTTTCTTTTAGCCTCCCAGTAAGAGACAGAGACAGACACGCGTAGTAATGTGATTTTATATTAGGACAAGACTGTTTTAAAAAATACAATTTAATACCATTACACTAGGCTATGGGCACTTCTAACTTTAATCAATATCAAAATAAAATTAAAGGAGAAATATAGTAAGAAATATTTTATTGAATAGCCAGTGCATTACTTCACTCTGGTAGCTGCTTTATCCTGATCATGGTGGTGGTAGATCTGTAGCCTATTCCAGGAACACTAGGTGTGAGGTGGGAATACACCCTGAATGGGGCACCAGTCCATCACTGGACACCATGCACATGTGCAATTCTACCAGCCAGCAGAGGTCACTGTCTCCAGAATTCTAGTCATTTGCTCATTTTCTGTTTTCTGTTCACTTCCTGTTTTATTCACTATATAAGCACATGTAATTCAATTGCTACATGCAATGTCTTGTCATTCATCTGAGTTGTGTAAACAAGTGGTTCTCAAACTAGTGTCCAGGGGCTGGGAAGCATACCCAGGTCAGTGATTTAAAAAAAACTTATTACAGTAATGGAAATCAAAACCTATCATTATTGAAGGTATCATACAGTATATTATTCAGTTTGTATAGTTATTAGCTGGTTTGACTGATCACATCGACTGAATGGGTTTAATCCAAATCACAACTCAAAAACAAGTCAGCTTATAAATAGTGTCAACTTGGACCCACAGTATAAGGCCGAATGTATGTGGACACCTGACCATCACACCCATATGTGGTTCTTCCCCAAATTGATCCCACAAAGTTAGAAGCACACAACTGTACAGTATAGAATGTCTTTGTATGCTGTAGCATTACAGTTTCCCTTGACTGGAATTAAGAGGCTCAAATCTGTTCCAGCATGACAATGCCCCTGTGCACAAAGCGAGCTCCATGAAGACATGATGTGTTAAGGTTGGAGTGGAAGAACTCGAGTGTCCTGCACAGAGCCCTGACCTCAACCCCACTGAACACCTTTGGGATGAACTGGAACATCGACTGCACCCCAGACCTCCTCACCAACATCAGTGCCTGATCTCACTAATGCTCTTGTAGCTGAATGAACACAGATCCCCACAGCCACGCTCCAACATCTAGTGGAAATCCTTCCCAGAAGAGTGGAGCTTATTATAACAGCAAAGGAGGGGCTAAATTTGGAAGGGGATGTTCAACAAGCATTAGCACCGGCTAAAAAAAAGTGAGAACCTCTGGTGTAAACTCTGCTGAGTTTGTTACACTCATTCACTCTTTGGAGGAATTTAAAGTAGCCAGTCGACCTAATGGCATGTTTATAGGAGGTGGGAGGAAACCAGAGGACCTGGAGGAAACCCATGCTGTCACAGGGAGAACATGTAAAACTCCATACAGGCAGAATTCAGGATTGAACTGGGCGCTATAGAGATATGAGATGGCAACACTACTACCCCAGCATCCATAATTCACTATATTAATGATGATAACAAGAAAAGCCCAAACTCTGTATGGTGCTGATCAGGTAATCTAGAGCAATCCACACCCATCTCATTAAGACCTTTGGTGGAACACCATGCTCGAGGAAAAATGGTCAACAGCTAACAGCCAGTATGATTGCTAGATGAAGGTGAAATGCAATAACAGCGTGGATTAGACAAGGTAACATGGTCATTCCACAAGGCCCTTGCACACCAAGACCTTCAAAGCAATCAGGTTGTACCTAGAAAAAGACTACGTCTCAACTTGGACTATCTGGTACAAAAAGTACAAAAAGTCAAAGGAAAACAAGACAGCACTGGACAGCGAGGTAATACATGCATGTCTGCAAAGTCTGGAGAAGCAGGGATGTTCCCTCCCATGAATCCAAACACTCTCTCCAGCCAGAAATGATTCATTGTAAAGGAGAAAGAGATGTCAAATAACAGCTAGGATGTTCCCACTCTTCAATCAACTGACCAACAACCAATCGCTGAATCACTGAAATAAAAAATAACTTAAAAACAACGAGACATGACATTTAGAGATGTCTTGTTTTCATGTACATACATCTTAAATTCGATTCTAAGTGAAGTAAAAGGAATGAGATGGAAGGTCATTGGGGTGTTTAATATCTCTGCAGGAGTTGCAGTGCCCCCTGCTGACACGGACGATGAATTACACTCAACCAGTGATACATATTACAGCTTAGACTGAATTGCCATTTTATTAGGTACACCTATTTTGTCGCTCCACTCTTTGGTCACCTTTTTAGGCACAAGCAGACAGACTGTAGACTTTATAGTCATACAGTTACTGAATGTAGCTGATCTGTTTGTCTCCCTCTACTCTGCAATGGCAGACATGGCAACAGATGATGTTAAAGACAATAGAACGGTAAGTTTAGTGTTTTTGGGTTTGAATGAAAAGGTTTACAACGTTTCTGTTCATCATGTTTGGTATTCGAAGAAAATGCAGCATGAAGCCAGTAGAGCATTACAGACTTATAACACATAAAATAAATTAGAAATCATGAATGTAGCCATTTATCTGCCTTTAAGCGTGAGTGATAGTTTTTCCAACACCATTCTTATTATTCCATCAATGAGACCTTGTGATGTAACACATTGCTCAACCTGAATAGTTTCATCATCGAGCTATTGACATACAGTATCTTAGATTTTATTCTTGCACCTAACATCACCATACTGCACATCAGCGTCATCATCCCTGTCGATTCAGAGAGATTGTTTGGAGATCCACCTTTCCCGTGTACGTATAATTCTGCTTTTTTTTTCAAGATTGCGTTCTCTTTTTGTAAAGAGCGAATGAGCTCAGCATTCAGACGGCCAAGGTGAAAGAGAAGGCCATGAGATGGTGAGTCACTGCCTGCAGAGGAGGATGACCACAGATGACATGGTGTGTGTGTGTGTGTGTGTGTGGGTTCATCTCCTGGCACTGTTCCTGAACTTGTAACAAATGTCAGAGTGTGTCATCTGGTAGCTGATGACGAAAGAAGATAGTGCATGCCCTGTCATTAATGGCGTAATAAATGGAAAGTTCCTGACAGGAAAAAAAAAAAAATCCTCATGATATTGTATCATGGCATTGTGTTTTCAGCCTTCTTTCCTGTCTCAGGGATAAAAGCAAGTGTGTTTACTGTATTTATTCTGTTTAGCTCCGATTTCCCTTCATCAGCATTCATCTCCAGCAGATCTTTGATATCTCCTCACTGATCCCTTAAGAGGCGTCGCTTTCCTGCTTCCAAAAATAATGTGAGATGATGAAGCGGTGCGTAACGTGTCTATGTGTGTGAGTGTGTGTGTGTGTGAAGCTCCAGTGACTGCTCCAGACAGCCCAAGATCTCTTTCTATTTTTATTCTGCATCTCCTTTTCCAGTGAGAGGAGTGTGGAAAAGGAGCTGCACTTCCTGATTTAAATCTGAAACTCTGGCAAATTTACTGTACTGCAGTACGACACGTGTGTTTCATTACACTGCGATAAACATTAAACACTGATCTCTGTTGGAAGGTAAAGGAAAAATCTATATACTGGTGTGCTATATGATACATTCCATTACATTATGCCTGTGTTTCCATTTTAATTTATTCAAAGTATTTAACTCTCTTAAGGATACACATTTTCATACATGATTCTGAAGAACTCTGTTTTAAATCATCTTTTAAGGTCTTCCAGCGCACTAGCCTTCTCCATATTTGATGTATAAAACATATCAAGAGTGTTAAAGCAGTTTTTTGTTTTTTTGTGAATCAAAGATCTAGAGCATAGTGGTGGGCGATATGACAAAAATATCACATCGCGATACCTTTAGACATTTTAATGATACACAATATGTATCACGATATATAGCTTTGAGAAGAAAGTGATCCGCTTTGAGAAGAAAGTGCCAGCAAAACAACAACAAAAAGTAATAAAAATACATCACTTGAAACTGAAAAGGATAAAAAATTTGTAGCATTTTAATCAACTCTAATAATACATTTTTAAAAACATTTTATAATTTTAAAGGTTCAGTACAATTTTTTTTAACATCAAATCAGCTGAGGTTTGTAAATACAATTGTAAAAAGAAAAAATGTTACCACGATATCTGCGTTATCTCAGTAAAGTGTATTGTGACATAATTTATCACAGTATCAGTTTTGTATCATCATATTGCCCAACTCTACTGGAACACACTTTAGTATTTAACTAGCTTTTATCATTTGCCTTGCGTCAGGCAAACACACCACGGACTATACTTCTCAAAAACGGACTTTGTCACGTTCACATTCACCTGATTTCTAATCACACACCTGAGAACAATCACACCTCACAGTATATAAGGGCCTCAGTTTCACACTCTCATTGCAGTAATGCTCAGTGTGTTTGTACCTGACGTACCAAGCCGTGTGCTGCTTATTGCTTATCTGGTTTTTGGATTCTGGTTTTGCCCTGTCTGATTGGTTTGCACATTGCATGAACATTGCCTGTTTTTGGATTACGACCTTGCCTACCGATTCGGATTTGTTTGCTTATGCCTTTCAAAATAAACTCTCACTGCAGTTGTATCCGTTTCCGCTTACCTGTTGTGACACCTTGACACATGCCTTGCACTGTATGTTACATTACTTTCTTCTTTTTTAATTTTTAACATTATTTTGTTCATTGAATTGTACTTTTCTATTTGTACACATTTTTAATGATATATTTTATATGTATTTAATTTTTTATTACTATTGCTCAGCCCTAACCTGAATGCAAGATGCATTAATTTAATTAATAAACTGAATTACTTATACAGTATTTACATACATGCAATTCATCTGAGTGATGGAAAGTGTGTTAAGTTTCCCTAAAAGGCAGGAAAAGAAAGGTCTACAGTGACCACTGCTGGATATTCATGCACAATGTGAAAGCATCTAGTTACACTGTGAGTACTGGAACAGTAAGGAACAATTCAATTCAATTTTATTTGCATATTTTAATAACAATAGACATTTTAAAAGCAAAAGCAACTTTATAGAAATCTGCCTGTACACACTGAAAATCTGTTTTAATTAATTAATTAATTAATTAATTGAAATTAACAAGATGTTTTACAATGATGAAAAAAAAAATTAAAATAAAGCAAGGAAATGTTCAAATATCTTGAGGTTCTACACTATTACTAAGTCCCTATTTACATTTAGGCAAATTACCCTTAATCACCCTTTTGGGACACCCTGTAGTTTACATGCACAGTTTTTTTAATCTATTGTATTGCATAACATGTTTTCAAAAATAGCTTTTGTTTCAAATGTTTCTTTAAGAAAGGAAGATCAAATCAATATATACAGTAATTATACGTAGTAATGTGATCCTGATGTGTTAATCTTGTTTCTCATCATGGCCAATAAATTATAAGGGACTTCCAAGTGAATTTAAAGTCCAGGTGATGCTCAAAAACTGCACTGAGAGTTATTATTAATGTTCAGGTTCCACCTATTAACTTTATTCTAACCTTATGATCTTTTTCTATCTGAATCAGGAAGAGAAACTTCATCACTAGATTTGATATTAAATTCACAAATTACTGGAAAGCTCTTGAAATCATAAACTTTAAGCATTTTAGTGGCCTCCCTAACTAACTAACTAACTAACTAATGCCACTTATTGGTCAACCTGGACAACAATTAATAATAAAATATTTCTGCTGTGATTTTCGATGTGTGGTCTTCTGTAGGCAAATAAACTACAGTAAACAAAAAAGACTGATAGTCTGGGTGGGGTGAGGAACAGAGCTGGTAGCATAGCTAAATATAAGCAGGAGATTATATAATTGATTATTATTCATTTATAATAATCGATATATAATCTGATACACTATTAATTTATCATTTTAAAAATAACAGTAAAAGATCATATTTGTTCTTTTTGCTGAATCATCGTGTTTAATTAGATAAGCAGTGTGACGTCAGACACTTTACTTACTGTACCACTTACAGGTTGGTCAATACGTTAATACGTCAATACGTCAATACGACAATAAGTTTTAATGCTTCATGTTTGGAGAAAATCCCCCCAAATGATAAATGCGTATTCCATGAAATGGATAAAATTAACTCTACAGGTGCATGTACCTTTCACCTAAATAAACTTAATAGGCTTATTTTCCTTCTTACTTTTATTAAGTTTACACAATGTAATAACAGTTATTTTTTTAAAACTATCCAATAAACCATCATTTGCTTTCTGTGTTTTTTTTTTTGTTTGTTTTTTTGGAATTAAAACGGAGTCTTTTAAAATGATATTATTCATAACTTGTATTGTATAATAATGTTATGAAGTTGTGGGAAGTTTTCATCTCAAGAGTAAACTGTGAAGTTTTATTATGTTATTACATTATTTGCCCACTAGATGGCAGTGAAGGACCACACTCTAGTCGATCAGCTAAACTAGCATGCTCAAACCTGGTTTGTATCTCGGTACTTCTTCCAAGGGAAAAAGACAAAACAACAGAATTTCAAATTTTTTTAAATATTAGACACATTAGTCAATGTGAACCGTGGAATTTATTTAATAGCCCCAAGAGTGTTTTATTTCTTAACCAGTTACACCGAGTTAAAATGTACATTCATAATAACGTCACTTTTCCTGGTTTTGTTATTATTGCTGTTAGTGCTGACTGAATTGATGCACCTTTGGGCTTGGAGGAAAAGCTTTCTGGTACAGGAGGAGTTCAGGTTTATTGGGGCATTTAAACTTAGCAGCATTTGTTTTCTGGCCTGATAAGTGAAAGTCAAAACTTACGTTATTGAGCCCTTGCAGTGGGAGCGCCTGATAGAAATAACACAAATTACTTCATGTGACATCATATAAGGGACTGTGTTCATAAAATAATAATAATAATAATAATAATAATAATAATGATATAAGAAGAAGAAGACAAAGTATTACTATTATTATTATTATTATTATTATGAGTGTTGCAAGGAGGCAGTTTTGCTCCATAACTCTGTTAGCCATCAGTCTATTATAATGTTATTACTTTATTATTTATTGAAATCTAATACACAATATGCACATAAAATTACTTAGTTGACGTACTATTAAAATATGTACTATATATATATATATATATATATATATATATATATATATATATATATATATATATATATATATATATATATAATTTTTAGACAGATTATTGTTCAGCTATTTGAGAAATCCTTGTATAAAGCTAAAATATATGATTATTTCCCTCCATATTTCTTTTACATTCCTTCAGAAATATAATTTGTAGATGTGTTTAGTAGTTGATGAAATGAATAATTTAGTAATGGACTTTCACATTCTGATGATCAGCACATCTCCTCATGAAATCTAAAAGACAAACATCCAAGAATTCCCACACCTACAGGTAAACCACAGGACGATATGAACCTGTCAGAACGTTTTCTCCCTCATCCTGCTTTATTTTTAACCTACAGGGAGCGTTTACAATCTGAAGCTCATCAGCGGCGGTGTAGTCTGTGTGTTAATGTGAAATGTTATGGGTAGGAACTGAAGAGATGCTACGTGGAGCAGAAGAAGAGGCAGATGGAGAAAAGGGAAAGGTTTCAGTCGAGCTCACTGTAACGCCTCAAACACTTTACTGTGTAATTTAATAGTGTGTAGAAGCTTGCAGGTTTAAGTGTGTTGTGCAGCAGTGTTCTCCAGTCTGAACACTGCACAGATTGGTCCTGCTAATTAAAGGAAGAGTTAATTATGTGTGATAAAGCAGGAAAAAGCATTAGACAGTGTAGTGAAATCATCCTCTGGGACGGAAACTGGAACACGATGTAACTATTCCCTGACCACTCCTTTATTTTATTAGTACTAATAATGACTTTTGTACTACAGCGCTGCTGAATTCTTGAATCTGATTGGTCAGAAGGTGTTGATTAATTTTCGGACAGAAGTGCAGTGTGTATGGATAGTTGAGATTTGGAGACTACTAGCAATACTTGTGTTTTCATTCTTTCCAGTGCTTTAGGTTGGAAATGCATGCTGTCAGATCCTGTATTGTTGGAATGATGGGGAACATATTGGGGTAGAATTTGCACTGACATTCAGTATAACTGAAAATCAACAAAAGTTAAGATCATGACTACAGAAAATTTGTCCAACAGTTAGCATGCATATGATAAAAAGGAAGGGACTGAGAACTGAGCCTTGAGGCACACCTTGACTGACAGGAATAGTGGATGATTGATGTATTCCTGAAGTGACACACTGTTGTGTTGGAAAGACATGATCTAAAGCATTCTAGGGCAATAAATAAAAAAGAAGAATGTTTAGTGAACCAGCATCAACAGCCAGCAGGAGGTCATTACTCTGAACAGGGCCGATTCAGTACTATGATGTGCACTTTTCCCACTTTTCTCAACGCTGAAAGTTGGAGATTGGTCAATAATTAGTGAGAAGTGTTACGTCAAGGTCAGGTTTCTTCAGGATAGAAGAGGGCTGAGGGAACACAACCAGCAGACAGACAAGCATTTATCAGATGAGTAGAGAGGACAGAGACACAAGCTTTGAGTAGGAAAGTAAGAACTGGCAGGAAGAAGAGCTAGATTTAGTAATGAGATCTGAAACAGAAATAAGATCTACAACTGAGAAATCAGTGAACAGATTGTCAGGATCGAGTGGAGGGGTTTCCTGAGAAGGCGATGGTGGGCAGCAAAGAGGAAATGTTGGTAACATTATCCTTAAAAAAGTCTAGAAATGTCTGACACTGTTCAGGAGTACAGCAGGTAATCCACGTTTGAGGAGTTTGCTCCCAGAGGTTATAACTGGATCTCCCAGAGGATATAACTGGAGCTCCCAGAGGTTATAACTGGCTCTCCCAGAGGTTATAACTGGATCTCCCAGAGGTTATAACTGGATCTCCCAGAGGATATAACTGGAGCTCCCAGAGGTTATAACTGGATCTCCCAGAGGATATAACTGGAGCTCCCAGAGGTTATAACGGGATCTCCCAGAGGTTATAACTGGATCTCCCAGAGGTTATAACTGGAAGTCCCAGAGGTTATAACTGGAACTCCCAGAGGTTATAACGGGATCTCCCAGAGGTTATAACTGGAGCTCCCAGAGGATATAACTGGATCTCCCAGAGGTTATAACTGGAACTCCCAGAGGTTATAACTGGAACTCCCAGAGGTTATAACGGGATCTCCCAGAGGTTATAACTGGATCTCCCAGAGGTTATAACTGGAACTCCCAGAGGTTATAACTGGCTCTCCCAGAGGTTATAACTGGATCTCCCAGAGGTTATAACTGGAACTCCCAGAGGTTATAACTGGATCTCCCAGAGGTTATAACTGGAACTCCCAGAGGTTATAAGTATAACTTCCAGAGGTTATAACTGAAGCTCCCAGAGGTTACATGTAACTTGTTTCATGGTAATTCTACATTACCACGTAACTACAAATGGATAAACAGTATGATGTGTCATTCTTTAATAAATAAAAATTGTAGTTTTCTGGTTAACTGCTGAGATATAAGAGGAATAAAATGTACTGTTGTTGGAAAATCATCAATGTCGAAATGATAACAGTAACACTGCCTCATCACACCACTCTGTTGTTGATTATTTTCCTATAACAGCACTACACAGAATGTTTTACTTTTCATAATTAACTAGCTGGCTGTATAATTATGATTCCTTAACGACACTGGGACATCTATTCATACTGACGGACTGGGACACAATCTATTCATAGATTCTGGCATTTTTAATGAGCAGAAAGGGAAAAGGAAGATCATTTTTTAATTTTAAGTCACATAATAGCTTTTACTTTATCACTGGGAGATTGTGAGTTTGAATTCCATTGGTCCAGTGACATAAACTTCCAAACTGTTCCAGACTACAGAATTACACTGTATAGTGTGTATCAGTGTAGAACAATGTAAGATAACTGCTTCTGCCATGTGATTTATCGTCAGCTTCCCCTTATCTGTCCCGAGAATGAACTTTTTCCATGGAATATACTTAGAATGAAATATGAGAACTGAATCCACTGAATCAGAGTAATGAGGAAGATACACTAACGACAAACTTCTGCAACTTTACACCATTACACAAACTTTACACCACAACGATGGTGAATTCTCAATTCTGATTGGTCAGAAGCTGTTGATTAATTTTCTCTAACAGCAGCTCTGACAGTAGTGCAGCTGCAAATCACAGGTTTATATTAAGGCACTTGTTCTAATATCTTCTATTATATGCAAAACAATAATTGGAAGTATAGTAAGAATTTGAATGCTATTATTTAGGGTTTGTCTCTTATCATGTGAAATGCATTTATAAATTTACTGTAAGTGTATTTCATTTTGAATTTCAATGTTCAGTTGAACTTCATTAAGCAGGAAATTCAGTTTCCTATTTTACACTGCTCCTTTGTAAACCATGAAATTCAATTTCACTTCAAAATTTCTGATCAATTTCAGATGGTTACTCAAAAGTAAAAAAAATAAAATAAATAAAAATCTGATATTTGTTAACAGCAAATAATAGTGAATTTTTGATTTATATAGATATATATAAAACACATTATGTTCGTTTCTTGCTAAGAGTCGCCCTGGAAAGCCTAAAATATTCGAAGTCTGGTCTCGCAAGTTACATTTATCACCTTTTTTTTTTTTTTTTTTTTTTTTTACATATTTCTATGTCAGAATAATTTAGTATGGAGTATTAATGTTTAAAAAAGCATCTATGACCTTCAGCATCTATAAGCATCTAAAAACATAGTTTACATTAATATATGTGATCCTACTCATAATCAATATATACAAAAACAGAAGCACAAATAATATAAAAATTTTGTAGTTTATCATTATTATTATTTATTATTGATTAATTTATTGATTGCTTTATGCAGTAGTATCAGTGGGCATTGTGCTACTGTACTATTATTACTATTATTATTATTATTATTATTATTATTATTATTATTTGTTTGTTTGTTCACCATAGTATTTGCGTATGGGGAACTGTGATACTGTACTTGGTATCCAACACACAATTATTCTCACATGACAACTGTGTGTCAAAGTCACCCCTAACCGTCTTCATGGTTATCTGTGGTCAGTGTTCTATTTCGTAATAAACTACTATTTGCTATAGCAGTAGGTTTAAACGGATTGGGACATAACCATAGTGTCTGTCTCCTTCAGGAAAGCAGTGATTAGCACAGTGTGTGAGTGTGTAACAGTGTAAGCAGGGTGTGTAACAGTGACGCAAATGCAGCACGGACTAAAACTATCCTCTGTTAATTAAACAGGATCATCTGATACTCACAGGATCATAATGAGATTAACAGGACAGAATAATATTATAACTCAAAATATGACCTAGTAATGAGTAACAATAAAAGTAGAATGTGTATATTCTGTAATAATAAAAAAAATTGTAAACTGGAATAAAGCACTACAGGATGTGCTGTTATTAGAAAATAAACAAGTCTTTGATTATTTTACTATAATAACACAACACTGTGTTTTAATCCTATAAGAGTACATACTGTCTCTTTGGTAAGCAATAAAGATTATATAGAAAAGGCCAGTTTTGAGTTATTGCCATTGATTGACTTGTGTTGTTTGCTTTTAATAAAGAAAAAAAATGTAAAAATAAATTTAAAAAAAGGCCATAGAGCATCATTAGGTGTCTTCAGGGTTCTTTCCATGAGCACATTCAGGGTTTCATTCATTCCTTCATCTTCAGTAGGAGCTTTATCCCGGTCAGGGTCTCAGTGGACCCGGAGCATATCCTGGGAATCACGGGCACAAAGCAGGAATGCAACCTAAATGAGATGCACACACACACATTTACACAAACACACACATACACACACACACACGCCTAGGAGCAATTAAAGTTGCCATTTTATCTAGCAGTGTGTTTTAGGGATGTGGGAGGAAACCAGAGAACCCAAAGGAAACCAACATAAACACCACAATGACAGTAACATGAGCTCGGGATCGAACGCTCCACCGTGGCACTTTACTGAATATCAGGGTTTGGTTTTGTGAAAAAACTCCAGGGAGAATCATTTTAGAAAGCTTGAAGCTTTCACCATCCAGATAACTTTTATATTTCTAAAAACGCCACCAGAATGCAGCTTCAACCTTCAAAATCAACCTGTAGGTCAAATCCGCAGGCCATTACACTGATCAATAGCCATCGTCCACTACCGCTTCCACTGGGGTCATCAGGATAAGATCAGCCCTCCTGCTCAACTGCACCCTGCACTTTACCAAATGAACTATCATACACACACTTCATACTAATTGGATTAAGAAGCATTGTCACTTTAAACACTCCACTCTGCACTGACACTTTATCACTACTTGCCCTGCTTCATTATCCTGTCAAGCCTTTTTATTGTTCACTGTTCTTATTGCATATGGGTTCTCTTATTCAGACTGTATTCTGTAAACTGACTTTTGCTATTGTGTACTGTTTATTTTTTATAATTCTTCCTGCTTTGTTCCTTATTGTATATTTTTTTTGTATTTTTACTGTCTTCGTAATTTGTTGTTTGTTGCCTTTCGACACAGTCTTTCTCATGAGGGGAAAAAAAGAAGAAGAATTTCATTGTACCAAAGTACATATGACAATAAAGATGTTGAATCTTGAATCTTGAATCTTTCTACCCCCAACCCCCCTCCCCCCCCAAGGCCGCCATGAAAGGGTTAATCGCCCACTCATGATGACGTCACCTGCTATAACTCTCGGCCCTCTTTCTGGTCGCGCGCAGCTCCATTACAGATCCCTGACCGGACTTCAGGCGACGGAGGAAATTTTCCAAAATGGGGAACTGTCAGGTGGGAATGAGTTTGTCTCTTCTTTTAAACTGAGTTTTACTGCCCAGAGGTGAGTTTACTGCTCAGATCGAGGGTAGTTTTCCTGAAAGAGAACTGCTTTAAGTTAATATCAGGCGATGACGTGTGCAGCAGGGGGTTAAAGACGCTCTGTTTATTTCTAAAGGGAATAAAATCACTCGAGACAGGAAAAGAGAGAGAGAGAGAGAGAGAGAGAGAGAGAGCGTATTCCTGACTCTGACTCGGAAAAGTGCGCAGCTGGAGATACCATGGATATCTCCCCAAAAACATGAACACACACATGGACATGCTGGAGTTATTAGACTGCGCATGCGTGTTAGACATTGTAATGGTGAACAATATTTTCAAAATCTTCAAAAACATAATGAAACCGTGACTTTTAGCGGTTTATGTGAATGAGGGTGGAGAAGGGAGAAAAGGAGGAGGTGTTTCCTCTGTGGAATTCCCGTTAGCTCAGAGCTGTGACTCAGGAGGAGGAGTGTGGAAAGCCAAAAGCTCCAGCACTCAGGAACAGGAGCACAGGTCATAATCTAAGATTAATAATAAACACAGCAAATTAATGTTCCTGTAACAAGACTGCTAAAAGGACCTTTTTTTTTGCTCCCTCACTTCTGAATTAAAATCTTGGGTGTTGTTCTGCCCTCTGGTTTAATTTCCAGTCTCTCCTCATAAGCATGAGCATAAAGACTTTTCTAAAATCAGGTCAGCGTGATCAGCGTCGTACGGAGCCTCTAAGGGACATGGTGAGGGAAAAAATAAGAGATGGAAGGTATATTTCAATGCTTTCAACGCGTTCTCTTGCAAAGATATTTGCATTCGCAAGAGATTTCATTTCTGACTTTAAACAAAAGTAATGTTAGATGTGAGTCGAGGACTGTGATGCCAGCTCATCTTGTGGGCGGAGCTTAGATCAGCATTGGTAAGCTTTGTAAATGTTTAGTTTTAATGAAATGAAATCTCTTTTCATGAGATTAAAATGAGATTTCGTTGGGTTGGCGGTTCGATCCCCGGCCCCTCCACATGCCCAAGTGTCCTTGGGCGAGACACTGAACCCCGAGCTCCTCCCGATGGCAGGCTAGCGCCTTGCATGGCTGCTCTGCTACCATTGGTGTGTGAGTGAGTGTGTGAATGGGTGAATGAGAAACAGTGTAAAGCGCTTTGTAGAACCATTAGGTTAAGAGACACTATATAAATGCAGACCATTTAGTTTTAGTTTTAAAACCACTGTGACTGTGGTTTTCTTTTACTTTTGAGTTTTTGCTTACTAATTTTTATTACTACTTTACTACACCCAGACGTGGGTGCTAATTGTATGTTAGTGAGCTTCTTTAGGGAAAAACAGTGTTGTTAAGGCTTTAATTGGGTCTGACACTGAAGACATGTAGCCTACCTTTTTTAGACATGTCCAAAAAAAAAAGATGTTGATTTGACTCCAGCGTGAAAACTACTCAAATTCCATATAAGGAATTTCCTCGTCATACACACTGGTTAATCAGTGTTACTGACAGACTGCAGACAGAAAGCCAGTGACGTCATATACATGTAAGTCATGATAAATAAGTTACATAACATCCGGCTGTGATTAAGCGAGGATGTTTTTCAGAAGCATATCCTCTGAAAGGTCACCCAGAATCATCTGTTGGCAAACACACCCACTTAACCTTTCTCATTTCTCAGGTCTCGTTTACCTCTGTACATGTGCTCACTGGCTAACTTACCTCATTGCTAAATCTTGTTTGCTCTCTCTGGCCTACATTATAAGCCTTTGTTTGTTTTGTATTGTTTTTTTTTTGGACCTGCCCGTGTCTCTGCTAATCTGTCAGAACTTGACAGGGTGCTAAGTAGACCACTGCTCAGTCTGCTATAGTAACATGATGAGTAGAGGCAGGACACATATGCATAAACTCTCTATTTTTTTTCATTGGGAGGAGATCTGGAAATCATTGTCAAAGTTCATGGCTGAGATAAGAACACAGACAGGAAACATCACAAGAATAATCCATGATCAGAAATGTACACACAAGCAGGAAAATACGGTTCAGAAATTAAAGATCCAGAAACGAACTATAAGACTTCGCAGTCACATTAAGACACAACAAGGTTTAAATAAATAAACTAAATAAGGGCTAAACATAGAACAGGTGCACACATTAGTCAACAGGCCAATGACAAGAGAAGGGCGGAGACAAAACAAGATCCAAAACAAACAATTTACTAACAATCTCTATGGAGGATTTTGTCTTTAAAATGAGGGAAATAACATGGGGGTTTCGCATGTTTTTCTTAACGAATAAGCAACTTCAGGCATTTCTATCTGAAGGTACAAAACACAAGGTGGTGTTTATGCAAATAATTTGTGTACTGCAGCCTGTAAGTCACATGGGGAACAGTGATTGAGTGCGCAAATTAGTGGGTCTGAATGTCAGGTAATAAATTTGCAGAAGCTGCTAGCTAAAAAATGATGAGAAAGTTCATGTAAGTTATTCCTTTATCTCAAAATAATCAGACTTATCAATAAGTGACGACTGTAAAGTCAGTTTTTAAATTAAACATTCGTCACACGTTCACACCGCAGATCCTGACAGAAATTTAAACAGAGGCTTTGAGAAGTTTTATATTTACATTTACCTCATTAACAAATTGCACATGCTTTAGTTTTATATTCATATCCTAGTTTTTTGTGTTGGAGTTTCTGTAGTTGTGGTTATGCTTGAGTTTCAGTTTCATTTTGACTCTTTTGGGAGTCTGTGTTAGATCCGAACTCATTGTAGGTATTGATATCACATGCAAAAACAAAACAAAAACCTAATTTCCATATTGTTTTCTGTGCTTACTTTGCATGTGATGTCATTTGCACAGCCCTTCTTCACCTGTAAATCACCTACAAAACACCACACACAATGCATTCGATTGCACAAGCAAATTAGGACTTGTTATTCATGATTTTAGTAAACCAGGACCTAATAGTGCTACCTTGTGACACTTGCCCATTAACTTATCTCAAAACAGATGTTCCTTTGGAGGAAGATTTGAATATTGCTATATTGCATGTACAAATCTCAACCCTTGCTGTTAACAGTTCGATAATACTTCTTATAATGTATATTTTTTTATTGGAATCATCTCCTACAGTGTGACAAGTAATGATCGTAAAAGACCTCTGAAATGTCACAGTGTAAAACCGGCTTAACTGATGCTAAAGATTGTTTTAACATGTGTTTGTTTTGCAGGTCAGATGCAGCTGTGTCATTTTTAGCATTGTGTAATTTTTACTTTGTTAAAATAGGCGATTGCCTTTCTTTTCTTTTTTTGTATGAAATGTCTCTTAAGCTGTTTATGGACTCTTTGGCCTTCCATAGTTTGGGTGGCTTGAGCTTTGTGGTGAATGGCTCAGTCTGGAATTGTGTTGTTAGGAGAGAGAGAGAGAGAGGGACAGAGAGAGAGAGAGGCCTCCACCAGAAACGCCTTTGTTTTTCTTCGTCTGGCTCTGTTTGTATAGTCTAATAGCAGTGGGAGGCTCACGAGAGGATGTTTTCATGACATACACCACCACAGTGCTTTCACTTTCACTCATCTCACTTTCAAATTATATCAGTGTACAAAATCATAATCATAAGATAATAAAGAATTAAATAAAGATAATAAAGAATTAAAGTAACATCATGTGATTTCTTGATTTCACAGCCAACAATTGTTCCTTATGACGAGTTTGACGTCACGGCTGACATCAAGGCCATCCGCAAAGCCTGCAAAGGTTTAGGTAGGCTGTCTCTTTAACATCATTATTATTTACTAAAAGATTTTTTTAGAAATGTGATTCCATGATTGAGGTGCCATATCGATTCTGTATCTCTTAAAATCGAAACTTCTTTTCATGAAATCTAAGAAAATATGCATTTAACTAGTCAAAAATTGTTCAAAAAAAAAAAAAAATTCCCAGGCAAAAAAACTTTTATTATTTTTTTTACAAGCTTGTGTTGCTGACAGATTGTGTGTGTATGTGTGTATTTGGTGTGTGTGTGTGTGTGTGTGTGTTTAGCACAGAATTATAGGATAGCAGATACACAGCATGTGGTTAACTAGCATCCATACTAATAACATCAGGACATTAAGGACATTCTAATAAGTTACTAGAAATGATTTTTTAAAATTAATATTTTACTTTTAGTCCATAGTATGTGTAAAAGGGTTGTACTATCGAAGTGGCCTCATCAGTTATCATCACAATATAACTGAAAAAAAAAACTTCTTCCCATGATGTTCAGGAAATTTGGAAGATGCAACTTCCTGTTGATCTTGTGGAATATTCCATGTGAGACGCAAACGGCACGTCCATCATGAAATCACCAACAAAATATTTAACATATTTAAAGCATATTTATACGTGTGACGTGTTGATAGAAGAAGTGCTACACAATGAACGTCCTTTTAGTTTGCATAAAAATGAAAGATATTTTATACATTTCAATTTTTAAACATGATTCAGTCTTTAACCAAAATAATAGATTTAGTTTATTTCTTTTCCTGAGCTTCCAGAAACATGAGCGTTTTTTTTTTTCTTTTTGTTTAATCTTTTGGCTATTTTATAACTAAAAATAGCACTTAGTATGGAAACAATGCTCATGTGTTTTCACAGGAAGTCTTTACGTACTGGTTTAAAATTGCAGCGTCCTCGCAGGACGCAGGGTCACACGCTAGCTCAACGCTGTCATTCAGACAGTGTACTTCTGCTCATGTGTGATTGATTGATTCTCTCAGTAAACATGTTCTCCAGGAGCTTTTTTCAGATAAACATGACCCAAAGACCTTCTCTTACTGTTTTAGAGGACAACAGTGTCTTGTGTCCATCTGATTTTCTTCCTCATTCTTTCAGGCACTGATGAGAAAGCTATCATTGATATCCTGGCTAATCGCTGTGCGGCTCAGCGCGTGGAGATAAAGCAGGCTTACTTCGAGAAATACGATGATGTAAGTCTGATCATTATCTGTGATTGTGTACATAAGGACAGAAGGATGCTCTGGAGGTGTTGATTAATTGTCTGTAGCAGCAGTACTGAGAGTAGTGTTTATATTGTGTTATCGTTTCTATAGTAACCACTTACACAGATACTTGTATAGAGGACACTCCACTTAAACGGATTAAAAAAATGTGCTGTTTTTTTTTAAAAAGAAAAACATTGACGTGGTGAAGTTTTCTATAACGACTGGGAACGACTGTTTATAGCTGCTGTAAAAGAAACTAACTTGTTTTATGTTTAACAGTTAAAAAGTATGACATTTTAAAAACAATGACTCTGTTAAAATAATCAGTTTATATACAGAATAGTCACCAACATCAGTGCTGTTTGGGTAGCAGCAGTTTTTGCTGTGAATTACATTAAAACAATCTGAATTTAGTGATTCAGGTTTATGTGTTTTTTTCTTTATGCCTCTCCTGAGTTACAGGTTGCTGTCACTTTTTCTTTCACACATCTTTACTTCCCTTGAGGCTTTATGCTCAGGCTCGCTCTTAAACGAAAAACGGAAAAGCTAAATCGTCTCAATAATCCTATAAAGATTTACAGGCTGAATTTGTATTTTTCAGTTCAGCTAATGTTAGCGAACACGTAAAGCTCTTGGACACAAATATTTAAATCTGCAGCGATATATTGCACTTTTATAAAAAATAAATAAATTAATAAATAACAGATAATGCATTTGACATTTAACATCCTCAACAAACAAGTTTCTTTTAGCGTGTGTGTACTGTACACACACACACATATATATGTGTGTGTGTGTGTGTGTGTGTGTGTGTGTGTGTGTGTGTGTGTGTGTGTGTGTGTATGTATATACACATAGTGATTAGGGCTGGGTGGTATGATGATATAATATTGTTATCATGAAGTATTATGTCTCAATATTCTGTAATATCAAGGATATGATGAGATCTTAATAATAATAATAATAGTATATATATATATATATATATATATATATATATATAATTACAAACTAACTGGAAGCAGCTGATTTGATGTTAAGATGCTGTAATTCTTCTTCCTGCTTTTAAGTGTTTGTTTATTTTTAACAATTAAAATGCTGTTTTTATACATATAAAAAATTTAAATATTTTTGTACATATTAAATAATCATCAATTATTTTTATATTTTATATATTTTTATATAGCAAACCTATATATCATGATACATATGTGTACGTTAGAGATTTCTTTGAGAATCACGATATGATAGTTTTGTGATATCGGCCCGGCCCTAGTAGTGACCCCTGAGCATTTCATCATGTTGATAAAAAACACAATGAGAACTTTAGTATCTGTAGATATTACATTATTTATGACAGCAAGATGAACTGACCAGGATGTAAAGGAGAGGTGCAGGAAGAACAGAAAGAATCTGAGGAGTGTAAAGAGGTGCGTCTCTGTGCTTTGCGATGTGTTCAGGAGCTGGTGGACGTGCTGAAGAGCGAGCTGTCGGGGAATTTCGAGAACGCCATCCTCGCCATGCTGGACCCGCCGCACGTGTTTGCCGTGAAGGAGCTGCGCAAGGCGATGAAAGGAGCTGGCACTGACGAGGACGTCCTGGTGGAGATCCTCTGCACTGCCTCCAATGCTGTACGTCTCAGAAGCATGAGAAACGTCTTACTTTACACTCAGTTTACTTTCCACAGTAAGAGTGATAGCACTCTCCTGGGTTGTGATGATGAGGATATTGATGATATGAGCTCTAACATGTTTCCTGTCTTATACAGAAATGCTCTTCTATTGCTTAAATAAAACTGCAGTGCAAGGTTTAATTCTTTCTTCAGGGAAATATTAAGAATTTTGTCAAGAAAATCAAAGAGGTTTTTGTTTCGTTTAAAGTCAACTCCATTTGAACATTTGTATATAGCAGTGTTCTGATGTAAAGCTTTAAATATGTATACTCAGTTAGCTCATTTTTTAGAATCTCATAAGTCTAATGTATTCAGAAATTATTTTTTGTTGTTGCTGTTGTATTTGACAACTTTTTCCCCTTCTTTTCTCACTTCCTGCAGGATATTGCTACTTACAGCGAAACCTACTTTCAAGGTAGGGACAGAAGTGTGTTTTGTATAGACGTTTTTGTTGTGTAATTTTGGATTAACACAGCTGCATTGTCACTACAGTTCTGTTCTCCATGTAAGTCATGTGATGGATCTGCATTCAAATCAGTGCGGTGATTAGGTTTAGTGTTACTGAAGATCAGTTTTTTAGATTAGATTAGACAGTGTTATTGTCATTCTAGCCATGTATGAGTATACACTAGAATGAAATATTCTCCGTGGCCTTGGTGCAACATTACAGATAACATGTAGTGCAAAAGTTGGAAAAGGTGACAGTTTAAAATGGACAGTAACGTAAAAGACAATAAATAAATGCTGAGTAAGAATCTGTACAATGCGGACAATACAATAAAGACAACACAAGACATTGCATACAGCACAACACACACTACGATCATTATAAGCCTAAATATACAGCTATCCACATGTGTATATAAATATAAATCCACATGTGTATACATATATAAATCTCATATGAGCTCTCTTTATCCTCATTATTAGAGTCACAGGTAGGAAAAGCTCAGCGCTTTGTCTGTGAGAAGATAAATATGTACCTTTGACTTTATGCCTCTAAGCGCTCAGTGTATTGGGTTTCGGTTTGCAGTGTAACAGGTACGGCCTGCTTGATGAGCAAACTCTAATCATCTTCTCTGCAGTGCATGAGCGGGATCTGGAGGCGGATGTCGCCGGAGACACCAGCGGTGATGTCAGGAGGCTGCTAACTCTGCTCCTCGAGGTACACACACCTTCTACAGCGGTGTTTTAGGACCATTAAGAAGAAAAATTGTAAAAGTGCAAGAATTCGGGAAAATATAGAAAATAAAGTCATAATATCTGATATTCCGAAGAAAAAGTCGCAATATTAAGAGAAAATTCACAGTATTTCAATAATAAAATCATAATAAAAAAAATAAATAAGTAAAAACATTTTGAGAAAAAAGTTGAAATATCAGATATTATGAGAAAAATAGTCACAATACTTTGAGAATAAAGTAATAATTTTTTGAAAAACAAAGTCATGTTTAAGCATTTCTTTATTTGTAAAAACAGTGCTAAAGTATATTTTAACATTTTTCTCATAATATTATGACTTTTTCCTCGAAATATTATGACTTTATTATTTAAATATTGCGATTTATTTCTTTATCTATTACTTCTATTTAACATCATATTATGATTTTTTTCTTGTTATATTATGACTTACTCAATATATTACCACTTTATTCTTGAAATATTGTGATATAACATCAGATATAAAGACTTGTTTCTCAATATATTATGCCATTTTTCTCTCAATATTATGACTAATTCACAGAATATAAACGTTTTTTCTTGTAATATCAGATATCATGAATTTGTTATTTGTGACTTTTTTCTTCAAATATTATGACATTATTTTCAAAATATTGCAACTTTTTTATTACATCATATATTATGACTTCAATATATTGAAACTTTTTTCTCATAATATCAGATAATAAGATTTTTTCTCCAAATATTACAACAATATTCTCAAAATCTTGTATTTTGAATTTTTGAACAGTGGCTCTAAAACACTATCGTAACCTTCTAATTTTCTCATAAGAGCCATGTGAGTTAGCTCTGTGGAGCGAAACCGAGCTCCTTCTGACTGTCACTTTCCTGAACTCCCTCTTCCTCCAGACCTGCCAGATCTGATTACAGACCGGAGTTCAATAACACACGGCAGACTGAAGGCCTGTGTTTCACTTTCCTGTTAATGAATGCCAGTAATGCTTCACTTTCCAGCAGTGTGCAATAGAGTGAAGAGGTCATACGCTGGTTTCTGTGCACAGTGGTGAACGAATCAGTAGCCCAGGCGCTCGGCATAATCCTGTTTCTGGGCTATTAACAACCAGAGAAACCACTTTCTAGCCTAGTCATTTCCAGGCAACCAAAACATGCCCAAGTGCTCCTCCCTGCAGAACAAATACTCCACGGGGTGGAGTCGGACCTGATCTAGCCCTCCTACCTCGGCAGAGGGAAAAAAAAAAAAAAAAAAGGTCCAAGGGGTGGAGTCGGACCTGATCTAGCCCCTCCTACCTCGGCAGAGGAAAAAAAAAAAAAAAAAAAGGTCCAAGGGGTGGAGTCGGACCTGATCTAGCCCCTCCTACCTCGGCAGAGGGAAAAAAAAAAAAAAAAAAAGGTCCAAGGGGTGGAGTCGGACCTGATTCTAGCCCCTCCTACCTCGGCAGAGGAAAAAAAAAAAAAAAAAAAAAGGTCCAAGGGGTGGAGTCGGACCTGATCTAGCCCCTCCCACCTAGCAGAGTCAAAATAAAAAAGTCCAGGGTGAGGAGAAAATTCAGTGTGTTAAATGGTTTTGTGTTGTACATCTTTGTGTGGATTAGGGGTTAGGGGTTAGGGCTAGGGTTATGGGAGGAGCTGGATCTAATCCAGCTCCAACCCCCTGGACTTTCGGTTCTGCAAAGTCTCAGAACGTGTTTATGTGCAGCACCTCTGAACTTTTTACTTACCCAGAAGTCTAGCTAATAAATGTATAATGTGTAAACTCCTGATTTGAGTAGAGTTTTGTATTTCTTATTAAATAAATCATTACACATCATAGAATGATTAAGAGCCTGGCTGAAGGACTAACTGTAGGAGTTCTGTGATTCAGCGTAGAAGCATCTTGTAAATGAGGCGGGATACAAAAACACCCCCAACTCCACCTGGAGCTTTGTCTGTGGTTCTGGAACAACTTTCCACCCGTAACCATAACCACTGAGCTACCACTGTGCTAACTGACTAACAAGTGAGGAATAAAACACTTGGGGGCATGCTTTTACAGGAAAATAATCAACAACACAGGGGTGTGATGAAGCAGAGTTACTGTTACGTTGATTATTTTTGTTTAACTGCATGCCCTGAAGTGTTTTATTCCTCTTATGCCTCAGCAATTTTATCAACAATTTACAATTACAATTTATAAAAAGCACAAAAACTGCATTGTGATTTCATCTACACTTATGCGTTCTCTCCCTCTGTCCTGTGGGGTGAAATATTTTTGGAGTGTGCTTATTACTACTGCGGGTTTTTCCTTTAGGGAAATCGAGATGAGAGCTATGAAGTGGACGAGGCTCTGGCTGAACAAGACGCCTTGTCTCTGTTTGAGGTAGGACATGTTTTTCACATTTTTAGTTTATAGCTCATTTTTGTAGAATTTTGCTAGTTACTGGATCAGTATGCCTAATAAACTGGCAACTCCATGTGTACAGATTAGGGCTGAGCGTTATCTTGATATAATACCAATATTGGGATTAGTTACGAAGGACACTAAACACTTTTCTGAGACTGACAATGTTTTAAAGTTTTAATAACAGCAAACTCTGATTGGAAATAGTTGATGATGTCAAAAAAAATTCTATTGAATATTTACAATATTTAAAAAAAATAATAATTTTCTTCATTTTCAGTGAGAAATTTATTTCTGAATACATTAATTGAAACTAAATTTAATCTCTCAGTATTCAGTACTCAGTAAATGTAAATATAAATGTATCAGTAATCTATAGATATAAAATGCGTATATAGAAATTTGCTTTGAGTGTCATGATATTTTTTCATGTTGCTCACACACTGATTTAAATATACCGTGTTCTAGATATTAATAAATACATTTTATAGACAATAAACTGAATGATATTAAGGTTTCGTTGTCTTGGCATCAGGCTGAAATCTCTTTTTTTTTATTACAATGCTGTTTTAACAATCAGCTGAATACACAGAGTGCCACTAGTGGGCGCTGTTGTGTGAATACAGATCATATACTGTGTAAGCTGCAGTTAATGCATGTGCTTTTGGAAGGCTGCGACATTGTTAGGTAGGTTTTTTGGCTGCTGCAGTACTAATGTTTGAAAATTTAAAGTTTGAAGTTGCTTATGAGCAAAATATCTTTATTTGCAAATTGCTGCAGTATAAGAGGAAGAAAACGCTTCAGATGTGCTGTTATAGGAAAATAATCAACTTCGGAGTGGTAACAGTAACTCTGCTTCATCACACCACCTTGCTGATGATTATTTTCCTATAACAGCATGACACCAAGTGTTTATTTTCCTAGCCCTGTTTAACTAAACTATTAATGTCTGGTTATTTTTTTGGCAGTATTAAATTGTATCAGGCAATATTATTATTTTGAAATTTTTATCTTCTTAAAATTGACTTCGTTGACAAAATATAACAATACGTAATCCAGTCTAGTGACTGAGTGTAAATAAAACTGATTTCCGTCATGTCCTCAGGCTGGAGAGGGCCCGCTTCGGCACAGACGAGTCGACGTTCAGCTACATCCTGGCCACCAGGAACTACCTGCAGCTCCAGACCATGTTTAAAGCCTACGAAGCCGTGAGTGTGTTGTAACACAGTCTGAATAACAGAAGCGTCTCACTGCTGTCTCGTGTCTGAGAGAGATCACGTCACTCACAGATCGTGTTTCATCCCCAAACTGTCTTAGATTTCTGGAACGGAGATTCTGGATGTTATCGAGAATGAAACTTCAGGAACGCTGAAGAAGTGTTACATCGCACTGGGTGAGGATTAAAGATGAATGAAGGTCAGCTGTCTGTGCTGGAGAAGAACCGGGTGCTTGCTAAGTGGCCTTAAGGCTCCACAGGGGTGTAAAAATGTATTGGCACTCCAGTACACTGGCGCATAATATTAAAAATACAGATTTAAAAACTGGATCATAGATATGCTCCAGACATGCTTTTCTCTCTGGAGGTTCACTTAAAGGTTCTATGTAGATCAACAGTATGTTTCCTTTCAGAAAGGTTCCAAAATATTCTTAATTATCCAATGAACCCTTAAAGAACCCTTGAAAATATTTTTTTTTTCTAAGAGCGACACGTTACCTGACAGGTTCTAGGTATTAAGAAGAAAATAATGACCAGGATTTTGCAGGTTGTACCCCACACTTACCCAAGTAATATTTAGAACAAGTTCTATATGGAACCCTTTCAGATAATAAAACACTGTCATAAGGTTCTACATGGAACATTTAAGGGTTCCTCCAGAGGGACAAATGAAGGACTGTTAGGGGTTCAAAATGTTTTAAGAGTATACACTCTTAGAAAAGATAGTTTTTAAGGTTTCATTTCATAACTTAGCTTCCAAAAATGATCCCACACAGAACCATTTCTGATACTAAAACACTTCATCATAGGATTCTACACAGAACCGTTCAGGGTTCCTCCAGAGGGACAACTGAAGAACCGTTAAGGGTTCTATATATTTAGAGAAAAGGCTTTTTAAGGATTCATTGTAGAATTAAAGGTTCTTAGCTTCCAAAAATTGCTCCTATGCAGAACCCTATCAGACAGGGTTCTGCATAGACGGTTTGAGGGTCCCCTCGGAGGGACAAAAAAAAAAAAAAACTTTTAGGTTTCAATTTTTTAGTAGAGTATACGCTGGGGTTTTCAAGGGTTCTTTAAGGGTTCATTGGATAATTAAGGGTTCTTAGACTTCCACTTGGAAGATACTTTGCAGAAGGGTTTTTCATACAACCTAAGAACTCTTAAGTGTTCAAAATTTTTAAGAGTGCAGATTTAGATGTATTTTGTGATGTCTCTGCCAATTGTAACAAACAAACAAAAGGCAAAAAAGAAGAAGAAAATGAAATATCTTCTTCTCTATTTGGTTATTTCTCAATTTTTATTTGTTTGTTTGTTAGTATGTAAGTTAGTATGCACCACAGTAAAGCCAACACCCGGTTTTCGCTCACCATCATAGAGTAGTCACACTCACACACTCATACACACACACACAAAGTGTTGATTGGAGCTCTGAATGTTATCATATTCAGTACACTATAAGTGCGTTATGATCTGGCTCTGTTCCTACAGTGAGATGTGCTAAGAATCCGCAGCTGTACTTTGCTCGGCGTCTGAATGCAGCCATGAAGGGAGCAGGCACTGATGAGGACACCCTCATTCGCATCATCGTCGGACGCTCCGAGGTAGGACCCCTACATGGGCCTGGGCCCTTTTCACTCTCCAGTATCCCAACTGAGAAATTAAACCTCTCTTCTGAGAGCCACTGCAAATCCACAATCTGTTTGAAGTTTATTTGAACATCTTAATCACTGTTATTTGTATATACGTGTAACCGTAATTATTAGCATCCTGGAGGAGGTAATGATTTAACAGCATGTAATAACAGCCCCCTGCTGCAGACCCTCTAAAGAATGTTTATTTTTATTCACCTTTAATAACTAGTCAAGTTTCTTAGCCAATAATTTATGATTATTCTAATTTAATAATGTATGTTGAAACCTGTAATGCCCTGCACTATTCCTTTAAAAATGTTTCACATGCCACCACACCTAAACCTGTCACGCTTCTGTATTGCACATATACCGAATCGCTCTCTGTGTTTCCCAGATCGATCTGGAGACGATTAAGGACATGTACCTGGAGAAATACGACGTGCCTCTGAAGGAAGCCATCAGCTCTGAGTGCAGTGGAGACTTCAAGCGCCTCCTGGTGGCCATCTGTCATTAAGGCGGAGAAAGAAACGAACCAGATGCTCACTTTAATAAGGAGAAACTAACTAACACAACTGACCATGGGTCCTAGTGCACACAACATGTCCAGTTCAACACTATCTGTAGATCTGATGTGGTATTTAGTGCAAATCTTGTCTGGAACTCAGAGAGGCTGTGAAAAAAAAACACTGTTTTGAAGGTGCATGAAGAGAGTACATTCACTCTTTATTTAAAAAAAACAACATTTTTAAGTTGAAAATGTAAAATGTAACAAAGGTCAAAAGTTAACCAGCACAACCATGTGGAAAGTTAACTCTATACTCAAAGTAATGCTAAAATATAGTATGTAGTGCTATAATACAATGCCAGTATTTTATTTTATGTTATTTTATCATAATTGTGTGCCTCATATAGTTTGGAAAAGATTGTGAAGCAGCTTGGTCTCGCTCTCTATTAGGGTAACTACGCCTCTTCACAAAAAACTTGAACACGCTTCAGCGACTGTTAGAAAAAATTTCGCTATGCAGTTTTAATTTTTTAAAAATCATTTTAATAACAGTTTTAATTTGCCTGGCATTTGTGAATGATAAAGAATCATGAAGGACATAAGTAAAGTAAAAAAAAAATGTAATGTTTCATGTAATTTACAATCAGACACTTTATAGCATCCGGGTTGTGAAGTAAAAAAGTTGTGACATGTTTCGTAGTTTTAGCTTTTCTCACCATCATGATCAGCCTTGTTTCTCTCATTGTATACTAACACAAAGATATTTTTAATGTATTAGAAGTATGTTATATTTTACATTATGAATTATATTTAGATTTTGTCACAGCCTATAGCTTTAATGGCAAAAATGGTCTTAATGGCATTGTTGGAATGAGTAGTGACATGCGGTGGTCTGCTGCTGTCTTTTAAAATACCTGTCACATTCTTGTTAAAAAAATGGCAGCTGGGTTTTTAACAACTAGATTTTAATCAGTTTAACTAAATTTTCCTCTACTTCTTGTGACGTATTGCTGTCGCATGCTGTCAGCGAGCTAATGTGTTACACAAGAATGACATGACTCCATGGGACCAGACACTATCTTATGGAAAGACGTGAAAGAAAGACCAAAAATTGCCTGATAAAATAAACACATTGTTTAAATATCCCAATAAAATATTAATAGAAATTATAACATTTTGTTCTGATACTGTTTGTTGTTATATTTTTGCTATTTTTGTATGTATTCCAAAAAAATTCACACTTCGGTAATCACAGCATAGAATTTAAAAAAATACACTCACTGTCCACTTTAATAGGAACACCTGTACACCTGCCGGCAGCCAATCATGTGGCAGCAGCACAGTACATAAAATCATACGGATACAGGTCAAGAGCTTCAGTTAATGTTCACATCAAACACCTGAATGGAGAAAATATGTGATCTCTTTCGCTTTAACCATGGCATGGTTGTTGGTACGAGATCTCCTTGGAATTTCACACACAACAGTTTCTAGAGTTTTACACAGAATGGTGCGAAAAACAAAAAACATCCTGTGAGACAAGGGTCTACAGACTGAAACAGCTTGTTGATGAGAGATCAGAGAATAACCAGACTGGTCTGAGCTGACAGGAAGTCTATAGTAACTCAAATAATCACTCTTTACAACCGTGGTGAGCAGAAAAGCATCCTAGAACATAAAACGTATCAAATCAAAAGCAGAAGACCACATCAGCTTCTACTCCTGTCAGCCGAGAACGAGAATCTGAAGCTATCATGAGCACAGACTCACCCACAATATGTAATGTACCAATTAATACGTCTCAGACACTGTATACTACAGAGCCTATAACTGTATGTATTGAGCAGTACTAGACCGTTTCTGGGGGCCCTAAGTGACAACTTCTTCAGGGCCCTCTCACCTTTGCCAATCATATTATATTCAAGAATGAACAGAAATAATCCTTCATTATCTTAGATGAAGTTTAATAAACAGTTTAATAACAAATCAAATAAAAACAAGTATTAAAATTCAGGTGAAGAAAAATAACCACCACAAAGAACTGCGGTTCCCTAATGGCAGTGGCCTCTTTGGGATGTGCTGGACAAACAAGTCAGATTCACGGAGGCCCCAGCTTGCAACTCACAGGACTTAAAGGATCTGCTGAGTCCATGCCTCGATGAGTCAGAGCTGTTTTGTGTGGGGGAAGCTATACAATATTAGGCAGGTGGTTTTAATGTTAATGTCTATACACAGTATATGCTCTATATACACACTCCTGGGCAAAAAAAAGAGCCAAATTTGCCCAAAATGGCAAATTTTAAGCTTTTAATGCTCTTAACAGAAAATTAAACAAGAATTAAACAAATGCAGTCCTGAGTGCTCCTGTGACACTGTTTGCACGTTTACTTTTGCTGCAGTGAACTGTTTGTTTGGGGAAAAGCTACAGGGTAGAAACAGGGAAATTCACTTCTATAGTCTTCTTGTACACAAAGGAAAAATCATGATAATGATTAAAATGTTTGATGTAAAATTCATGTCTGGGTGTACAAAATTGTCTAAAAATATCATCTGGGATGTTTTTCCTTAAGTCATTATTTGGTTCTCTGCCACAACGGATGCAGCCCATCAAGGGCCACAAGGCTTCAACATTTAAAGAAATCAAAGGGAAAAGCTCCCATACTAACTTCCTTTATATATCTGTTTAATTCTTGTATATATATATATATATATATATATATATATATATATATATATATATATATATATATATATATATATATATATATATATATATATATACACACAAAAGAATGCATTTGCTACTTTGCCACTAGAGGTCGGTGTGGGACTGCAGATTAAGATTTTCCAATCCTGTCCCTTGAATACTCTGCACTACATACTATTTATTGCACTACATACTATTTATTGCACTACATACTATTTATTGCACTACATACTATTTTTCATACTATTTTTATGCACTACATACTATTTATTCCCAGCATTGAAACCTACTTATTACTGAGATATTCATCTTTTTAAAGTGAATGTAATAGAGTAGGTAAAACAAAACAAAACAAAAAAACCCAACACTGCCTTGATAAGTAGCTGAATCATGTGTTAGAGCGGAAAAACAGTCAGTGAGGACCCAGAGAACATGTTTGATAAGTACTGCTGTAAATCTTGAATGGGAAAGCAGTGTTCTGAAGCAGTTAGAGAAATTTCCCTTCTCTTAGTGTGTAATATGTGACTATGGAATACACTGTATATTTGGAAAAATGCATCTTATGGCACACTGCTGTTGACCTTATGTTTTCTGAGATGGGAAGGTTTTCAGGCCAGAGGAGTTGCTGGATTGATTGATTGATTGATTGATCGATTGTCTAAAACTTCTTATTACATCAAGTGTGGTGTGTATGTTCAGAGGCAGTTCTCATTTGCATATTCATAGAATCTGGACTTCTTCAATGTTTTCTTCCTTAATTAATACACAAACGTGGGTAAACTGTAGTAAAATGTAAAAAAAATCTTACATCTTTCTCTCCTTATGTGCGATTGTTCACATTTAATTTGTCAAAACGTTGCTCTCTGCTCTCTACTTTAGGGAATTCAATGTATCTGATCTTACTATCTTACTGTCTGCCTATCTGTAGCTGTGCATGTGCAGAAGGAAATACAGGGTGTGTCACCATCGGATGATGTTAAGTGGCAGTGTGAAGCTGTTTGTTAATCAAGTAGAGTGACAAATTACTAGTGCCGAGCCGTTTCTGTGCCCTTATTGCGCTCGCTTGCGCTGGCTGCAGTCTAGTGTTTGTCATTCACACACTTTTTCCTGTCTTTGTCTGTCTGATTCCTCCACCTTCTTTCTTATCTATCTTATTTCTTCTTTCTTTGTCATGCTATTGTTAGTGACTGAACATCCAATCAGTGTGTCAGAGAGAGAGAGACAGAGAGAGAGACAGAGAGAGAGACAGAGAGAGAGAGAGAGAGAGAGAAAGAAATGGAGACAGAGAGAGAGAGACAGAGAGAGACAGAGAAGGAGACAGAGAGAGACAGAGAGAGACAGAGAAGGAGACAGAGAGACAGAGAGAGACAGAGGAGACAGAGGAGACAGAGAAGGAGACAGAGAGACAGAGAGAGACAGAGAAGGAAACAGAGAGAGAGAGAGAGACAGAGAGAGAGACAGAGAGAGACAGAGAAGGAAACAGAGAGACAGAGAGAGACACAGAGAGACAGAGAGAGACAGAGAAGGAGACAGAGAAGGAGAGAGAGCGACAGAGAGTGAGACAGAAAGAGAGAGAGAGACAGAGAGAGACAGAGAGAGACAGAGAAGGAAACAGAGAGAGAGAGAGCGACAGAGAGTGAGACAGAAAGAGAGAGAGAGACAGAGAGAGAGACAGAGAGAGACAGAGAGAGACAGAGAAGGAAACAGAGAGAGAGAGAGTGACAGAGAGTGAGACAGAAAGAGACAGAGAGAGAGACAGAGAGAGACAGAGAGAGACAGAAGGAGACAGAAAAAGAGAGACAGAGAGAGACAGAGAAGGAGACAGAAAAAGAGAGACAGAGAGAGACAGAGAAGGAGACAGAGAGAGAGAGAGAGAGACAGAGAAGGAGACAGAGAGAGAGAGCGACAGAGAGTGAGACAGAGAGAGAGAGAGAGAGGGAGAGAGAGAGAGAGAGAGAGAGAGAGAGAGAGAGAGAGAGGGAGCATGCTCAGATAGACATTTGAAGTAGTAGAGAGCTGCTTTATTTTCTCTGACTCCCAAACTGCACTCTCATCACTCTCATCATCACATCCATAAACCATTGCAATAATCTTCCCTAATAGATAGGAGTCTCACTACGACCTCCCGTGACATTTTCCTCTGCAGTCTGACTTCCGGTAATCATGTGCTCAACGATCCGTAGGCGTGATGACGGGAGAGTCCACCTGCTCTCTCCTTTCAAAGCAAGCAGCTGTAGATTTGGCAGTAATGTGACGGGCAGCGAACGCTCTGCTGAAGGATCCTGAACTCAGGGACTAATGGTGCCAGAGTCTTCACTGCCAACACGATCCATCGCCAGGGCCAGATGCAGGAGAATGGCTGAATTGTGTGACAGGTGTGGTTCAGTGGCACTGAGCCTCTGTGTGTGTGTGTGTGTGTGTGTGTGTGTGTGTGTTCCACACACAGAAAACACCTGCAGGCTGATAATTACCTCAAAACTGCCCTCTTTAATAAACAGTAGGCTGGACTGCAGGAAGAGACTTTTTTTTTCAATCCACAGTGTATATTATAATCACACTTCAATTGATCCTAAGCTGGTATGGAAGTTTGGCAGAAGCTATCCGACTCTATTTAGCACACATGCTAAAGTTTGGATAAAGTTTGGAAAAGCTTGTATACAGATATACAGGACTACATATACAGGAACATTAGATCCTAGTGCTGTCATGGACATATACAGTACATGTTTATTGGTATGTTATTGGTATGTTTATTGTCCTGGTGTTAGTGTTATTTTTTCCTTTGAAATATTGCGTAATGCTGCAATCCATTGTACGCAGAGCTCAAAGTTTCAAGTAAAATTCACTTCGACTGCCTGATTTCACTGCCTGATTATCAAATATCATGACGTCCACTCAGATTGTGACCCTTGTTGCTTTCCATATTCCATACCTGTCTGACCCTTTTTCTTTCCAACTTTCCTTATTTGGTCAATAGTTCCTGTTCTCATTAACTCATCTGTTTGCTGATTAGTTTCACCTGATCCTGGTCTCCTTGATGGATATTTTTTCATGCTTATTCCACTGTGATTGTGTTGTGGGCCTCTGTTATCATCCCCTCTGTGAATATACATATTAAAAAAACAAAAATCCATTTTTTTCCAATGTAGTGTCATTACTCCATTATGTGTGGTGTATCTGTGTGTCTGTGGAGTCTGAGACTCTAGTCTATACTCACTCAGCGTGACAGGACTGCTGATGAATCAGCTCTGACAGCAGGGGAGAAAGTATGATTGTAAACCATTAAAAAAATATGATTGTATACCAGGAGATATTTCTGTCATCATTTTATTTATTGCGTCCTGCCCACCTGCAGAACCTTTACTGAAAAATCCCACATGCAATTTCACATGTAATCATTTGTTTTCCACATGATAATGTGATTACGTGTAAATAGCATGTTGAAGTGCATTTCAAAATGATATGCCCTTGCACTCCATGTGACATCTGAAAATAAACAAATTTGCATGTGAAAATGATTAAATGTATGTTAAAAATAAATCACACAAAAATAAATAATTCATGAAAAAGATCACAAGGGAAAAACAATCACATAAATATAATGAATTGTTTCTAAAAAAAATAATGTGAAAATAAATTAATTAATATTAATATTTTAAATCATGTGAAAAATGTGAAAATCACGTGTAAAAAAAAATAAAAACACTACATCTGAAAACATGTAAATTTCAATTGTATATATATACATATATAATTGTAAAATCCTGTTTCTCTCAGGCCTCAGTGTGTTTCAATATTACATATATATTACAATACATATTACAATAACAGCAGGAAAGGTTTCCATCTGCTCCCTTTTATCCTAATTTTGCTTTCATGATATATGAGGAAAAACGTACACCACCCACACACACACACACACACACACACACTCGCAGTAAATGCATGTAAAGCATAATAAAATCTTGTCACTATTATAGTGTGTGATTGTGCTTTGTTACTGTGCTTTGATATTTGGCTCTGTGTGTGTGTGTGTGTGTGTGTGTTTGCCTCAGAGGGGTGTCCTAAAATAACAATGTGTTTAAAGTGGGTCAGAGCAGGACCTCAGGGCTGGAACTCTGCATGGCATGGTAAGGTGCATGATGGGTAATTTGCCCTGCAGGTATGTGAAATGATGGGACAAGCAGCAGTAAAGCATGAATGATGATTACTGCAGCCGTGAGAGCTGTTATGAAATTAAACTAGCTCTGTTTGCTTTCTTTCTCTTTTTCAGCTAATATAATGTATAATAGCTAATACGCCTAATTTTTAATCTCCCTTTCTATTTTCTCGGTTTTTGTCTGCGTGTTAATGAAGATTATTTTTTTAAACACTAGATGGCAGGCTTGTGTCCCAGATTAAAGCTGTGTCATCTTGAATAAAGGCGTCTTATCTACGACACACACACACACCTGGCTGTTGTGGTTATAATTGCCTTTTGTGTGATGAAGACCAGTGGCCCGATGAATGCGGATTGCTGGAAAAGTGCAAATTTGTGTGTGTGTGTGTGTGTGTTGTGCGTGTGCTGACAAGGAAAGTGCAAAATTTAGCTAAAATATCTCCCAGCCAAATGGTTAACCACTGAATTAAATTTTTTTTCTAAAAAGAAAAACAAAACAAAAAAAAAACACCTAGAACCTAGAAACCTGTGCATTATTTAAAATCAGCATTTCTTCATTGTGTATATTTCTTTCTCGTTTTTTTTTCTTTCTTCTCTGCCTGATTTTTCCAGCCACAGCATTCGATCAACAAGTCTGGGGTTATTGACATTATTCGTGTGCTCCCCATCTGGCTGCTGCTGATAAGAATTTCACAGGGGCTGATGGGTAATCGTGTTGCTGGCATAAAAAACCAGGAGGGTAATGTATTCGGCAGGAGAAGGCCTCTTACCGGCTCTCCTCCATCACACGCACAGATGGGGAGGAGGGAGAGATTTTCTGCCTCAGATGCAAGATTCCCACCAAAAAAATTGGGACAGAAACAAAATGGCTGTTCTGTGAGACAGAGAGAAAAATGGAGGGAGAGAATGTAACACATTGCACTAAACCAGGGGGTGAAACATCTCCTCCTGTCTTCTCCACGTCTTTTGGCTCCGCCTCATCTGTCTCGTCCAATCACTCAGCTCTGAGCGTCATCCGTTCGACACTAAGTGGACGTCAGCATTACGACAAAGAAAAAAAAAAGTCCTGAAACTGACCCAAGGTGAATACGTAACACATATTTAAAAGTCTCATCACGTCCATTCTGCAGTTCTTTTCCTCTACGCCTGGAGCTTCAGATTAGCCCACTTCCCTTAAAAAATTCTGAGAAACAGTCCAGTTTTCTTGAAGCATAGTCCATAGTCATGCTCTGTAAACTAGTCCCCTAACCTACGAGACAATCTCTGATTGCTTAATGAGAAAGAAAATGAGACAGAGGGCCGAGAATTATAATGCGGCTGGCTGTTAGCGGCTAATCAGAGCTGATGTATAATCACAGACTCCAGCAGCTGGTTGACTGAGCTGGAACCAGGCGAAATGGATTTGGTTTGGTGTAGAGAGAGAGAGAACCACAAAAACCTGAGACACACAGCTCTTGCAAGCTGAGAGGAGAATACAGAGATTTAGACAACTTTAGCAAGATTCAGGAACAATGGTCTACTCGGAAAAGCTTTGTCCCTTTTTTTTTTTTTTTTTATTTCTATCTTCTATGAAGCTGACGTCTTTTTTTTTTTTGCTGCTCTCTCAGCCCCAATTTCTCCCCCTTTATATTACGATTATGAGTTTATGACCTCTTTTATTGGAAGTACTTCTAGGCGGAAAGAGAGTGCTATAATGTGAAGGAGAACTGACCTTGGAGTCATGGATGTGTTTTGGCTACACATCAGGATTTACAGAAAATCATTGCTTACTGATAGTTTCCTTGCTATAGAGGGACCAAGGAGTAACAGTGGCATACTTAAGTAATTATTGTCCATGCATTGTAGACAAAGTTTCCAGAGAAAGAGGACTTCTTGGAAAAATGTCCTTCATCTGCTGTTCATGCAAAATGCTTCTGAAATGCTTTGCGTGGACAGCTGTTGAAGGACGTTCCAGATGTCAAAGACGTCCTGTTTCTTGGGAAACTTTGTGAACTATAATGCTTACACCTGTAAACACACTCATTCCTGCAATTATCCAGGCAGCCAATCATGTGGCAGCAGCACAACCCATAAAATTATGCACATACACATCAACAGCTTCAGTTAATGTTCACATCAAACATCAGAATGGGGGAAAATGTGGTCATAGTGACTTTGTTGGTGTCAGATGGGCTGGTTTGAGTATTTCAGAAATCTCCTGGGACTTTCATGCACAATAGTCACTAGAGTTTACACAGAATGGTGCAAAAAAACATCCAGTGAGTGGCTATTCTGTGGGTGGAAAAGACTTGCTGATGAGAGAGGTCAGAGGAGAAGAGCTGACAAAAAGGCTGCAGTAACTCAAGTTACCACTCTACAAATGTGGTGCAGAAAAAGTACCTCAGAATACACAACATATAAAGCTTTGAGGTGGATGGGCTACAACAGCAGAAGACCATATTGGATTCCACTCCTGTCAGCCAAGAACAGGAATCTGAGGCTAGAGTGGGTACAGACTCACCCAAACTGGACGGTTGAAGATTGGAAAAACATCACCTGATCATTTTTTCACCTGTTCAGATTCGGTGAGCCTGTGCAAACTTCACAAAACTAGTGCAATACCAGCATGGACTGACTATTAATGTAAAGTATATGAAAAGAATTTCTTGTTGTGCAGGTTGTGTGCTGGAATCATGAGCATTAAACCAAAAGGTGACTGGAAAACCTTCCGTTTAAGGACTTTAGGAAATCACACAACCCTTCTACAATACACACACACTCTCTCTCTTTTCCATCTCAAATCGAACAGATCCATCCTGCACTTCTTTCCACTGTCTGATTTGGTGAAGATGGTGTCCCAGTTTCCAGGGTGTGGATTAGCTGATTATCGCCTACGTAATGATGGATCATGTGGTTATGTATCTGCAGCCTGGGAGCATAGATGAGCTCATTGCAGTATGCTTATACACTGCTGAAATGTTACCCATTCAAAGGGCAAGATGAGTCATTTAATTTGTCTCTCCAACACCACTGGCTATCACGACAAACGCGCACATCCACATACATTATCCCAGCAGAGAAGCACAGAGACAGGAAACATACTGTAGGAGCTAAACTATCTATTATATCTACATATTTCACATTCAATTCTTAGTTTTGCAGAACCTACCAGCTTGTCTGGAGGCTTTATAATGCCATGCTTACACTATATTGCCACGTTTCTTTATTTAGTTTATTGCTTTGACGTCAAATTCACTCACATTGAACACTTTGTTAGGAAATAATGAAGTTAATTGAACATCGTTCTTTATAAGATGTACTTTAGTATGTAAAAACTTTATTCATACATTCATGGAACTGAACAGTTTGATCAAGACTTGTAAAAGAAAATGCAGAACCATTTCCAATGAAAACAGAAGTTCGCTTAATATGGAGATTAAACTGAGAATTTAATTAGTAACATCAAAGCTGCCTTCAAATATAGATTCACTCGAGGCGCTGAATAATCACATCAAACGACGCACATCAAATGTAGTACAATCCAACAGGAGAGAAGGAAAACCAGCTCTGAAAAGGAAGAGAAATGAGAGCAGGATTTGCTCTTCTTGCCTCTTTATTGCCACTTTCAGATTTAATGTGCTTTCACCTTTCTATAAACGTTATGTTCTATTAATCCGACATATCTTTCTGGGTACCTCGTGGCTCAACATTTACTCAGGGCTTTTTTTTCACCTCATTTGTTGCACTTTTTAAGGTAAAGGAGCATGGAGGTTCATTAGAATTTAATTACTAACCTGAGTACTGATGTAAGTCTGGGATTGTTTTCCATGTTAAACAAATGAAGTTAGCACAATTACTCCATGATCTCAGAAAACTGCTTAAGAAACAACAACTCCATTTTAGAGCTCTGAGAGATGGAGAAACTCCACACTGCCTCATGGTTGGGCATTTGGGAATTAAGCCTAACTTAGATTTTCAGATCTTAAAGACTCACTCTAAGATTGTTAAACCACTACATTAAACCATTATGTCTTAAAACCCTTTACTTCCTGATTTTCTTAGTTCCTGTCCCAGCTCTTCTGTGGTTGCACCTGAATCTACAAGCTCCTGGATTCCTAATTACAGCACCTAGTCACCTAGTTCCTGGCTTTCCTGTCATATTACCTAGCCACATTGTCCTTGGTTTCCCAGGACTCCATTTCCAGTAGCTTATCTCTTGCTACTTGGTTTCCCATTCTTAGTACCTGTTCTCCTAGATTGTGGTTTAGTAGTCATGGTGCTTAGTTTCGAGTTTCTTGGTTTTCTAGTCATAAGAAGCCTTTTCCTGTTTTTCCTGCCATAGTACTTAGTTAACCTAGTTCCAGATTTCTTAGTCATACTACCCAGTCCTCTACTCACTGGTTTCCTAGTCTTACTACCCAGTCTCCCACTTTCATGTTTCCTAGTCATAATACACAGTCCCCTAATTCCAAGTTTCCTAGTCATACTACCTAGTGCCCTACTCCCTGGTTTCCTAGTAATAATACCTATTGTCCTAGTTCCAGGTTTCTTAGTCATACTACCTAGTCCTCTACTCCCTGGTTTCCTAGTCATACTGTAATACCCAGTCTCCTGGTAACATTCTAGTCATAGTAGATTTTCTCTGATTTCTTCCAGGTCTATTATCTGGTTTCATACTTTCTGGTTTCCCAGGCATATTTCCTAGTGTCCCAGGATTGAGTTTTCCAGTTATAGTACCCACTCGCAAAGTTCTTGATTTCTCAAGTCATACCTAATCTCATACTTCCTGGTTCTCCAGCCATAGGAACTAGTCTTCTAGTTCTTGTTTTCTTAGTTGTAGTGCCTACTACCCCGGTTCTAGATTTCCTTGTGACAGTACCATTTTACTTAGGAGACTAGGATTTTTGTTTCCTTGTCTCCTAGTCCTTAGTAACCTAGTCTCCTACTTCTTTGTTTCTGTGTCATAGTACGTATTGCCTTTTTTTGCTGGTTTCCTATTGTGTCTTGGTTCATAAGGCCATAACCCAACTCCTAATATGAATCTCTTTATCTGTATAAATATTGACATATCTTTTGGACTCAAGTCACTAACTCTGAATACAATCTATACTCCTTGGTTTCACAGTCATAGTACCTGTTCTCCTAGTTAATGGTTTTCTACAGTACCTAATCTATTCATGTCAGGACACTAAACCTTGCTACACTTTATCACCATGGTTCTGGGATAAAACCTCTGCACAAATATACCATGAATCTGGTTTCCATATATTACATAACACTGGTCTTTTAGCGAGGTGTCACTAACAGCAGTGTTTTTAATAGCACTTCTGGTTAATAAAAATGATCCACATGCTTGTATGTTAGAATAAAAATACATTTGTCAAACAAAGTGAGCTGGCGGCATTGGTGTGATATACATTATGAATGTGTGTGTGGGTGTAGAAAGCTCATCTGGATGGCTCGTCTCCTCTGTCTGCTGCTCCAGCTGGGGGGGTCACGCTCCATCACTTCTTCACAATGGTGGCCTCCTCCTCCTCAACAGAATGGCCTCATCAGTGCCATGACGCACACGCACGCACACACACACACACACACACACACACACACACACACAAACATCACCAACCACCAAGAGAAACTCACTCTCTTTTTTACCTCTCACTATGTTTCTCATTTACTTTATATTTAACCCCATTATGTCAGTAATTGTCTTTTTTTGTTACCAACTACACTGCTCTAGCATTTGTACAAACCTGGATTAGTCTCTAATCTTTCAAAATATGTACTTTGTATTTTTTTTTTCCTTCAGCAGTTTGCATAGTTTGAAAAACAGTGCTGATAGATGACTTCAAGTAAATGCAAATATACTGTATATTAGGGATGAAACCGAATATTAATATATTATTTAGAACAAACAGAGAATGTCGTAAAAAGATACAAGTACAGATACAAATTGGAGGTGCAGTATTATTGTTTTTTTAAGACAGCTTGCCAGAAAGGTTCAGATGTGTGCTGGGATGCTGCAGGATGCAACAAAAAACTTCAGCGAGTGAGAGATTTTTACTTTCATGCAGGCTGTAAGTGAGCGAGTGATCAGATATGCAAAAAGTCCATGTTAATGTGATGAATGTACAACATACCTTCATTCATCCTTAGTAACTGCCTGGTCAGGACCATTGTGGTTTAAATCAGGCTACTAGTTTGTTTAAATTTTAGGAAATGGAAACAACTATAAAAAAAAAAAAAAAAAAAAAAAAAAAAAAAACTGTGTGATCGGAGTTAAGAAAACTCTATTTCTAGTTGAGACCAATTATGAAAAAAACTTGGCCACACCCACTTCAGGTTAAATTCCAGATACAGATACAGATATATGAAGCACTTAACAGATCCAGATAGTGTCTTTGTGTTACAACCCCTACTCTACAATAAGGTACATTTCACCAAAGACTGCTCATCCTGTACATGTTGACCTCCTTCCTTTTTTTTTTTTTTTTTTTAAAATCTTTAATAGTCAGCACCTTAGAGCAACATATTGACTGTGTCTCCCTTCCCCAGTGATAGTGATCAGCTTTTTAATAGTGTATTGACACAGTTATAAGGACTTGTTCAGCAGTTTGAATGGTCAAGCCGTTGGGTTTATCATTGTATTCACCCTCTATTCACTTCACACTTCACACATGGTCACACACCAGCCATGCATCATATCCTCGAATGTTTCAGCGAATCAGTCAGGGTTTATTGCCACATTTGTCCTTGTCAGCCAGACACACTCATCCATCCAGCGCTTCCTACTTCCATTTACGGTTTCATGGCTAGAATGATCATTTCTACACTTTAGCATCTGCTTTATGTGTGTATGAGTGAAATAAAAACTCACACTATTATTGCCTTGCCCATATTATTCCACGTATCACTGTAAATTAGAGCTGTAACAGTGTATCTATGTCTGTTTAATGCTCCAAATATTGGTGTATATATTCAGAGCTAAAGCAGAAGTGGGCATGGCCTAAACCAGAATTTTTTGATAATAGGGCCTCACTTGGGCAATTTTGTCCTGAAATTTCATTACCAAACAAACTAGTAGCCTAATTTAAACCACTGTGACCCTGACCAGGTAGTTACTAAATGCATCGCATGAATGTGATCTTTGTTTGCTTCATATCTACATATCTGACTGCTCAGTCACGCCCACATGAAAGTAAAAACCTCCAGCTCACAGAACCTTTTATACACCTCCAGTCTCAACCGGATGCTGCGTGAACCTTTATGGTAAGCTTTCTGAAAAGAAAAATAATGCACATCCCATTCATATCTGTGTTCATAGATAGAATATATTATCTGTTTATTCTGAATAATATTAGTGTTTATTTTGGGTTATATTCCTACAGCAGATGAGTTTCGTGATATCTATAGGCAAATCCCCAGCCAAACATTCCTCAATCTGTAGAGACTTGGACTTGTAACCCGAAGGTCATGGGTTCGAGTCTCAGGTCCGGCAGGGATTGTAGGTGGGGGGAGTGAATGACCAGCGCTCTCTTCCACCCTCTATACCACGACTGAGGTGAGACCCTTGAGCAAGGCACCGAAACCCCAACTGCTCCCCGGGCGCCGCAGCAAAAAAAGGCTGCCCACTGTTCCGGGTGTGTGTCCGCGGTGTGTGTGTGTGTGTGTGCACTTGGATGGGTTAAAAGCAGAGCTGGGGTAACCATACTTGGCCACATGTCACTTCACTTCAAAGCACCAGTAGTTGTATGAATCCTTTACTTTTATATTTATGCCAGTGCTTTTATTTTGGCCACCATGACCATAATCATCCAGGAGTGCAGTGTGTCGGTGGAAGCTCTCTTAATCACTAAAGCCACTTCTCATTCAATGGCATAACTGTTTCTCTCTTTCTCTTTTACATTCATACATGTATACATCCTCCAGAACATCCTAAATGTGGAAAAAGCAGCAATCTCAGGTAAGATGCTTGATTTGATTAATTTTGCTTGATATTTCTTTTCTTTTTTTTTGAGAAGTATATCTCTCAGTAAAAATGCAATAATCACTCATAAAGTCTGTAGTTGTGATAAATATCATAATCAGACCATGTGAAGGGTTTTCACAGGCCACTACATATAGAATATATAGTTTTTCCACCATCTCATATCATTTCTCCTGGAAGCTGTATGTTCTCATGCTTGGAAATTTGTGACAATTTGCATGCCTTAACCTTACGAAGGTTAAGGTTAGGGTTAAGCGTTTGTCCTTTTTTTCATATGCCGTAGATGGATTTGTTTAAATGAAATAAAACTGGATTGAAATTACTTGAACTTGAGAAGTCCATGGTTTTAGATGCTAAACTGTACTTTGATGTAACCTTAGATATCCTGATTACTTTATCATTTTAAAATTACACTTGTGTCACTTGTATCCAGGAGAGACTTCTTCCGATCCCAACCCGAACTCTAACACACTTGCTTTCTGTTTCATGTCAATCATCCTGTGTATTTAATCTCCTCACTCCACTCTGCTCTTTGCAAGTTTTGACATTTCATTTCGATTTGCACTTCTGAGTATTTTTTATGTTTTGCTTCTCTGTTATTTACCTTTATTTATTTATTTATTTATTTTTTTTATCTCTCTCTCTGGTTTTGATTCTGGTTCGTCTATTACACACTGTTTGCATGACTGTTTGACCTTTGACAGCATGAGGATTGTTGTTAAAGATTCTTTTCACAACTTCCTCAAACTCAGTTCATGACTGTCAGCTTTGAAGGTTGCCTCATTTTTTTAATGTCTTTTTTCATTGATCAGTTTATGATGTCTAATAGCACTTGATTAAAATCCAGAAAAAAATGATTGCAATTCAATTTTGATGTGATGGGTTTGAACAAGCCTGCTGCTTTATATATTATACACTCAAAGATAAAAAAAATACACATTCAATTCACAAACAGTGTTCTCCTTTTTGAAAATAGAAGCTATGGATCATTTTTATGCAGTTATTCAGCATTGTTACAATACTACACATACTCAGTTACATCGCACACAAACTGTCTGAAACTGTCAGTGGACGTGTGTGTGTGTGTGTGTGTGTGTGTGTGTGTACCGTCTGTTCTTTGTTTTCGTAGTTTCACGGCTTTTGATCACATTACTTCTGGGACATTGAGTAAGAAGTGAAAAGTGTTACCGGATCTCGCCTACAGCTAAAATGCAGGAGAACACAGAAAGAGAGGTCACAAAGGTTCACGCACACACACGTCTAGAACTAATCACTTCCAGCTCGAGCTGCATGTGTCCACCAGGTGAAACTGAAAGACAACTTTGTCAATTTTTCTTCCACGATTCATTTCAGTTGACCTATAAATAAATGTCTGAGAACGCACAGTGTTGAACTAATTGCTCAATTCACATAAAACTCTTTATTGTAACTGACTAATTTCCATCATTACAAATGCATATCATTACCACTGAGCTATAAAGCTGTCACGATAATGTCTTTCAGCTGTAGATAGATAGATAGATAGATAGATATTTCTACATTTCTATCCCGATGGTATATATATATATATATATATATATATATTTGCAAATGTCAATAATAAGAAGGTTTTTTCCTCTCTGGTTGTTGGAGAAGACAAAAAAAAAAAAAAATGGCCGCTACATCAACAGCTCAATGAACCTGCTTGTCTACGAATAAATAACTAATAGCCAAGTCAGTCTACCTGTCCTTCAATCTACTATGTTAGTACCATGTGACCTACTTTTACACCATTTTTACATTTCACTGCACTACAACAAATTTAAAGATTTTTCAGGCTTTGGATTTGGTACAGGGTCAGACCAGATTCATATTTTTTCAACTCTCTAGCATTTTTCAGATATCTACAGTAGATTCCTGAATTAATGTTTTTTTTTATTATCTTCATCAAATACATTTACCATTGTCCAATACCAAAAAAACTAAACATATACTGAATCCTTTTGGAAATTGAGCTGTACATGTCATTTTACATTTTGTGATTGTTCACAGTGGTCTTACACAGATATATATATATATATATATATATACAGCACTGTGCAAAAGTCTTAGGCACTGTATTTTCTTTAGTGCAAACTTTGTTATAGATGTTTATTTTCTGACTTCTACATTATTGATTCAGTACAAAAACATTTTAGATTCCAAGCATTAGTTTTCCAGCACAAAATGAAATGTTACAGAAAAATGTGTGTATGTCAGTAAAGAAAGCAGCAGATTCCATAAGAGACACTTTTCAGATAAAAAAATAATGAAGGCTGCTGGGTTTCTCTGCAGAAATAAGAAGCGAGTCGGCAGTCAAAGTCTGCACAGATTGTACCTGAGACTACTTTTTTTAAAGCAAAGAATCATCACACCAAATATTGACTTTGTTTCATTTATTACTGTTTAGTGCTCTTTATAGTATACATTTAATTGCATTAGTTTTGAAGGCATCTTTGCTCTACAGCGTTTCTTTGCATGTGCCTAAAACTCTCTCTCTCTCTCTCTTTATATATATATATATATATATATATATATATATATATATATATATATATATATATATATATATATATACACACATATTTTTTCCCTCTATTGACACATACATAAAGAGCTTGCATGCCTTGTGTCTAAAAATGAACCTTTCCACACTTACTGACAGAAAAACTAGCCTTTGAACAAATGAGTCAGGACTGAATTTATAAAAATGACGCACAAGCTCATTTGATAGACTGAGTCACATTTATGATAATAGTTTAACAATCATATTTCTACAGCTTTTCACACACAAATTGACTCTAAGTGTATTTTTTTTGACTCAACAGTACTTAACTCATCCCATATTCATCCCATAAGCATGTTTGCAGCTTTATTACTTTTTTAATTCCCTATACTGAAAGTCAGAAGACAGAGAGACTACAATGGCGTCTCTCGTTTGTTTCACTTACACAAGGAGAACAACTGGGTTTTATCCACCCTGAGTTGAGATTAACTCTAACTCCAGTCTGAGCTGTTAACATGGAACTCCTTCACGTTGAATTTCACAGAGTTTGACCTTCAGGGGTTAATGATTTAAATTGAAAATCATTGAAATGTCTTGGGGATTAAGGCAATGGAGTGATTCAGTGAAGAATGTTGGTCTCTGATGTACTGTTCATGGAGAAGAGCTCCCTCGGGAGAGTGGATACGGCTGAGGGCCGTCTGCTACGTCTCACAAAACACTCGCTGTGAGAATTATTATTATTATCTCTCCTAGTCCATCATCTCCAGTAATCACATAATATAATCGGAATTCACATTGTTTTTTTTGTTTTTTTAAACATCACATCCATATACGTTTATACATCCTCCACCATGTTCTTGCAGAATAATCATGTAAAATTTACACTGGTTTTTTTTCGACAGTTCACGTGTTTAATATATCACTATATATTTTTATTTTTCTATATTTTTTAGATTATTCATTCGTTTTTATATTGATTTTTCACATGTAGTGCATGTGTTTTTTATTTTCTTTTTTATTTTTATGTATGTATTTATTTTTCTTTTTTATTCATTTATTTTCATGTTAATTTTATATATGCAGTGCATGAGGTTTTATTTTTCAGACAGAATTTTCCTTGAAATTTTCACATGATCACATTTTAGCCATCAGGTCACTTTTGTTTTCTTGTATAGACACGCAATTTTTAAGGCATTTCATGGTGAAATGTACCTTCACACATTTTTCACATATTACTCAAATAATCACATGCTGAAAAATGTATGATCACATGTGAAAATGTTTTTTTTTCCCTGGGTAATCATGTTACTGTAGATACTGCTACTGCAGATGTCACTTTTAACAATGGAAATATAGATATTATATAACAAATATAAGACATGCAAGTCTATTTCTAGACATATCTACTAGTGTGAAGCTTAAAATTGTCTTATTCTATTGGCAGATTCATTTTCTTTATAGAAATAACACTTGTAATAAGCAAAATTCTCTGCCAATAGGATAAGACAATTTCAATTTTGAAGTGAGTAAAAATATCTATAAATAGGCTTAATAATCTTATATTTGTTTAAAAACAGAATTAAGAGTTGAATTTGCCTATATTTGAGATATGTTTACTTCCCAAGATTTTTTTTTGTAACGTTAAGCCTGATTGTCCTGCCTGTGTCTGAATATTTTCTATTAATTTTTTAATTAATCGTTGGCTTGATGATTGATGCTTAACTATGTTGGACCATTACCTTTAACTTCATTTAAAATCACTCTGATGCCAGTAGTGCACGCAGAGCACCCATGACACTGCTGTAACGCTTCTACAATACACTCAGAGTCAATTTGTGTGTGAAAAGCTGTAATAGAAATATGATTGTTAAATTATTATCATAAATGTGACTCAGTCTATCAAATAAGCATGTGAGTCATTTTATAAATTCAGTCCTGACTCATTTGTTCGAAGGCTAGTTTTTCTGTCAGTAAGTGTGGAAGGTTCATTTTTAGACACAAGCCATCTAAGATCCTTATGCATGTGTCAGTAGAATAATAATAAGCACACACACACACACACACACACACATATATATATATATATATATATATATATATATATATATATATATATATAGATAGATAGATAGATAGATATATAGATAGATAGATAGATAGATAGTCTTTCTTAGGCACTTGCAAAGAAATGCTGTAGAGCAACAATACCTTCAAAAATAATGAAATTAAATGTTTCTATATTTTAATTATATATATATATATATATATATATATATATATATATATATATATAATGTGCTTTAGTGAGAGACTTGTCCTCTTCACACTGTATGTTGGTAGGGATGACACACCCATTCCCCTTAAGGAGAAAACCATTAGGATGGGACACCTGCCCCAGTGCGGCCCGTGTGTGTGTGTGTGTGTGTGTGAGAGAGAGAGAGAGAGAGAGAGAGAGAGAGATTCACTGAATGTGTAGAGGAACAAAGAAAGAATACATGGCTGGGATATAGAGACGGAATGAAGGCCATCTGGTTTGCTGAGCTAATGATACACTCCACTGGAGCACATAGATAGGACATCAAATATGTTTGCATTTAATTAAAAATGTGTGGAATTGTTCTGTAAATAAATAAAAAAAAATAACTTTATACTTACAATATACGCTACTGCATTGACAGTGGTTAGTTAAAGTTAAGTAAATATGTAAGAAACATACGTAGATAAAGTACATTGTTCTTTAATAAATAATAATTGTAATCATTGGTGAATTGCTGTGTAAATTCCTGCTGTAGGAGGAATAAAACTCTTTGGAGCATGTTGTTGTAGGAAAGTGATCAACTGGTTCATAATCATAACTGGCTTCCCACAGCAACAGCACCAAGTACTTTTATAAAAACTGATTCTTTGAATTTATTCTTCTCATTTCTGCAAAAGCTTCATGATAGTTTAGATATAAGTTATTAATAAAACACTCATCGTTATCATTTGTACAAACTTTCCTCTTATATCTCTAGTCATCTCTTTTTATCAACTGCAGTTTATTTTTCTCATCTCAAACCTTTGTTTTTTCCCATTTTTTTCTAAGATGGTCGACGATTTCCATTTCACTCTACCACATGTCAGTGCTATGTCCTACTCATCCTAGCTTGTATTCTGTCTGTTTGACACAAACTTTCAAAATGTATCAAAACACGTGATCTCTGATAACGACAATTAATAATTACACTCCCTATATCAGCGTGTAATCACGGCTGTCATTCGTCCTCTTTGTGCTGTGTGTGTGTGTGTGTGTGTGTGTGTGTTTAACACTTGAAAGATGGCAAGCATGAAACATCAGAGTGCTTCAGATGAAGCGATGATGAAAAGCACATCCGAACCCCTCGTATCACAGGCTAGTCGAGGCTTGGAGATTTATGTTATCATTAACAGGTAATTACAAACTATCAGTCATTCTCCGGGACGATATTTCTGCGACTTCCGCGACGTCATTCCTCATGGAGATGCACTTTGTTGCCATTTGTTTTTAATTACACAAATGAAGATCTGGGTTTCCTGTCAGAGAACGAGACTTGTTTACGGCTTTAGCTAAGTGCAGAGCTATTAAAACTCGCTCTTGATTGATATTTAGTTTGTGATTTCAGTGTTGTCGTTGGTTTTTTCTCTCTCTCTAATAGCCATGTAGAGGCTGAAGTGTCCCTGTATGTCCTAACACAGCATGTATTGCGCTTTCATGCTCTTATTGTTCATGTGATGACATAAAATTTAAAAATAAGTAATACTAATACGACTGGAAAATGGTGAGAGTTGAAATACATCTAATAGGAGTCTAGTAGATTGTCAATATATTATTGCATTAATAGTCCTAGTTGTAATTATCACATTAATCTAACAAAATGGCTTCCACCTTCATTATTCACTAGCTTATAAAATAGCACTTGATCCAGCACATCCTAATATTTTGTGTTTTAAAATGTATTCATGTTTTTAATTGGTGGTGCCTCACAGCTCCGGGTTCGATTCTGAGCTTGGGTTACTCTCCCACATGCCTGTAGGTGGATTACCCCAAGGCATGAATGAGTGTATCAGTGTGTGTGTGTGTGTGTGTGTGTGTGTGTGTGTGCATGGTACTCTACGACGGACTGGTGTATTATCCAGGGTGTATTCCCACCTTGGGCTCAGCGTTCCTGGGATAGACTCCGGCTCCACTGTGACCCTGATCAGGATAAAATGCTTACTGAAGATGAATGAATTTAATTCATATTGTGTGCTGACAATTTCTTAGTTGTCACTTAATGAATCCACAAGATACTAAATCGAGGTTGTGACACATTAAGATGCGTCTTCTCCTTGTTCCTTCATGGTCAAAATGAGTATAATGCATGTTAGTAGTTAAACCCACTGTTTTGACCTTAAGCAAGTTGCCTAACCTTCATGTGCTTGTCTAAAAACCTTGTTTTAGACTGTTTTTGATTCATTTGTTCATCAGATTGTATGAAAACATCTCTCAAGTCAATAAGCATAATTGAAAATAATAAACATTTTCACAGCGAGTTGAACTTGAGCCAGGATTTTGCCTGTTTTAAGAGCTACTAAATGAAAGGAAGGTCAGTAAAGGTGATTGAGGGACGAGCTGTGACTCAGCATTATGAATAAGAGTCATCTGTATCTATACTACATGTGAAAGAGTCTACATTTGTGTGCAAACTCCTGCAGCTCGAACCAGACGTATGACATGGTTATTACAGCCATTTATAAGGCAGCAGACCGGCAAATGAGGAGCTTTCGCGCACCACAACCTCCGGCCTGGAGATCCAGATGAGGGAGTAGCACTGAATTTAAGCCAGGCTCAGAGAAAGCACTCTGGACAGAGAGTGGCATGTGATAAGTGGATCCCATAGTGGGGCCAGACATGGATGGCTTCATATTTGGCGTTATTGATTGGCTATGATCCGCCTATCAGCGGCTGATGGATGGCGCCGCTAAGGAGGGTTGAGATATTAGCAATTTCATCTCCTCTGTGCCGGGAGAAAGAGAGACGGACAGAGAAATAAGAAGAATAGCAGCAGACCCAAGTGTGTGTTTGACACCAGTGACAGTGTGAAAGCTGAACCCAGGAAGCTAAAGAGCTCAGCTTTATAAAAAGCCCGTGAAATGGAGATGCAGCCATGAATATTTCAGCTTTTGGTAGAACGTCAGGAACGAGTGCACACCCAATACACAAACACTGAACACACTGAATCTAAAAAAGTCGCTGACTGACATGTGACCTGACACGGCTGATGAAGATCTCACTAACTGGCTGCTATCAGGAGTGTGTTGAGTCCAAGCCTGCTTTTACTCAACACATCACAGAGACAGAAGCAGGAGGAGAAGAGGATAAATTAGGACACAGGGTTCGAGGCTCATGACAGGCTTAGTGTTACACCACGGGCCTGAAAGAACGTAGTAAACACACACAGCTCGCACTAATGATTAATCAGGCTGATTTCAATACTGGTTTTACAGTTGAAGTGAAGATGGTGAAGTCTTTCCATACATCCAGTAGACTTGTTAATACCACAGTGCTGTTTAATTCTCGATTCTGATTGGTCAGAAGGTGTTGATTAATTTTCTATAACACCAGCTCTGACAGTAGTGCATCTGCAAATCAAGGTTCAAGGTTCTTTATTTGTCACATACATATTACATACATGTGCTGTATTAATGTAGTGAAATATTTTTCCTTAGTGCCTCGTCCCACAGTGCAACAGTGATACATAATATAGAATATAATAAAAGCAGAATATAATGAATAAAATAGAAAAATAAAATAGAATAGAATCTAGTAGACAAATCTAGACAAATATAAACAAATGTTTAGCAGTTTTTAGAGTGCAAAAAATTGTCTGATAGTGCAAGAGTGCAAGAGTTTTTGTTTGTCCATAGTGCAACTGTTTGTGTATGTGTGTCTGTGTGTGAGGTAGAGTAATATGCAGACTTCTCAAGTGTGCTCATTCAGTAGCCGGATTGCCTGAGGGTAGAAACTCCTCCTGAATCTGGTCACAGGTTTGAGTTAATGCGCTAGCTCTAATAAGCTATCATATTGTTATAGTAACAAATTACACATGATGTGTAAAAATGTAATCATTTGCAAATTGGTGTGGTATAAGGGGAATAAAACACTTGGGCTTTTTGGTCTGCTTTGGCCACTTCCTGGTTTTGCACCTCCTTCTTGTTTATGTGTTTTTTTAACTGTTGATTTTTGTTGTTTGTTAATAAACTGTACATTTGTATCAAGTGTCCAGTTCTCACGCATTGTGTCTGAAATAGCGTGCAGTAGATGTACTATGTTCTGTGGCCACTAGCCTATATCGTTTGGACAGCAACCATACTGCAGTGCATTATGGGATTTCTGGAGTGTGCTGGATTTTCTACAATATCCTCTCATGTATGATTATGAAATGGTAAAACTTTATATGTAGTCCAATATATAGCAAACAAAGTGTAATGTCCTTCACAGTGTACATGCTGTTTTAAGGAAAAAGCACAGTCTAGGGGGTGGAGCTAATTTCAGGGCCTGAAAAATGAACTGTAATCATAAAAACTAGCCATATAAACTGTATAGCACTAAAGAAAACAGTTTTCCTTAAAATTACAGGAATATTACAGGTCTAGGAACATGAATATTGCAAACTGCAACTTTAAAATCTAAAAATCTATTATAAAATTATAGAAATCTTTAATTCGTGCTTAAAAAACATGAAGAGAAAGTGTTTAAAAGTATTAAAAAGGGAACAGTCGGCACTGTTTGTAGTGCACAAGGTTGAACCGAACTCACTAGATGTCTTTCTAAGATAAACAGGTGAATTAGTGTGTGTTCAGTGTGTGTTCAGTGTGTGTTCATCCGTCCACACTCCGAGGCGACTGCAATCTCAGGACCATCTGTTCCTCTGCTACACAGTAAACCAGAACAAGAGAGGTAGAACCCTGATACAACCTTCACTGAAACTAAACTCCTTCTTCTGAAGTCCCCCAGCACACACAAACACGCACACACACACACACACACACAAACACACACACACACACACACACACACACACACACACATGCACATGAATATGTGTAAGCTGAAACCTCAGCACGCTAATCTACCCCTTGTTCAGTGCTACGGTACTTCGTTCACCATGCCCTATCTGAGTTCTCCTGATGACTCTGAAGTGTGTATCATACACATTACACCAACCACACACACACACACACACACACACACACACACACACACGAATATGTGTAAGATGAAACCTCAACACGCTAATCTACCCCTTGTTCAGTGCTACGGTACTTCGTTCACCATGCCCTGTCTGAGTTCTCTTGATGACTCTGAAATGTGTATCATACACATTAAACCACCCACCCACAAAATAAACACACACACACACACACACACAGACACACATTACCTCAGCAGCAATGACAAGGGAGTCAAAGTCATTTCACTTGGTGACTTTTTTTACAGTTTGTTTCCTTTAAACTATGTATTTGGCCAATTAGCTAACAGAATGAAAACAATAATGGTACTAATTAATTACTCTTAATTTAACATTCATGTATAGATGTAGTAGTTAACTTAATAAAAAACACCTTGAGCAGCAAATGAAATTTTATATACAGTATATATGAGTCAAAGATGAGAAGTGCTTTTAAAAATATAAATAAAAAAGTAATATTTCAAAAAATCTTAGACGCACAAATTTTATTGTAACCTTTTATGTTGCTTTTTTTATTATGTGATGAATGAGAATCTTGCATACAAAAGTTTAATCCTATTTATTTATTTATTTATTTATTTATATTAAAATATTACTATTTAAATATTAGAACAGTATTTACACATACTATTACCAATAATACCAATAATAATCCTATTTATTTATTTATTTATTTATTGTTCATGTAATTTCTGCTTACTTTTTTTTTTTTTTTTTAAATCAATGATCCATAGTATTTTATTGCTCCTGGTTTCATTTATACTGTAGCAACTACTTCTGTTGTTCTGGGCTGAAGTTCTTCTGCTAAATCTACACTGGTATTTCTTGATGCTTTCCAAACACTCTTCTATCAAACTGCTTTTGAGTGAAGAAATATGTGTCTAGCCCCTGAGATATCTACAGGAGCTCGTCCAGGGGAAATGGTAAAGACCGTAAGTGATGTGAAAGCAGTACTGGAACATAGACTTGACTTCCAGACGATCTTTATGTCTAATTTTCTGTTGTTTTTCTCCACAGTGACCTCACACAGGCTGTGACATCAGAGCGATGATTACAGTACCAGTGTGAGGCCGGTCTCAGTGACATATCGCACTATATAGTGTTACTGATTGTTATGAATAATGCATTATTAGGGCAGGTGATCCGGTCACATGCAGGAAGCTGTACAGCCTTCTGCCTCTGGCCCGGGTCGATACGTGAGCATGTAGAGGCAGACGCAGAGCGTAAGTAGCTGTGACACGTGCTGGTGAGATTGGATGAATGACTGCATCAGTGAGTGGACAGACGTTCACTGGTGCTGTGTTCAACTTACCTCAGAAGTGGGAATTCGGAATTATGGCATTTTCGAGTTTGCTGAGTTTAAGTAAAGAAAGGAGAAAAAAAACATGGATGCCTGCATGTTCGTCTTTTGTTAGCCAGCTAACTGTGATGAGTGATGTATATGTATATGTGTTGACTGATCTAAAGCAAATACGTGTGTATACAGTATAACTCACTTACAAGTAAAGAAGTTCTGCTTTGTTTACTGTTGATGCTGTGAGCGGCCATTTTCAGGTTGAGGAGACCTTGCTGAGTATGAAATCTGATTTAAGAGGGTGTTTTCTTAGTTTTTTTTCCAAGTCAGAGGTCAGAAATTCTGAATTACGAGTTTTAGTCAAATGCAGCAATAGCACTCAACAACACAAGTTTGTCTAGAACTAGCTAGATATCTGTATGTAGCATGACGCTGGAAATGTGTTTGACCCAGATTATTTGGTTTTAAACAAATACACAGCCTTTGCTAGGATTTGGGTGTGGCTAATGGCGTTGGGTTGTGTGGTTTGTGCATGTGTATATGTGTGTGTGTGTGTGTGTGTGTGTGTGTGCGTGTGTGTGCATACCGGATGTACTGAAGCCAACTTTGTGGCTTCATAACGTTACTCATTGGATAATCATTTGCAGGCCAGTGAGTGATTTGTTTCAGCTTGTTAGATAACAAACACTGAATTCTGTTGAGTTCTCGATTCTGATTGGTCAGAAGGTGTTGATTAATTTTCTCTAACAGCAGCTCTATGAGTAGTGCAGCTGCAAATCAACCTCAAAAAAGGTTTATATTAAATACACTCGCTCTGATACATTATCGTTTCTATACTAACACCTTACACAGGGACTTGTGCAGCGGACGCTCTGTAAGTTTTCTGTTTATTTAACATTAATGGAAGGAGTCTCCAGTGTGAGCGCTTTGTATTTATGTGTTGTAGTTTCTCTGTAACGTAACGAGCTACATTTTTTTGTCTTGTTAACTTCAAAAGAGAGAGAGAGAGAGAAAAGAAAGTAAGTAATTACACTAGTAATTGCAAATAATTTATACTAATTTACATAACGTTCAGTAATTTACAACAATTTGCATATTGCTGAATAAGTTATAATATTTTACATATGGTTTAATCCCTAATCATTTACATGCTGGTAATTTAGAATCATTTTCTCATTGCTCATATAAATGATTTAGCTTAGAGACACTCTAGAGACACAAAAAGTGATTGCAAGTTCACTCGTAGCTTCACAGTTTAGAAGTGAAAAGAGGTTTTGGATTTCTATTCATTTTTAATTCATTTTCTATAACAGCAGCCCTGACAGTATTTCCAGCTGTAATCACAGGTTTACATTAATGCGCTCACTCTTATGAGTTATCATTTCTATAGTAACACCTCAAACACAGGGAGTTGTACTAACAAACAGATTTTTTTTGTTTGATTTAACATCCCTTTGTAAGGAGATGTTTATTTAACATTTATGGAAGGAGTCTCCAGTGTCAGAGCTATGTAAAGGTTAGTAAGGTTTTGTCTTATTAACTTCAAAAGAGTGAAGGAATGACTGTTAGCTGATATAACGTAAATGAGAACAGGAACTAACTTGTTCTGTGGATGTTCCACAACAGTAAATGTGGCTATAAACAGTGAAAATTGTGTCGTGTTGATCATTAGTAAATTAAAAATTGAAATATGCTGTGGTATAAGAGGAATAAAACACTTTGGGGCATGCTGTTACAGGAAAACAATCCTCGGCTGTATCACATGACCTTAGTCTGGATTACTTTGCTATAATAGCAAGGCCAGTTGTGTGTTATTCCTTAATTATGTAAAAGGTGGAAAGATAGGCGTAAACATCTCAGTGACATAAAACTCCTGACTTATTATTCAATTATGAATCATAACCAAATAGCTATAAATCCTTCAGTGAGTACAGTAAAACTAATATGAAAAGTATTCAGTAATGAGTGAGAGAAAGTAAATCTGAACCCACTAACGTCTGGGAATTTAAACAGTTAACACGCCCTGCTCGGCTCGTCCTTGTCATGTCCACAGGTCTGGTCATTTATTACCTGAAATGAAATTTAAGAGCTTGAGAAATATCAATGTAGACCTCAGGAGTAGAAGCTGCCCCAAAGACTGCAAAGATTATTTATTTTTAAAACCAACAACAAAAGAAGAATGCATTTCTGTTAATTCAGTTTATTGTATTTGTATAATAGCATTTACGCTTGCCATCTTCTCATTGACATATCATCAGTCTTTGTTTTTTCTTTTCGTTCTTTTTAAAGTTGTCTTGCTTTTATGTTACTTTACTCTTTAGTCTGTATTTTCAATCGCTGATTTTTTTCAGAGCTTAAAGGCAAGTGCTTGTGTTTAAAGGTGGTGTTTTAGATGCTATTGAAAAGCCTCGTCTCATTGGGGGTGAAATACGAGAGAATCTATTTATCTCAGGGTGTGTGTGTTACCTGACTCTGAATACGAGGAACTTTCCCCATGTAAATATTGACACTGACATTGAAAACTTTTGAATTTTATTAGCATACTCTGAATACAGTAGTGTTCTGAATAATATAGTGTGTTGATTTGGTGAGTCTAAAGGTTATGTCGATATTTACATAGAGAAAGATATTCATATCCAGACTTCGGCTATGCACCTGGTAAATGTTTGGGTGCTGAATTCGGACTATACAAATGTGTGTTGTTCAGGTTGTGGATTCTTCTTGAGTAGAAGCATCACAAGATGAGGTTTTCAATAATGTCTAGACAACCAGCTTTAAACACAACCACTTTCCTTTAACCCCTAAAAAAATCAGGGATAGAAAATGCTGACTGGAGAAGGAAATCTTTAAGATTATAGCAGCAGGTCTTAGGTACAAATCTACCTAAGATCTACCTATGAAGTATTCAGGTGAGATTATACAGGAGAGTCTGGGACACAGAGTCAATGAGACCTTTTAACATGTACGGAATTGATTTTTTAGCTTACGGTTGTAGCGTTAGCTTACGGTTGTAGCGTTAGCTTTGTGCTGCTGATATCACTTGGTAGTATAAGTTTCACAGGTTTGGCTGTGTTGTAATTGCTGAAGCCATTAGGGAGAATGTGTGTGTGTGTGTGTGTGTGTGTGTGTGTGTGTGCACGTATACTCTCCCTCGGGCCTGCTTTGCATGCCTACGTTAAACTGAAACTTCAACCTGGAGAGTGGCCGTGATTAGTTGAGCTCCGGTCTCCTTTCTCTCTCTCTGTCTCTCTCTATCTCTCTCTCTCTCTGTCTCGGCCTCTCTCTCTCTCTCGCTCTCTCTCTCTCTCTCTCAGCTCGTCATGGATCCTGTTTCCTCCAGCAACCTGAGTTGCCTGCGCTTTTAAGCGAGCAGTTTCTTCTACAGGGTAAAATTAGTCCTTTTAGTGCATTTCGCATCATCAGAGGTGCTGTCTCTCTCTCAAGATGTCTGAAGTGTGTGTGCTGAAGGAGTAAAGCAGAGAGACATGGCTTCAGGCAGGAACAGGTATGAGAGAACTCTTTGGTTCTGTTCATGGTGCATTAGCAGGTTTTGCTATGTCAGGTAACTTTTAGGACATTGTGTTAAACATTAGCGTTGTTTACCTAATAGTTTGCATTTTATACTGTACGATCCTTTCATTCGCAACACACACTCACACACATGCCTTTACACACCTGGTCAATAAGTAACACTTACCTTACTCGTGTGAGCTGGACTGAATGAATGAATTATTTCAATCAAACAAACAGACATTCAGGTACGCACACACCCACCCACACACACACACACACACACACACACACACACACACTCCACGTGCTAGGTCTCATGTGTCAGTGGTTTGTTAAGTATACAGTAGGGGTGTAATGCAATACAGCTATCTGTATCTGTATCTGTATAGTGCGACAAATATCCGTATCTGTACTCAGATTTGAAAGGGAAGTGGGCGTGGCCTGGACAGGAAGTAGTAGCCCAGACGCACTGCTGTGGCAAGTCAATATTATCATACCTGTAAGGTTTTCCAGGACAATTTCCTTTTAATAATGATGGACAGCGTTCAATTAAGAATTATAAAAAATATGCACGATAAACATACAAGATAATTTTGATAAAATAAATTAAATGATTATTTTTTGGAGACCATAGTGCATTGTGTGTGGTCTGTATGGGCTTTATGGATCAGTGGCTTTATTAATGTAAGAAAATAAAATCAATTAAAGCCAACAAATTGTACACATCCTCTTCATATGTGCATTCGTATTGGTTTCGATCATGTTATCTGTTCATTCTGTATAACGTTTCCGTCCTTTTCAGTTACATCCCTAGTATAAACTCTCCATTTATTATTTAAGACATGCATTTTAACTTCTGTAGGTAGGCGTTAATTTATATTTTACTACAGTATTATTCTGCACACTGTACAGTGTGAAATATTCTTTCAGAAGAAAGTAGTGACGTTGTATAAGCCTCCTAACAAGCTTTGAACAGGAGCCTAAATGGGGAAAAGGTAACAGTACAACCCTTGCTAATTCCTCTTAATCCTGCTGCTACGCCATACAGCCTAGCTGCTGAGATTAGCATTATCGCTAGTTAGCTCCACTACAGACGGCCTGCCTGATTTTCTCTCACTCCTTACCTTCACCTTCATTTTGATGGTCCTCAAAATGGTCACCTTAGGGATCTTAAAAAGCCAATGTAAGTTAAATTATAGTCTATAATTAGCTTATATTTGTGTTTTGTTTTCAGGAAGTAGACGCTAGGTCTGTCCAAGTGACTGTTATGTAACAGAACAGCACTACAGACAAGCTGCTTGGCTTCTGCTCTGTTGGACGTCAGCAATGTGATTTTGTATCACGTTTAAATTTTAAAACTATCATGAATGTTTCAGCAGTGTTATGGACATGCTCCTCACTCACGTCTTTAGGAGATGTCTTTTATTCATGCAGGCTCTTGGGTTCAGTTTCAAACACCCCGGAGTAGAAGTGTTCTGAGTATCCAGCACTATGTGATTAGTTCCTCGTATCATGTCACGTGTAGAGGAAACACTGGAGTATCTTCCTGTTTATGATGATGTTTAGTTAGTGGAGTATAAATGGAAACCATGTCAACAAATCCAGCCTGTGTAACGTTACATGCACGGTTTTCATGATCATAATGCAAACTTGTGGTTCAGATGCATGCAAAAGAGAAGCACAGTTCTGTTCAGGAAAGTCTGCAGTTTTCAGAAATATTGGAAAATGGCAAGAATTGATTCCCAGGCCATCACTCATATATCTTACTTACTACATGCTTTATAGTCTACAGTAAATGTTTGTACCTTTATTCAGTGCCTTTGTGAAAAATATCTGGTGCTGTAACTGATCACAGAAAGTTAACAGCTGGTTTAATTGCACCAGAGTGAAACAGTATAGCCATGCAGTAAAAAAATAATTTACACCACACACCCATGATTTTCTTGTTGCACTGGAATGTACTAATGGGGCGATAAGAAAAAGTTTGGACCTGTATGCAGCAAAAGAGCTCTGTAACAATTTAAGCTGTGGGGTTTGGATACAAACGCAGGACAAATCCAAAAGGCAGAGTCAACATCACACATGGATGGGCTCAAAACTAGAGATAGTGCCAATCCAATACCCGAGATCAGTATTGGGACGATCCCAGCAAAAAAAAAAAAAAAAAAAAAAAAAAAAAAAAAAAAATGGTGGAACGGGTATTAGAGAAAAATCTGATCCTGTAACAAAGGGAAAAAGATTGGAATTGAATTCAGAGAGGGTTTTTTTGGAAATGAAAATATTTACATGTTAATATTTATTATAGTTATACTTTAACTTTAAATATATATATTATATTTATACTTTAAATATATACATATATATATATATATATATATATATATATATATATATATATATATATATATATATATATACACCCTTTTGGAAAACTGACTTGCGGCCTGGGATGCTTCTTCGTGTTTGGATGAGCTTCCTGTCAGTCATCGTATATACAGTCTACGGGCCCCCGTAGATCCTGGGGGTGGAGCTTCGTGAACAGGGGTCGGAATGGGGGCTGAACTCAAGGAGAAAAAAAAATCATTAAAATGTTGAACTTATGTATGCATTAGAGACCTAATCTTGGAAAATAAAAACTAATCTTATCTAATGCACCTTTAAGTACTTAAGTTTTAAAAATCTTTTTAAAGCTTAATAATTTTTAAAGAAAAAAAAAACATCAGATGAATATTGATATCGGCCGATATTCAAAGTTCCAGGATCAGTAGCGGTATCGGGGAGGGAAAATGGGTATCGTTCCATCTCTAGTCAAAACCCTGGCAAACAGGCACAGAGACACAAGTCAAAATAACGAGGCAGGGTTCAGTAAGAAAAGATAAAACTAGTAAACGATGCAAAACTGCAATGTGAATGTGATGGTGAATTGTATGTAATGTATCATCCAAATAATGAGAGTCCTGAATGATCTGACGTGTAGTCTGGTGATTGGAAATGATGTAATGGCCAGATTGGGCCGGAATGTGGTATGACAAGGATCTGGATGTAACAAGCCCAGAAGGAGTGTCAACTGATCACAAAGAAAAAATAAATAAATAAATAAACGATCTCTGAGGGGCATGTTCACCTACAGAGTATGTTCACTTCGCAGGAGATAAGCTGTGTTATCAGTAGCTTATAAATCATAAGGCCTGGGCACTTGCCAAAATTTAAATCTCCACATAAATTTTTTACCAAATTTTAAATCTTCTGATCACCAAGCCAAAAGTCCAGTATAAGGAGACCGTAGTCTGACTTTTGATTGATGTAAATGGAGCTTTCAAGCTAAATTGACCTCTGTCTGAAGGACATGTGGCCTGTGACACCTCAGTGGACATTTGTAAGCCAAAGTTTGAAAAACTCAATCTCACGCAAAATTTGCACAAGGTCGAGCATGAGAAGGTGGTGTGCTTGGATTTTGTTCAACTTCAAATACTTCTAAAACAAAATCCATAATGAAGGGCATGTAATTTGTTACTGTACTTTTATAGGTATGTGTACTTTACTTTAAGTATTTCCATTTTCTGCAGATTTTATACTTTTTACTTCACTATATTTCAAAGCAAAATGTCCATTGCTTATCACGCTGAAACACTAGAAAACCCGATTGGCTAAAAACATCTGAAAACACCACATTTTAAAATGGAAACAAACTGATTTTTTACTTTTTACAAAAGCTACTGTACTGTAGATTTACAGTGGCATCCAATGGCACACATTCTCACTCAAATGTGCTGTTTAAAAAATAAAAAACAAAACAGGACTTATCTAGAAATACAGAGAAGAAACGCACCTCAATCATTGGATACTTGATAAACTCACTTTGGTACTACAGACTAAAAGTTAAAGTTCTAATGAAATCAGAAATGACTCTGATGCTCATACTCAAGTTCCTTTCAACACACACAGCACTGCTTCACTTTATAATATACAGTTATAAAAGAGAAATGATTTATAATCGCACTATCCCGTGTCACACAGATGAGGCAGGTTTCCTTTTGAGTCTGGTTCCTCTCAAAGTTTCTTCCTCATGTCGTCTCAGGGAGTTTTTCCTCACCACCGTCTCTTCTGGCTTGCTCATCTATATCCCGAGTTCTGTAAAACTGCTTTGTGACAATATCCATTGTTAGAAGCGCTATATTAATAAAATTGAATTGAAATTGATCCACGATTTCATGATTGACAGGTTCATTCACATCCTGCATAGTAGACAGACACGCCCATAAAACGGCGAAGAGATCAGAGTGAGAGATTCTCTATAGATACTCTATAGATCATCAAAATAATAATATAACTAAAATAATTTTATTGACACTTCATGCAGCACAATAAAAAAGCAGGTTCTTTTTGTACTTTAACTCAATGAGAAATAAATAGAAGACTTTTACTCCAGGAGTATGTTACTAAAGGTACCATCTGTAATTAATTTCACTGTAATTTTATATCAGTAGTATTTTTTTTTTTTTTTTGTGAAAAAGTAAAATGTGTAGTTTTGATCTGAACAGGACATTAGGTGTTAATGTGTGTGATGTTTGTAACGGTGGTTTGTAACAGTGACTGAATCTGTTGTGTGTACTCAGGAGATCTCTGAGGAAGATGTTTCCACAGTCGGCCAAATCTATCGTCTTTGACAGCTTTCCCGATCCTTCTGACACCTGGGAGATCGTCGAGACCATCGGAAAAGGAACCTACGGCAAAGTGTACAAAGTGCTGAACAAGAACAACGGCAGTGAGGCGGCCGTCAAAGTACTGGATCCGGTTCATGTGAGTTACATACTGTGTATTAAAAGAAAAAGCTTTCGACTTCCTACATCTGAAACTATGACATCGCATCAAAACTTCACAATGTAGTGCAAAAGTTTGCACCCCCCAGGACAAAAAAGAAGAAATGATGATGAAATGTAATTTATTGCAGTTGAAATATGTTAATTTTTCATTATTATCTGATCAGTTAAAGGGAATAATAATGTAAAATTCTATTAGTTCAAAAGTTTTCATCTCTCTATCTGAATGTGATATACTGTAGACATTCTCTAATATCGTTTCTATAGTAACCGTTCATTCACAGGGACTTGTACAATGAAAGCTCCACATTAAAGGGTTAAAATAAATACGTGTAATCGTTGTTATGGTGAAGTTTTCTTCAAGGAGATGTTTATTTAACATTCATGGAAGGAGTCTCCAGTGTCAGGGCTTTGTAACGGTCAGAGGTAAAGCTGAAAAACTTTAAGTTTTTGTACAGAAAAGTTTACGCTTTTTGAAGATTCTCGGTAACATAACTGCATTTTTTAAAATTAATTTTTAAATGTTTAATTAATTTTTATTTATGCCATTTTTATCTCTGTTATCTATTGCATTCTATTATTTTTGTACTCTGTTTTTATTTGCTGATTATTGTTTTCAATACATTTAAAAAAAAATCAATATTTAATTATTTAAAAAATATTTTATCAATTCTTGACTGTCAGTAAAGCACTTTGTGAATATATAAATTATGATTATTATTTTAAATAATAATAATAATAATAATAATAATAATAATAATAATAATAATAATAATTATTATTATTATTATTATTATTATTCAAGAGAGAAAATGAGATGCTGCTGACTGAACGATCACTGACATTATAGCTGCTATAATGTAAGTGATAACAGGAACTAACTTGTTTAGTGGACATTCCGTATTATTAAATGTAACTATAAAAGGATAAAATGTACAATGTGTAGTTTAACAAATTAAAAAATGTTATGGTGTAAGAGGAATAAAACGTTTGTGGTAAATGTGCTGTAATGGGTAAATAAATAAAAAACTTCAGCTTGGTAACAGTAACTTTGCTTCATCACACCACACTGCCGTTAATTATTTTCCTATAACAGCACATATATATATATATATATATATATATATTAATCAAATAGTCTATTTTAAAAAGTAGGCTACTCAGAAAAATCATTTTCCATGATGTCATTATGTACACCGTGAACAGCATGAATATTTCTGGTATAATTATCTTTCAGTCGTGTCTCTGCCTTGTGGTGTGCTAGTCCCCTCTCATACTCTGCTAAAGCTCTCAGAGACGTTTTCCACGCCTGTCATCTTGTCATATTAGGAAGAGCACACCTGTATCTAAGAGATACACGACAGGCTCTCTCTCTCTCTCTCTCTCTCTCTCTCTCTCTGTGGCTGAGTATAACCCTGCTTAATCATGGTGAAATGGCTGTGGGGGGGAAGGTGCTGTTTATATTCATTAAGTCTCCTCTTGGTCACCCTTTCAAGGTCTGAAAAGCAGAAGCGTCCAATCACTGCTACTGTATACAGAATGACTCAGACAGACTCTATCAAAAAGCAGAAGCGTCCAATCACTGCTGCTGTATACAGAATGACTCAGACAGACTCTATCGAAAAGCAGAAGCGTCCAATCACTGCTACTGTATACAGAATGACTCAGACAGACTCTATCAAAAAGCAGAAGCGTCCAATCACTGCTGCTGTATACAGAATGACTCAGACAGACTCTATCGAAAAGCAGAAGCGTCCAATCACTGCTACTGTATACAGAATGACTCAGACAGACTCTATCAAAAAGCAGAAGCGTCCAATCACTGCTACTGTATACAGAATGACTCAGACAGAGTCTATCGAAAAGCAGAAGCGTCCAATCACTGCTGCTGTATACAGAATGACTCAGACAGAGTCTATCGAAAAGCAGACACGTCCAATCACTGCTGCTGTATACAGAATGACTCAGACAGACTCTATCGAAAAGCAGAAGCGTCCAATCACTGCTGCTGTATACAGAATGACTCAGACAGACTCTATCGAAAAGCAGAAGCGTCCAATCGCTGCTACTGTATACAGAATGACTCAGACAGACTCTATCGAAAAGCAGAAGCATCCAATCACTGCTGCTGTATACAGAATGACTCAGACAGACTCTATCGAAAAGCAGAAGCGTCCAATCACTGCTGCTGTATACAGAGTGACTCAGACAGACTCTATCGAAAAGCAGAAGGGTCCAATCACTGCTGCTGTATACAGAATGACTCAGACAGACTCTATCGAAAAGCAGAAGGGTCCAATCACTGCTGCTGTATACAGAATGACTCAGACAGACTCTATCAAAAAGCAAAGCATCCAATCACTGCTGCTGTATACAGAATGACTCAGACAGACTCTATCGAAAAGCAGAAGCGTCCAATCACTGCTACTGTATACAGAATGACTCAGACAGACTCTATCGAAAAGCAGAAGCGTCCAATCACTGCTACTGTATACAGAATGACTCAGACAGAGTCTATCGAAAAGCAGAAGCGTCCAATCACTGCTGCTGTATACAGAATGACTCAGACAGACTCTATCAAAAAGCAGAAGCGTCCAATCACTGCTACTGTATACAGAATGACTCAGACAGACTCTATCGAAAAGCAGAAGCGTCCAATCACTGCTGCTGTATATACAGAGTGACTCAGACAGACTCTATCGAAAAGCAGAAGCGTCCAATCACTGCTACTGTATACAGAATGACTCAGACAGACTCTATCGAAAAGCAGAAGCGTCCAATCACTGCTACTGTATACAGAATGACTCAGACAGAGTCTATCGAAAAGCAGAAGCGTCCAATCACTGCTGCTGTATACAGAGTGACTCAGACAAAGTCTATCGAAAAGCAGAAGCGTCCAATCACTGCTGCTGTATACAGAATGACTCAGACAGACTCTATCGAAAAGCAGAAGCGTCCAATCACTGCTACTGTATACAGAATGACTCAGACAGACTCTATCGAAAAGCAGAAGCGTCCAATCACTGCTGCTGTATATACAGAGTGACTCAGACAGACTCTATCGAAAAGCAGAAGCGTCCAATCACTGCTGCTGTATACAGAATGACTCAGACAGAGTCTATCGAAAAGCAGAAGCGTCCAATCACTGCTGCTGTATACAGAGTGACTCAGACAGAGTCTATCGAAAAGCAGAAGCGTCCAATCACTGCTGCTGTATACAGAGTGACTCAGACAAAGTCTATCGAAAAGCAGAAGCGTCCAATCACTGCTACTGTATACAGAATGACTCAGACAGACTCTATCGAAAAGCAGAAGCGTCCAATCACTGCTACTGTATACAGAATGACTCAGACAGAGTCTATCGAAAAGCAGAAGCGTCCAATCACTGCTGCTGTATACAGAATGACTCAGACAGACTCTATCAAAAAGCAGAAGCGTCCAATCACTGCTACTGTATACAGAATGACTCAGACAGACTCTATCGAAAAGCAGAAGCGTCCAATCACTGCTGCTGTATATACAGAGTGACTCAGACAGAGTCTATCGAAAAGCAGAAGCGTCCAATCACTGCTACTGTATACAGAATGACTCAGACAGACTCTATCGAAAAGCAGACACGTCCAATCACTGCTGCTGTATACAGAATGACTCAGACAGACTCTATCGAAAAGCAGAAGCGTCCAATCACTGCTGCTGTATATACAGAGTGACTCAGACAGACTCTATCGAAAAGCAGAAGCGTCCAATCACTGCTGCTGTATACAGAATGACTCAGACAGAGTCTATCGAAAAGCAGAAGCGTCCAATCACTGCTGCTGTATACAGAGTGACTCAGACAGAGTCTATCGAAAAGCAGAAGCGTCCAATCACTGCTGCTGTATACAGAGTGACTCAGACAAAGTCTATCGAAAAGCAGAAGCGTCCAATCACTGCTACTGTATACAGAATGACTCAGACAGACTCTATCGAAAAGCAGAAGCGTCCAATCACTGCTACTGTATACAGAATGACTCAGACAGAGTCTATCGAAAAGCAGAAGCGTCCAATCACTGCTGCTGTATACAGAATGACTCAGACAGACTCTATCAAAAAGCAGAAGCGTCCAATCACTGCTACTGTATACAGAATGACTCAGACAGACTCTATCGAAAAGCAGAAGCGTCCAATCACTGCTGCTGTATACAGAATGACTCAGACAGAGTCTATCGAAAAGCAGAAGCGTCCAATCACTGCTACTGTATACAGAATGACTCAGACAGACTCTATCGAAAAGCAGACACGTCCAATCACTGCTGCTGTATACAGAATGACTCAGACAGACTCTATCGAAAAGCAGAAGCGTCCAATCACTGCTGCTGTATACAGAATGACTCAGACAGACTCTATCGAAAAGCAGAAGCGTCCAATCACTGCTACTGTATACAGAATGACTCAGACAGACTCTATCGAAAAGCAGAAGCGTCCAATCACTGCTGCTGTATACAGAATGACTCAGACAGACTCTATCAAAAAGCAGAAGCGTCCAATCACTGCTGCTGTATACAGAATGACTCAGACAGACTCTATCGAAAAGCAGAAGCGTCCAATCACTGCTGCTGTATACAGAATGACTCAGACAGACTCTATCGAAAAGCAGAAGCGTCCAATCACTGCTACTGTATACAGAATGACTCAGACAGACTCTATCGAAAAGCAGACGCGTCCAATCACTGCTGCTGTATACAGAATGACTCAGACAGACTCTATCGAAAAGCAGAAGGGTCCAATCACTGCTGCTGTATACAGAATGACTCAGACGGACTCTATCGAAAAGCAGAAGCGTCCAATCACTGCTGCTGTATACAAAATGACTCAGACAGACTCTATCGAAAAGCAGAAGCGTCCAATCACTGCTGCTGTATACAGAATGACTCAGACGGACTCTATCGAAAAGCAGAAGGGTCCAATCACTGCTGCTGTATACAGAATGACTCAGACGGACTCTATCGAAAAGCAGAAGGGTCCAATCACTGCTGCTGTATACAGAATGACTCAGACAGACTCTATCGAAAAGCAGAAGCGTCCAATCACTGCTACTGTATACAGAATGACTCAGACAGACTCTATCGAAAAGCAGAAGCGTCCAATCGCTGCTACTGTATACAGAATGACTCAGACAGACTCTATCAAAAAGCAGAAGCGTCCAATCACTGCTACTGTATACAGAATGACTCAGACAGACTCTATCGAAAAGCAGAAGCGTCCAATCACTGCTACTGTATACAGAATGACTCAGACAGACTCTATTAAAAAGCAAAGCATCCAATCACTACTGCTGTATACAGAATGACTCAGACAGACTCTATCGAAAAGCAGAAGGGTCCAATCACTGCTGCTGTATACAGAATGACTCAGACAGACTCTATCAAAAAGCAGAAGCGTCCAATCACTGCTACTGTATACAGAATGACTCAGACAGACTCTATCAAAAAGCAGAAGCGTCCAATCACTGCTACTGTATACAGAATGACTCAGACAGACTCTATTAAAAAGCAAAGCATCCAATCACTACTGCTGTATACAGAATGACTCAGACAGACTCTATCAAAAAGCAGAAGCGTCCAATCACTGCTGCTGTATACAGAATGACTCAGACAGACTCTATCGAAAAGCAGAAGCGTCCAATCACTGCTACTGTATACAGAATGACTCAGACAGACTCTGTCAAAAAGCAGAAGCGTCCAATCACTGCTGCTGTATACAGAATGACTCAGACAGACTCTATCAAAAAGCAGAAGCGTCCAATCACTGCTGCTGTATACAGAATGACTCAGACAGACTCTAAGTGAAGTGACATGTATCAAACCACGCCAGTTTTAATGTACTGCAGCTTTAATGTACTGCACAAGTCAGTGTTTTAGACTACAATCTCTCCGCTCTAACATTTCACAGTTTTACTTTTCATTTAATCCAAGGGAATGTCATAAAAAAAAAAATTCATTTCTAATATGCAACAGTCCTATGGGCTAAGTGTAGAACTACACACATAAACCTTCCACCACAGTGCTGCTGAATGCTGGATTGTGATTGGTCAAAAGGTGATTAATTTTCTGCAACAGCAGCTCTGACATTAGTGCAACTGCAATTCAAATCACAGGTTTATATAATTTCTAAAAAAGTATACAGTGACTAAGGCTAATAATGAGCAAATTATATTACTAAAAATGTTGTTCAACAAAGAAAAATAGTTGATGAATTGGTAAAGAGATGTTTATTAAATATTTATGGAAGAAGTCTCAAGAGTAAATTTTCAGGACGGATTTTACACTTTCTGGTTTTTCGCTAACATGACATTTCGCTGCATTTTTTTGTCTTATTAACGTCGAGAGAGAGAAGAAAAGAGAGGCTGGTGAGGGAACGAGTGTTTATAGCTGCTATAAAGTGAGAAAAGAAACTGACTGGTTGTTTTTTTAAACACAGCTACAAAAGATCAGAGCAACTCTGCTTGCTAGCTGAGAAGCTGCTTGTTAGCAACCAAAAAGTACCATAAATACTAAAGGACTTTAGCGGTCACATTTTAAACCCCTGCTAAAGGTCCAGTAATAAGTTCTTTCACAAATTAATTAACGCGCTAAGCTAATTTACAAATTAAGTTTATCTGTAAGCTAAGTTCAACTTAACCTAAAGCTAAATTAATTAACAAGCTAGGTTTATCTACAAGTTAAATTATTTCACAAGCTAAGTTCATTCACAAGCTAACTTAATCTACAAGCTAAATTAATTCACAAGCTAACTTAATCTGCAAGCTAAATTAATTCACAAGCTAAGTTAATTCACTAGCTAACTTAAACTACAAGCTAAATTAATTCACTAGGTTATTCAATACATTAAGTTAATCTACAAGCTAAGCTAATTTACTTGCTAAGTTAAAAGACAGATGGTGTGTAGTGAAGGCAGTGGTAATGTAGTGTGCATGTGCGTGTGTGTGTGTGTGTGTGTGTGTGTGTGTGATGTGAAGTTGTAATGTGTTTATTTCAGCGCTACATTAGAAACAACAGTTTTATTAAAGAGCGAGAGCATCATCATTAAAGTCACATTATCCTTCATTACACCGTCTGTATATTCATTTATTTTATTCAATCTGGTATTATTCATATCTCCATGGCGACGTGGCTGCCAGTGCGGCTTTGTCATGACTTAACAACAGGAAATGACTTTAAATGTCATTCTGATCACAGCAGAAATGAATGCCATTGTCAAGTTCTAATAATTTCACTTACTGTCTGCACCTTTTCTGATAATCTGTAAAGAGCTCATTTCAGTTTCATCAGACTCTGTAAAAGGTTTACTCACGGCTGAACACACACACACACACACACACACATATATATATATATATATATATATATATATATATATATATATATATATATATATATATATATATATTTTTTTTTTTTTTTTTTTTTTTTGTAATTGCTCAGCTGTTTGATGTGAATGGGGAATATTTTATGAATATTTTCTGAGACAGGTGTGTTTGATGTGTTTTGCTTGTTTATTGTTGAATTTCTATTATGAATGTTTCTGTATGTGGTAAGAGCCACTGTTTAGTCAGCTCTGTGTAAGCTTAATGACAGCTTAATACACATAATGAGGAGTAAATAGCTGAGTGCTTTTAGGATGTTACTCATTCAGGATGTTTTATGCAATCAGGTAAAGTAGCACACATGACGCACTGCTTAATACAGCAACGAGAACAATGACGCACTGAACACTGCGTGCAATTCACAAGCTTGTTACCAACAATTCATACAATCATGTAAGCAATAAAACACTTGGTGTCATGCTGTTGTAGGAAAATAATCAATGAACAGGTGATGTGAGGAAGCAGAGTTACTCTTACCATGCCGAAGTTGATTATTTTTCTAAAACACCACTTATTCCTCAGCGTATACCACAGCAGTTAACCAATGCTAAGCATTTTTATTTATAAGAACAATACGTTGTACGCTTTATCCATTTCTGTTTACGTTTAATGCTATGGAATGTGTCATTGTGAGCCTCTCTTTTTTTCTTGTCATGTTACTGAGAAACAGCAAAGCATAAACTCCTCTGTCCTGAAAACTGACTGTTATAAAGTGCTGACACTGGAGACTCCTTCCCTAAAACTTTCAAAACTTCACCTTGTCAGTGTTTTAATCCATTTATTTGGAAGTTCCTGTGAATGAGCTGTTGCTATAGAAACAATAACATATTACAACAAGTGTATCAGACTACAGTCAGCGCTGCTGGTGTAGAAAATGAATCAACACTTGAATTCTGACCAATCAGAATCCAGAATTCAACAGTGCTGTGGTATAAACGTTTATAACACTGTGTTTGCATGTTGTATACCAGACAAATGCATCCTGGTTATTAGAGAAGGATGTTTTAATTTGATAATTTTATGTTTTGATTCTATTCTTATGAACAAGGAAACATGTTGAAATTGATTTTTAGCACTATTTAGGCTAATATTATTTTTAAAGAGCTAATTTTCCATCTCAGTTCTCAGAGGAGACTTTGAGCAGTAGCCACTCTGCAGGATGTAACTCTATAAATCAACACATGTCTGTTTCTATCAGTCATACACTTCTTAGGCAAAAGCTGCTAGGAAAAGCATGTAGAGAAACACAGCTCCAATATTGTATAATATAATATAAGCTAATATTGAATATCATACAGTAAATATCATATGAGATGTCATTGGTTCATACTGATTAGAGTGTGTAGGGCACCCAGTATGGCTGATTCAGTTTTTTCAGCTGTACTAGCTGCGGGTCAACTTTATACACACTTATACCACAGCATGGCTGATTGCTCCAATCTGATTGGTCAGAAGGTGTGCATTATTTTCATGTAACAGCGCGGCTCAGACAGTAGTTCCAGCTGTAACATGAACGACAGGTTTATATTAATGCGCTCGTTCTAATACGTTGTTGTTTCTATAGTAATAGCTCACACATAGGGACAGTGTACAGCTAACACTTTGCGTAATCTAAGACAAATAATAAATAGATTTTAAAAATGTTTTTTACTGAAAAAAGAGAGAGCGAGAGAGAGAGAGAGAGAGAGAAAGAGAGATGCTGGTGATGGAATTTAATGTCTGGAGTGTGTTATGCCTTAGTTATGTCTAAGAGCTCTTAGAAACACTAATGATAACTTCATTCATTCATTCATTCATTCACTTACTCATTCTTTCATCCATTTAACAGAATAAACCTCCATAAAATTAGAAAAATCTGAAACTATACCCAGCTTTATTTCTGCAATTATCCTGATACTACTGAGTCTAAATCTAATCTTCATATATGACTTTTTGCTCTTGTTTCAGGATATCGATGAGGAGATCGAGGCAGAGTACAACATCCTGAAAGCACTCTCTGATCATCCCAATGTGGTGAAGTTCTACGGCATGTTCTACAAGAAGGATCCTAAAAACGGAGACCAGCTGTGGTTGGTGCTGGAGGTAAAACATCATGCGTTTTCTCACTTTAGCTCAAGTGCTTTTGACCTAAATTCCTGGAGCATGGTATATAAGATGTCTTTAGGTGCCTACAGGTGGAGTAAGTACAGTATATCCTGATAATAATAATAATAATAATAATAATAATAATAATAATAATAATTCTTCATCTTCTTCTTCTTCTTCTTCTTCTTATTGGCTGTGATGGAGTTCCCTTTAATGAAACACCACCCCAGTTACGTTGCAGTGTTTGTATTTCCTTTGGAAGGTTAAAGGACAGAGGGTTGTTATTTCTCAGGGGTGAGAAAACGACGCCCCTCAGTTCACCTGATTTTATATTCCACTTCGTCCCGAGGCATTTGGAAATGTCACAGGCTTGGCAGCTGAGAAATCGAGGGCAATCGAGGCCGACGCCGTGTTCTGAAGGAGTAACCGTTATACCTGTTTGCGTGTCTTAGTGTCCCTGACCTTTGACCTCTTACTGTTACCTGTTTCTACTGGCAGTGAGAAAATGAAAGTGTGTCAGAGAGACAGACACAGAAAGGACTCCGTGTTTGCATGAGGAAGTTGTCTTGTTTTACATGGAGCATTAAGTCGTGTGTTTATTGCTGTACTAATGACTTGAGTGAGGTTTAAACATGGAAATTAGGATCCTCATATCAGCCTAATTGCATGTTATATAGTATAGGAAGTGTAATAAAGGGGATAGGATTGCCGAAAAGATTTAATGCTAAGAAAATAAGTCAGAATAGTGCAGACGCAGGGTCAGTACGCTACAGTAAAATAAAACACTGGATCAGATTTTTGCTTGTTGACTGAGATGGAGCTGAGCTAGCTCAAATATTTAATATTTAACCTGTAACAAATGTGTCAAAGTTTTAAATTAGAATCAGGAATGTTGGGGTTGTGGTTTTGTTCATCTTCAGTAAAAACACTACTCTGGTCAGCATTTCTATGCTCTAAGTTACAATGAAATAATTGCTGTGTTTTATTATTATTATTATTATTATTATTATTATTATTATTATTTAGGAAATTATGTTGATTTATGTTCACCCAATTATGTTCGTTAGAGAATAACACAGACAAGTGCAAACAGAAATGGCTGTGGGAGTGGGTGAGAAACAAACAAACAAACAAACAAGCATACCAATCAATCAATCAATCAATCAATCAATCAATCAGTCAGTCAATCGATTCATTCAGTCCTGCTCACACCTCCACTCTAAATTTTCCTCAGGTCAGAAGCTATGTACCAAGCCTTTTTAACTTAATTACTTTTACAAAAAAAGGCAGACAGACTGAAAAGATCTCTAATCCAAATTTTTTTCAGGTTAAAATATATATACCAAGACAGTTTAACTAAATTATATTTAACAACTAACTAAACAGATAAATGAAAAGACAGACAGATAGAATTTATTTAATAATAATAATAATAATAATAATAATAATAATAATAATAATAATAAATACTGCAATTATTCAATTGTTTAAAACTTCATATAACACTTTACATTAAGGGTCACGTACATCCTCTAAAACAGTAGTTATTACGGAGAGTCCGGTTACTGTTACAGTATAAGATGAGAATAATGATGAGAACACTAAATAAGGTGCTAATTTTGTTGAATAACTGCTTTATTTACTACTTTTATATACACAGTGGATGAATGTCTAATCTGTCGCCACTAATACTGAGTGGTTACTTCAGTAATTAATACACTACACTGCTGAAACTAGATAAAAATATAAATATAAATATAAATATAAAATGATCTTTTTGTCACTTTGGTCTCTTCTCTGTGGAGCTGGTGTATATTTGTGCCTGTTTTGTTTAGCTCAAGCTGTGCTTGTGCCCGGGGTGGGGTGGGTGATGAGGTGATGAGGTGATGAGGTGGAGGCAGCTTTAAAGGGACAATCTTACTATGTATATTTAAATATATATATATATATATATATAGCTAAGAAAAGAAGAGAAAGAAGGAAGCAGTGAGTTAGCTCGAGTGTGTTGTGTAATTGTGTGTTGTGTGTTTACCATTTATGAATGTGAACGAATGCAGTAAATAACCTTAATATAAAGTTTTGACCTTTTCCTTTTTTCTGTTTGAAGTATTAAAGAAACTGTCAGCTGTGCGAGGTCTTTTCCCTTTTCTTTCCTGAAAGGGCTTTGCATCTCTGTATGCAAACTCTCTAATGCAAAAGCCACAGTCAGCACCTCAAACCAGCTGCAGTTTAGCATCCGAGAAAGACGGAGGGGCATGACAATGACACAGGGGGGCGGGGCATAATGAAAAGGGGTTAAATTGCCATGGTTACCGTCCTGCCCTCCTGTCTGAAGTATAATTTTCCATATTTCAGAATGTTTCTGGGAGGCCGCTGATTACCTAGAGGACCGGTGCTAAATTGCGTCCTCGGCTTTGTTGGCTCCTGATCAGCTGCAGTGGTGATTGTGCGTCTGTCTGTCTGTCTCTTTTGTACGCTGCCTTCTAATTACAGAGAGATCCCAGAGCTTTCATCTGCTTTTGGCAGCGCCTCGGCCTTTAAGGCCCCCGACTCCTCACCCTCACTTCAAAGAAATGGTGCTGTTGTGTAAAAGTCATCCATTTTGCCTTATATTCCCGCGGTAATGACTGCAGCAGACTCATGGGTGTAGCACTTCATTACTGGAACAAGACTTCCTGTTTGTTTGTTGCTCTACGCTAATGGCTTTCCCAGTGCATTCACGATTAGATTCCATTTGAAAATTGGCATTGTGTCTGTCTGAATGTTGTGTTTGATGTTTCCTGATTAATAAGTTGTGTCTGTTTCTTCCAACTCCAAGCCAATAGTGCAGTAATAAGTATTATTATCAGCATGCTTTTGATTTTTACCTGAAAATTAAGAGCACTGATTCTTCTTCTGGCGTGTAATTAGGACCTGCTGAGCCTGAAAAGAAAGATTGCGCAGTCCCGCAGAAAAAAATGCAGCAAAGAATAAAAAAATATAATGCTGTGTTTAATCTTTTTACAAAATGGCTGACATTTTCTTTGCTGATCTGCTACTCAAACTGTTTCAACGCAAACAAACAGCGGTTTTTAAAATCATGTTCTAATTATCTTTACAATTAAAATATTTGATGTTAGATTTGACACTTATTTGAAGAGTACGTCTGTTCAATCCTCTTTCAGGCAAAATGTTTCCAACTAAGTGCTGTTTTTCTCTATTTCAGTTGAAATTTTGGTCAATCCCTATTAAATACAGTTAACTGATGTTCACAGTACGGTCGTCTAATGTTAGCTAAGTTGAACTTACGGTACATTGATAGATTTTATTTCTCATTAATGAGCTCAAATCATTCTTTATTTACGTTAGATAGCGAGGACACTGTGTCAGTGCGTCTTTCAAGCACGAAAATCGATTCGAGGCGAGAAATTACTAATGTAAGATGGGGAAAGGGGGCGGGATTTCCAGGGAATCAGTTCATTTCAGAGACCTATGCAACTGTCAATCACTAGAGAGTCATATGTCTATTGGCTCATTGGGGAAAAAAGGTAAAGGCGTTGTTTGGACATATTTTTTGAGCAGTAAGTTGTAGAAGAATCCTAAAATGCTGAGCTCCTCCACAAAATGCATGAAGGTTAGCAGGTCTGCATGATTGAAATCTGAAATATTTATTAGTTACTCCATTAAATACAATATAAACCCCATGTTTTTCATCATTAAAGCCTTTCATCGTCGTTCTCCTTCTTGTTTAGCTGAGCTTGTTCAGTTCTACACTCACACCCCTGGGCTTCTTTGAATCTTTCGAGCTTTCTTCTTTTCTAAATGAAACCTTTCCCCAGAAAGACAGACAAACCTATAAAGAAACAAGAGAGCTCTCTATTTTACTCATTGTTTCACAGTCATTGATCCACCTACCAAACTGTGTTTTTTTTTTCTAACTGCATTGTTAGTATTCCTTTGTGTTATATAGTGAAAAGAGACACATTTTTCCTTATTACTGTTTCTCAGTCCTTCTTAATCTCCCTGAGCTGAAGATTAGCGTTTTCCTAGTTTAACATAACATTAACTTTTTTGCTAATAAACAAATTATTTATGAGTTTAATGAGGATCTGGAGTCAAAGTGCTGTCTACAGGATCAGCATCTAAGCCCCGTCCACATGTACACGGATATGTTTGAAAATTATTTTTTCTGCGTCCACTTGAAAACTGTGTTTTAGCTTTTGTGAGAACTCAAAATGGCAAATTGTGAGCAAATACACTGCAAAAAAAGATATCTTAGCAAGTGAAAATATATTAAATATAGTCATATTTATCCAATTATCTAATTATAAGATTACAATAAACCAAATATGACCAAAAAGTTTAAAAAAATGCTCTCTTATGGAAATAAAGTAGATACTCTAATGGACTTAACAGGATGGAAGGATGAAATCAGTGGAGTTGTGAAAATTGAGTCTGAATGTCTTTAGCCCAGATGTATAGAAACTTTTGGCCTCTTCTGTACAGAGAATATCACGTACTGCTGTTGGAAAATAATCAACTTTCATAGTGGGTACAGTAACTCCAATCAATCACACCACCCTACCATTGATTATTTTCCTATAACATCATTACCCCAAGTGATTTATTTCTTATTTATTTCTTACTTAACTAAGTTTCCTGATGAAAAAACTGCTTATTGTTCATTTTTATTAATACTTAAGGATTAAAGACATCCAAGATGTTAAAAGAATTTCCAAATATCCAAACATGGAGGGAAATTAAACACACAGTGAGCTTATAGTGTTGCAGTTAATTGAACAGATGGCAAGAAATTATAATATTATAATAGGATTTGTGTGTTCTAGTCACTGAAAGCAGTCCTGCAGCAGGGCATCATGGGAGAATTTGCCCCGAGTCTCTAACTGTGAGTGAGGAATGATGTTGATGGTTGTGTGAAGATGACGTTAATAACACACCCGCAGCCTCAGGAAGGTAATCTGGAGTGATAAGTGTGATTGAGAGAAGCTACATCAATAACTTAAAAATGTTCAAATGAATAAAAAACAGAAATTTTGCACAAATTGCTCAAGTTAAAGATGCATGGTTCATGTAGAAGCTTTTCTGATCCCCTCCACCCTCAAAAATAAAAAAATCATTGATGACTTATCTAATTGTGATAATGATTTAAATAACTGTGTTATAGTAATGTGCAGGGCAAACAATATATCTTTACATAGCAAGTGAAAATATCTTGAATAGTTCTTATTCTGTGATTTTTATAAATCAAATATAACATTATTCCACTTGCTTTTAGATGATTTTACTCATTTCAAGCTTTAAATCTCACGTATGCAGCGATCAGTGCTTCAGCTATGAAAAGACGCCAGTTATAGCTTTATTAGAAAGCCTTTGAATACAGGCGATTTAAAATATGGACTTTCCTCCCCATGCGTCTGATCGATACTTTGTCTTCAGAACCTGAAACACTTCTGAGCTGCGTGCATAACGGGGCGATTTGTTCCTCCCTGCTGTTAGCTCAATTAACTTTTTTGTAAACGGTGGTGAAGCAGGAAAATAGGAGTGGCAGGGAGCCCTGCAGGCACGCTGGAAACAAGAGCGCAGAAAAGACCCCTGCATCTCTGGGAATACACACACACACTCACACACACACACACATTTCTCCACTGTTAGCATTTCACCTTTCTTTTCCACCTGGATGATAAATGTTGGTTTGAACGGCCGCTCCAGAGCAGCAGCTTTGTTTTAAAGTGTCACTTTGACGAGGCTGAACCTCCGCCGTGTCTTGATTGTGGGTCTGTAAACGTTTTTTAGTCATCAGGGGCTTTTTAAACATTTAAACACAGTAATTCACTGAACTATGACTGCACTTGGGGGATGATTTTGCAATTTTTCTCCAATTATCATGAAAAAAATGATAAAGCCTCATAGTTGAGAGTGAAAATGTCTTTAATACAAATTATAACACAAATCCGGCTTCTTTGACTTACAAGCCTAATGCCAAACATCATAATTTGTGTGTGTGTGTGTGTGTGTGTGTGTGCGCGTGTGTATGTGTGTGTGTGAGTACATAATATGTTGACGTGATATTGATATTGTGATAATGTTATGATACACTTTTCTGAGCATTGTCACTCAACTGTTACGCAGTATCACTGAGTAACACTATGTTTTAGTATAGTATGTCTACATATAGTGTACAAAACACTCCATGTTTGTACACTATACGGCCAAAAGTATGTGGACACCTGACCAACACACTCATATGTGTTTGCTGAACATCCCAGAATCCAGATTTATTCTCTCTTTCTTGTTATAATAAGCTCCACTCTTCTGGGAAGCTTTCCACTAGATGTTGGAGAGTGGCTGTGGGGATTTGTGTTCATTCAGCTATAAGAGCATTAGTGAGTTCAGGCGCTGATGTTGGTGAGGAGGTCTGGGGTTCAGTCGGTGTTCCAGTTCATCCCAAAGGTGTTCAGTGGGGTTGAGGTCAGGACTCTGTGCAGGACACTCGAGTTCTTCCACTCCAACCTTCACACACCGTGGAGCTTCATGGAGCTCGCTTTGTGCACAGGGGCATTGTCATGCTGGAACAGGTTTCGGCCTCTTAGTTCCACTGAAGAGAAGCTGTAATGCTACAGTATACAAAGACAATCTATACAATTGTGTGCTTTAAACTTTGTGGAAACACATATGGGTGTGATGGTCTGGGGTGCACATACTTCTGGCCATATAGTGTACTACTTTTTCATTTTCCTCTCTTTTCCCGGTTAGATATTATAATTATTTTTTTGTGATAAATTTAAACACATTTTAAAAATCATTATTGCACAATTTGCCAGTTTCCCTTTTAAATATTTCATTTCCTTGAAAAAAAATTTTTTTTAAGCAAACTAATTGAATCTATCTATCTATCTATCTATCTATCTATCTATCTATCTATCTATCTATCTTTTACATTATTGTTGAATGTATGTGTCACTTGTTTAGTTCTGGGTTGTTGATCTTTTCTTATTTTTGTTTTTTTTTATTTGTTTGTTTGTTTGTTTTAGGTAAATATTGAACAAAAAAAGTCTGAAAATCTGAATCTTTTAGTATGTGGCTCTAAATTTCAGTTGTGTGTCTTGCACATAATACATATCCTGTATCATAAAGATTACTCGATATTGCACACCTCCAGCTCTGGATAACGGTGAAATCTGTAAATGTGTGTGCTGGTCAGGGGTTGTGGTCTGACTTTAGCAGGTAATCAGACACTTATCATCGAGAGTATGAGTGCAGGAATAATGATACAGATAGAAAACTTTTCATAAAGCTCAAAGTAACTTGGATAAATCAGACTTCGGCTTGCTTACAGCAGCACTTCCTGTTTGCACGTATCACGCCGTGTCACCTCTTGCCCGAGCTTGATCTCAGATGTTCCCAAATAAGAGGATGGAGTTGTTGCCTTGGCAACACATAGGACAATTTTGTGTAATTTCGAGAGGGCTTTCTGTGGAGAAAAGAGCTTGTACTTACCTTCGCTTTCCATTCACTGCAGAGACAGCTTAATTAAAGCTGTGTTCAGTCTCCATTGTTCTTTCAGCATGAGATGTTTGCTTAAAACACGATTTCTCGAGATAGATCTGAAGAGTGCTGTTTCTTAGCCTCGAGTGCTACAACCACGTGCATGCTGATGGTATCATTTATAAGTACATGTTTAATTAACCTAAAAGAAATTCTAATTTGGGCATTGTAACAGTGGCATCATTAATAAACATCTCAACATCTTAAAGATCCGTAAATAAGAGGCTTTGAATATGTCTGGAAGAACAATTCTTGTGTGTGTGTGTGTGTGTTTTTATATCTTGATGGGGACCAAATGTCCTCACAACGATAGGAATACAGACAGTTTAGACTTTGTGGGAACATTTATTTCTCGTGCCTACAAGGAAACTGGTTTTATTTAGAAACTAAAAGAGCCAAAAGATTAATTAGCTACATTAATCATTATATCAATGTAAGGTCCTCATAAGGATAGTGTCTGTGTGTGTGTGTGTGTGTGTGTGTGTGTGTGCGTGTGTGTGTGTGTGTGTGTGTGTGTGTGTGTGTGTGCGTGCCTTCTCCATGTATTAGTGGAAATAATGGAAATTGGGGAAATAATGATGTTCCTGACATTCATCATGTGAATTACACGGTCAGTCAACATTTCTCCTACACGCTCTCCACATTTTCCACCAACTTTTTGCCTCATTTTTACCTTTTTGTGTGTTTTTAAAACTCATTTTCAATCAAATGTAGCAGAGCACTCACCATGACCCCAGTACTGACAGTGAAATGACACTCTCTTGTTAAAATTGATGGCCAGCTTGTCAAACTGTTAAGCACAGACACATCACGTGACCTGGCCTAAACCTTCAGTCTGTGTCCGGATTCGATATTCAGACTGAGCTGATGAGGACTGAAGGAGTGAAGGATGCATAAAAAATGCATGGTTTTTCCATTCCGTGTGGAGGAAATATCATTCTGTGGAAAACAAAAGCGTTCTATAGTTCCATCATTTTGAAAAAGAGGATAATACCACTTTAACTACAGGGGGTGGAAACCGGAAACATTATTCATTTTTATACCACAGCGCTGTCGAATCCTGGATTCTGATTGGTCAGAAGGTGTTGATTAATTTTCCATAACAGCAGCTCTGACAGTAGTGCAGCTGCAAGTCACAGGTTTATGTTAATGCACTCATTCTAATATGTTATCATTGTTTCTATAGTAACAGTTAATACAGGGACTTATATACAGCAGATGATCTACTAGTGCTATAGTCAAGACCACTACTGTCAAGATCAAGTCAAGACCGAGGCTTAAGTGAGGCGAGGTTAAGTCAAGATTGAGTCCAAATGAAAGTGAGAATGAGTCAAGATCAAGTCTGAGAACCTTTTTGAGACCAAGTCTTTACTTCAGTTAGCTGGCTTCATTCGTGCATTGTGTCAATGATTAGGTTGTTTTCTAGAAGAATGAATTATGTCTCGTCAAACTTTGTGTATGTGAAAAGAAAAGAAAATGCAAACATTATGTTCATCACCTCTCGACCGAGACCAAGACCTTATTTAGTTACACCAATGTCCAACACCGGACTCAAGTCCTACCTGCGACAAAAAGTTGTGTGAAATCAGTAATTTGGTTTACTTTCTCTGATGAGATGTTTATTTAACAATTATGGAAGGAGTCTCCAGTGTCAGTGCTTTGTAACAGTCAGGGGTAAAGCTGTAACTTTAAGTTTTCTGACACGGGGAAGTGTTCAGGACAGAGGAGTTTATGCTTTGTGGTTTTCTTGGTAAAATGACAGTCTGCAATCTGCATTTTGTTTGTCTTACTTAATTTTAAAAGAGTGGCAGATGAGGGAATAACTGATTATTACTAAAACCTGTAATCCTTTGGCAAATTGCTGTGATATAAGAGGAATAAATCACTTCAGGACATGCAGTCCCGGCTTTGAGCTGGTGATAGTAACTCTGCTTCATCACATCACCCAGTAATTGATCATTTTCCTACAACAGCATGACAGCAAGTGTTTTTTCTTTACTTATTAGTTAATATTGACTACATTAGGTGATAATTTGCTTTTTTTTTGTACTGGGTTAATACATTCAGAATGAAGGTCTGTTTTGTAACTTCTTCCAGTTTTGAAAATGAACTGCTGTCTTTTCTTCGAACTGTTTACTTTATTTCCAAACACATGTAATTTATTATATTGACCTACAAATGTTGATCCATGATATCCTGGAAAACATCTGTATTTAGAAAAGCTGTACAGGCCCTGTATCTGAATGATAAATGATGGAAAATATTCAGGATTTCTTTTATTCAGGTATCTATTCAGTTTTAATGAACTATTCCTTTATTTATCAAATTGCTCCATTTATTAAATATTGATTTTGCCATCCATCCATCATTTATTCATCAAATCATTCAGTGTTCAAATCAGTTTCTCCATTCATCAGTCATCGTGTTGGTTTCACTTCTTCCACTCCTGATATCAAAAATATTTATATTAAATAAGGTTTATTTGGGATATTTGAATTGTGCAGAATGTATAAAATATCTGAAAGAATGTTTTGGTTAAAGAGAGACTGGTTTTTATAAAGAGCGTAATGGGTTCCTGATCATTTCTCCATGATCTGTGTTTGTTTTCTTCAGCTGTGTAACGGAGGCTCAGTGACGGATCTGGCCAAGGGAATGCTTAAAAGAGGAGAGCGGATGGATGAAGCCATCATCGCGTATATCTTACACGGGGCACTCATGGTAGGTCTGCTTCATCATCACCACTATCTTCATCATCATCATCATCACTATCTTCATCATTATCACTATCATCATCATCATCATCATCATCACTATCATCGTCATCATTGTCATCACTATCATCACTATCACTGTCATCATCATCATCATCACTATAATCACTATCACCGTCATCATCATCATCATCATCATCATTGTCATCACTATCATCATCGTCATTATCACTATCATCATCATCATCATCATCATCATCACCACTATCATTATCACTATGACTATCATCATCACTATCATCACTATCATCACCATCATCATCATCATCATCATCACTATCATCACTATCACTGTCATCATCATCATCATCATTATCACCACTATCATTATCACTATGACTATCATCATCATCATTATCATCACTGTCATCACTATAATCATCATTATCACTATCACTATCATCATCATCATCATTGTTATCACCACCATCATCATCATCATCATCATCACTATCATCATCATCATTGTCATCACCATCATCATCATCATCACTATCATCATCATTGTCATCACTATAATCATCATTATCACTATCACTATCATCATCATCATTCTTATCATCATCATCATCATCATCATCACTATCACCATCATCATCATCATCATTGTCATCACTATAATCATCATCATTATCACTATCATCATCATCATCATCATCATCATCATTGTCACTATCATTATCATCACTGTCATCACTATAATCATCATTATCACTATCACTATCATCATCATCATCATTGTTATCACCACCATCATCATCATCATCATCATCACTATCATCATCATCATTGTCATCACCATCATCATCATCATCACTATCATCATCATTGTCATCACTATAATCATCATTATCACTATCACTATCATCATCATCATTCTTATCATCATCATCATCATCATCATCATCACTATCACCATCATCATCATCATCATTGTCATCACTATAATCATCATCATTATCACTATCATCATCATCATCATCATCATCATCATTGTCACTATCATCATCATCACTGTCATCACTATAATCATCATCATTGTCACTATCATTATCATTGTCATCACTCTCATCATCATCAGTCATCATCATCATCATCATCAGTCATCATCATCATCACTATCATTGTCATCACCTCACTCTATCTAGTAGTTGTTCTTTACCCTGGTGGTTTGTACAGTGTGCAGCACACAAGAGCATCACAAATCAGAAACTCCTACAACAAAACCAAAAACACAACAGTGAACTTGGAAAGTCCAAAACACAAACTCAGAATGCAATAGTTAGGTTTTCACTGAATATCACATGCTTGTTGCTCAGTCACACACCATATGACTATCACATGGCAAAACAATTGCACTTTTTTAGTCTGTTATCTCATTCTCCTAGTGAAAACGACGCAAAGTTAAATACGTTATTATAGTGAGGAGTAATTATTCCTTCTGAATAACACAGCTTCCTTTTCATTGTTTGAATAACAGCATCTAAAATTACATCTTATGAATGCCTCTGATAAAAATAAAAGCATCTGTCCTGCCATCGAGAGTGTATTCCAACCTCACACTGACTCCGGATCCACCATGACCCTGACCAGGATAAAGTACGTCCTGAACAGTGTGTGAGTGAAAAGCATCAGTAGATTCATTTACTACACTGTATCCAATCAGCACCAAGCACGTGGTGTTCACTGAGGACCTCCGCTTTATGTTTCCATGTGTTTTAATGTCTTTGGTCTTTGCTGTTGTGTTTCTGGTTTGTTTGTGTGTTTTGCACTTTTATGGGCCACCAGAGGTTTGAGCTAAGACTAGATAGACTATAATGCGGTGATCAGAAGAGCTTTCCATGCTCTAGCCTCTCATGCTGAAGTCCTCAACAGTACTACTGCTGCATTCTATCAGTTAAAGTTCGGGGCTTTTTAAAGCAGACCATTTTGTGCAATATTTGCCATTGCATTAAGGAAGCTTAAATATAATATCTATTACAATGAAACCACTCTGGTCTCTGTGGCACCGTAAAATATTCGAATGAGATAAAAAAAATTACAAATGATGTGGTGTACAAATGACAACCATCCAATCAGGACACAGAGGCGTCTCTTCTCGCCTGTCGGTCCAGAAAGCTCCGCCTCTTGCTTAATGTAATTCAAAGATACTGTATATACTTCAATAAGGATGCAGGATAATAATGTATAATGTGAAAGAAAAACATGTGCACTATTGATTACATGAATAAAAAAACACCATTTTGTTTCTAAACTAGCTAAACAATTGTAAACAATCCTGATTTGAATACTGATTATATGAATAATCATGACTATCATTGTAGATGTTACAGTGTAATCCGGTGGTTTTACCATTTTTATAGGACGTGTTCTATTTGACTACATTTTCAATTTTTTATTTTAGAAATAACCTTATATTTTAAATAAAACTCAATATCTTAATCATTTTTACGCAGCTATGCAAACCAGGCACTTTCTAAAATATATTTAAAATGAAATTCCTAACAATCTGAACTACAAACCAATCGTCCTTCTGCCAGGACTGTTTATTAAAAGTTACTTTTAATGAAACAGAAAAAGAATCTGACCTCTTGAGAAAGTCGTACAAATTTGAGCAAACATACAAACAAACAACACACAAACAGTAAAAAGAATCCACGTATAAAGCACTTTTCATTCATTTTTAGTTCAAAATCTCAATGCTTTACAAACAATTGTATTGTAACACTTTCATGCATGAATGATTTAAAAACATATCTAAAAACTAGAGATTTTGTTGTTGTTGTTGTTACTTAGAATCGCACATCATATGAATTTTTTTTTAAATATCACTTATGCATATATTAAGTAAATGGATTGTCAATGTGAGGGAATATCACGAATAAAAATTATTATTTTTTTTTTTTAGCTGAAATCAAAAATAAATATTCCAATGTTTTTTTTTTAAAAGTTGAGTCTAAAACATTTCAAACTGATGACAAAAATAATAGAAAATATAACAATATTCTTGACATTCAACAGATTCTTGAACAAAATGTATGCAGTTTAGGACTGTTGCATGATACAGCAGATTTTGGGGAAAAAAAATCTGCCCAATAAAAAATAACTAATTTTTAAAAAGCTAAGGCATTGGAGTCTGACACAATAAATTTTTTTTAGGATTTTGGGTAGAAAGTTTGTAAAGATTTACCAGAGACACTGAGAGCGGCTAAAAGAGCAGCCGAAATCAGCTTCAATATTTTATGATGAATTTAAAAGTGCAGTCTCAAGTTTTATAACTATATATTTTCTTAAAAACAGCCTTAAATTCACTCTGAGTATGTGTGGACACTTTGCATGAAAGGGTTAAAGAAGGAGTGTAAATCATATTAATATGAGGACTTAATACATAAACTGTAAGTCTTTAAAAATTACTATGAATTAATACACACAAGACTAAGAATAGGCGGAGTTAAAACATAGGGCTATAGAGCGTTCCTGATGTTCTCTAAAACACTACTCCAGACTTTAGAGGCAATAAAAGATCAGTGTTTTCCATCAGCTGAGCTGTGAGTGATCCTTAGCATTAACAGTAATAATAGTAATAATACCAATATTAATAATGATTATAATAGCATTTTATTTATAAGCACTTCTAGGGAAACTGTACAGAATGATCCAGAATATAAAAAAATGTAATAATTGTTGAAGTGCTCAGGGAGGGCTATACTGCTTCAGGAGATCAGAAAGATATTTCCATTACACTATGCAGAGCTTTAAACATCATGAGGAGGACTTTTTGGGAGTTAACAGGCAGCTGATGTAGCTTGAATACGCTTGGTTTAACATGCTTTGACTATTGAAGTCGTAAGAAAAGATAAACTTTAACCCCGTCACTAATCCCTGTTATATTTTATATCAAGTGGAATTGTGAGTACTTGCTTCCACTTTTGTTCGAGACGTCGTCACACCACCCCAAACCTTCAGTTATGTAAGTGTTTATAGATATAGTTTTTCCTTTAACGAATGAATAGCATGAGAAATGTCGATTGTAGAGCGTTACGAATGCTGGCGCATGCTGCTACTTAGCAGAAAGTCTATAAAGAAGTCTGTGATTCCTGACTGATGCTTTCAACAGAAAAAAAAGACCCTCTTGATTATATTGTGTTATTTGTGAATCATTAGATGCTGTATGGATGTTGGTAGGCTTTTAGATTTCGCTGAAGAAATGTGTGTGTGTTGTGTGTTGTGTGTGTTGTTCAGGGCCTGCATCATTTACACGAGAATAAAACCATCCATCGAGATATCAAAGGGAACAACATCCTCCTGACCACTCAGGGGGGGATCAAGCTGGTTGACTTTGGTGAGTAGTTAAATTGGTGCATTAAGGGAAAGCAGCTGTGTGTATGTGTGTGTGTGTGTGTGTGTGTGTGTGTGAAGGTGGTGGTGCTTTTGCATGCGGGCAGAGCCATTATCTCGGAGGCTACTCCGATACTAATTTGATGCTACTTTACTTCCTTTTGTTAATGCACATGGAGAGAGAGAGAGAGGGAGAGAGAGAAAGAGAGAGTGCGGAGGAGGTGGAGGAGGTCCTTCCATTACGCCTCCGTCTCTGCTCATTGTGCTCGAACCAGCACAAATTGGTATCCGAGCACGCTCACTGCTCATTTGCTTTTAGCACTTCATAAACAAATGAAGCTCTAGCAGCTTGTGTGTATGGAAACAAGGAAACAAGGCAAGAGAGAGAGAGCAAGAGAGAGAGAGAGAGAGCGAGATAGAGAAAGAGAGAGAGCACCTTCTTTTATCTTTTATCGTTAGGATGTTCTGCTTTGTTTTTTTTACATTTTGTTAAGTAGGGCACTTCTTAAGTGCTGAAGCGTGCATCTGTATCATTAAGCGTTAGGAGTAACTACTTTCCCCTCTTTCTTTGTTCATCTTGCTGGCTTGCGCTTGCTATGCACCACACACTCCTGCGATTACTCAACCCCCATTCAAAAATCCTCTCGGAGTGTAATCCCCTCTGCCATGATTCACCGCACTGCTATTAACCCCCCCTCTTTTTTTTTTTGTTGTTGAGGAGATACGTATTTGCCCCCTCCTTAATAGGACTATCAGCCCCAAAGCGCATCTGTATAAAGCTGCGATTAGCGTGTGGTGGAAATGGGGGAGTCACGTCTTCAGGGAGGGACAGGATGAGACTCAGAGACACTGACTGATGAGTCATACTCGAATACTACTTCAAGTTCCTCTGCGTCGTGACATCAGCAAAAACTGTGTGTCACGAATAAACTACACGTCTCATGTGACTTCACTGAAGGAAGGGCTTCATCAGCTTACACACTCTGCATGTCCCAAGTGTGTGTTTCTGTGAGTGAAACAAAAGCCTCGGATTGTAAGCCAGTAGCACTTTCACTGCACATTCCTTCGTGGACCTTCTCACGCTTTCAGAGCAACAAGCTTTATAGCACAGCGCTACTGGCTGAAGTTTTCATCCTGATTGGTCTGAAGGTGTTGATTCATTTTCTATAACAGCATCTCAGAGAGTAGTGCACTCATTCTAATATGTTATTGTTTCTATAGTTACACAGGGACATATATGGCACATCAGACAATCTAAAACTAATAATAATATTATATAAATTAGAGAGGTTTATTGACCATTTATGGAAGCAGTCTCCAGTGTTAGCGCTTTGTAACTGTCAATGGTAAAGCTGTAAGTTTTCCGACAACCCAGGTTACAGAAACTGGAGGCGGATACAAGTGCAGACAATTTGATATTAAACAAAACACAAATAAAACAAACAACATAGAGCATAGGTACAAAGATTATAGGTACACATGACAACAAACGACAAATGCTAGACAGAGAAACACAGAAAAACGGAACTTTGTTACTAATTAGGAGAAACACGACACAGGTGAGTGCTCAGAGAGGTCATGTGATGTGCAGGGGCTGATGGGTAGTGTAGTCCTGCCCTGATTTCAGCGCTAACATGACACCAGGGAGGGTGAAGGATAACACGTGCTTCCTCCAAGACACATGAAGCTAGCCAATCGCATCTTTTCAAACTGCTGCTCTTACTGCATCACAGGGCGGTGTAACACACTCAGAGGAAAGTGCTATCTGCCCTCTTCCACACACATGAGCTCACAGATGCACATGATTGGCTAGTGGCACTGTGATTGACAGGGGAGAGGGAGTATCCCCAGAAGGAGCCCAGAAGTGTCATTCTTCAATAAATAAAAAATTGTTAACATGGCAAAATGAGTATAGTATAAGAAGAATAACGCACTTCGAGGCGTGCTGTCACAGGAAAATGCTGAACTTCGGGGTGTTAACGATAATGTCACTTCATCACATGACCCTGTCGTTGATTATTTTTGAGTGTGTTATTCTTTACTTATTAGTTTGTCATGGTTATGTATGCTTTGTATATCTGGACACTGGACACTGATTTATTTTACAATCATAATCTACACTAAAGTCATGAGTATGGGCCATGTAGATTTAGAGAAAAGTGTTTATAATCAGAAAAAGACAATAATGTATATTATGTGTTATAACGTATGATGTAGCTTGCTTTAATTGCTTATGTGTGAGATTCGCAGAACTATACACAAATCAACCCCAAAGTTATAGACACCATCACCATCACCATCAAAATTCAATGTAATTTTATTTTTATAGCAATTTTAACAATAGACATCGTCATGAAGAAGCTTTACAGAAATCTGGGTGTAGATCTACATCCCTAATGAACACAGCAGAGGTGACAGTGGTGAAGAAACCTTGAGAGAAACCAGAGGAAAAACTCTGCTTAAAGCAGATAAAGAAAAACTCGCAGATAAAGCAAGCACAGTTTCTATTACTTATGAGGACTTTCCATTGACCTAAAGATTAATGCAGCTAATTCATGCTCAGTAAACATTTTAGGTTTTTAAAAGTTTTTTTAAAAAAAAAAAAAAAAGCTGCAGTTGTTGTAAAAAAAATTAATTTTTCTCAAACGTCCAAACGTCAAACGTCCCCACAAGGTCAAACCTGTCTGATATTCCTTTCACTGTGGAGACATTCACTGTGGAGTTCATATCATATCATTATGTGGTCCCTAACAAGATATAAAAACATGCTCACCCACACACACACACACACACACACACACATACACACACACGTCCCTTTTAGACACAGTCCCTTTCTGATCTTATACAGCTTTCTGCACATTCCATTAGTGTATTAAACGCTCCGCCACCCTCAATCTTCTCGTCGTGAAGCCGATCTGTCATATGGGAAGTGTGATTTATTATTTTACTGTTTTATTTGTGGGAAAACATCAATACTGAATACCCGGAATACTGAAGTGTATGGAATACTCAAGGGTACAGAATATTGAAGTGTACAGAATACAGTAATGTAATGAATACTGAAGTGTACGGAATACCAAAGTTTATGGAATACTGAATTGTACAGAGTACTGAAGTATAGGGAATACTGTAAGCTAAGGAATGTTGAAGTGTATGGAATTGTGTAGTGTATGGAATGCTGAATTGTACAGAATACAGAATTGTATGGAGTACTGAAATATATGGAATATTGAAGCATATGGAAAACTGAAGCGTATGGAATACTGAAGCGTACGGAATATGGACGTGTATGGAAACTGAAACGTATGAAATACTGAAGTGCAAGGAAAACTGAAGCGTATGAAATACTAAAGCGTACGGAATACTGAAACATAAGGAATACTGAAGTGTATGTTATACTGAAATGTAAGGAATACTGAAGCATACGGAACACTGAATCGCACAGAATACTGAAGTGTACGGAATACTGAAGCACACAGAAAACTGAAGCATACAGAATACTGAAGCTTAAGGAATACTGAAGCGTACAGAATAAGGACACGTATGGAAAACTGAAGCATATGAAATACTGAAGCGTACAGAATATGGACGCATATGGAAAACTGAAGCGTAAGGATTACTGAAGCGTACGGAATACTGAAGCGTACGGAATATGAACGTGTATAGAAAACTGAAGCGCAAGGAATACTGAAGCGTACGGAATACTGAAGCGTACGGAATATGAACGTGTATAGAAAACTGAAGCGCAAGGAATACTGAAGCGTACAGAATACTGAAGCGTACGGAATAGTGAAGCATACGGAATACTGAAGCGTATGGAATAGTGAAGCGTACGGAATACTGAAGCGTAAGGAATAATGGATCGTGCGGAATACTGACGTGTACGGAATATCAGCAAAGCAAAGAGAATACCAAAGTGTACGGAACACCGAAGTGTATGGAGTATCAATGTGAAGTGTACAGAATACTGAAGTGCACAGAGTACTGAAGTGTACGGAATATCAAATTTTGATTGGTAGGTGGATTTTGCTCACACACACACACACACACACACACATTCATATGTGTGTTGCTGTATTAATGTAGACCAAATTGGATCATATGTGAGAGACAATCAGCAAAAATAAAAGTGTATTCCTAATCTTTCCTCACAGGCCAAAGCTGGAATGACACTCATATTTACACTCGCTCATGTTTCAGTACATTATAGGATTTCTTTTTTTTTTCCTCATAATGTCTTTTCTTCATGAGGTCTGAGAGAACAGAATTCACCAAGTGATTAATGTAAATATACACACACAATAACTACACACACACATTCGGAAACACGGAACACATCAGACCAAAACACAGCTCTTTTTGGATACAGGCAGCTCAAATCCAATAAACACACACACACACACACACAAACAGCTAAGAAAGCTCTCCTGTGGCCCCCCTTTTTCCGCTACATTAGTTCGGAGCCCCAGGGCCACGCTTAGTAATCATCTGAGATAACGCTGCCAATTAAAATATTCATGAAGAGGAGGCGGAGCGGCTTCCCTCTCTCTCTCTCTCTCTCTCTCTCTCTCTTTCTCTCTGTTCTGAGGCCAATAATGCACTTTTTCCTGCAGCCTTCAGACAGATGAGTCAGTGAGGGGGCGTTATCTGCTCTGTAGAGCATGAACACCTCCGCATAGATGAAGCATCAGCCCTGCATGAGATCAGCACATATATGCGTGCACACACACACACACACACACACACACACACATTCTATACATACACCATCAAACTCCCTATAGATCTCAGACACCCACCAGTACGAAATATACGCTCCATACACACACTCCATCTTTCACACACTCCATTAAGCCTAAGCCTACACACACACACACACACACACGCACACAAACACACACACACATAACTTCTATACATACGCCATCAAACTCTCTATAGATCTAAGCCTACACACACACACACACACGCACACAAACACACGCACACAAACACACACACACACACATAACTTCTATACATACGCCATCAAACTCTCTATAGATCTCAGACACCCACCAGTGCAAAATATACTCTCCATACACACGTTCCATCTTTCACACACTCCAATAAGCCTAAGCCTACACACACACACACACACACACAGAGCATCAAACACTTGACAAACCTCAAAAAAATTCACCCATTTTGTTCACATGTACTCCATCTCACTATGACTTCTACACACACACACACACACCATATCTTTCAAACACTGTTTTTCACACACTGCATTCATTTCTACACATTTCTGTTGTAGGGTTCTACACAGGAACAGGAACCACTAAGGGTTCCTCCAGGAGAATAACCGAAGAAATTTTCTAAAAATGTAACGATTTTACAACTAATCCTAAGCTAGAGTTTTATATAGAAGCCCAACCCGAGGAACGCTTAGAGATTAGCTTCCCGAATGCCATTCCAAGCCCTTCACACACACACACACACACACACAGTGAATGGGTTTCCTCCTGCAGTTGGGACTGGAGCTGGATGAATTAAATTTCCTGTCATCACAATAGAGCTGATCTGTAATTACTGCAGCTTCCCAAAGCCACAGCTCTATATCATCACCAACGTCTTTGTTTACACTCCGGTCTAATCTCTGCTTTATTTGAGATATATTTTCTCCTCTGGAATAATGAAGCGCATATGCAGGTTCAGCCACACTATAATTATTAATGCTATCATGTAGTTAAAGAATTCAGCAGAGAACCCGGTAGCTCAGCATGCTGAAATTTAGAGAGGATCACATGCAGTAATATTTCGCTTTCTTCAGTGAGGAGATACACACACAGGTTAGCATTAGCATCGTAAACTCAAACTGGAGGACGAGACCATTATTAGACCATTATGTGAGAGAAAGATTTTATTGGAAGTAAAAAGTATGCACTAACCCCACCTCTAAACCCTAACCATGACCTTTTTACATAAATTGTGTTGTGCAAATTTGTACCAATTTGCAAGTGCAAAATCATGACAAAGAATTCATAACAAAGGACAGGACAGAAGAACGTCCTCGAAGTTCTCCTGCAAGGGCAATATGGGTTTCTCCTGCTACATCTTCCTGAAGTTGATTATTTTCCTATAGCAGCATGTCCTGAAGTGTTTTATTCCTCTTACACCACCAATGACATTTTATTAATTAAAGAACAACTTCTATCTGTTTAGAGTTACATTTAATGTTGTGGAACATTTGTTAAACAGTCATTCCCTCAGCAGCCATGTAAACTCCTCTGTCCTTTACCTCTGACTGTTACAAAGCGCTGACACTGGAGACTCCTTCCATAAACATTAAATAAACATCTCCTTACTCCAAGGTCACCATATCAGCAATTTTTCCTTTGTTAAATAAAAACACTTTATTATCCTTTGATTATGTGGAACAAGATGTTCTGCCTTTTTATTGGATATTACAGATTTCATAAATGCTGTGATGATCGATTGTGCTCTGTAGAATTTGGAGCAACACTTTTCAAAAAGGGAAAAATACTCTGCAAGCTGTCTGGGATGACAGCAAAGGACTAGGAGCATCAACACCGCCACTAAACATGAACCCTGAGATTTTTGAGTTTTCCTCCTCCTGCAAATTTGTACCAGTTTGCAAGCTTGAGATAATGATGGCTCTTGGCAGAGGACAACAAGATCGTCCTCAAAGTTCTACTTTCTAATCCTACATTAACAATATATGTTTATAAATAAGTATTTTTATTTTAAAATAATAATACATTTTATTTATCTAGTGCTTTTCTATTACGCAAAGATCGATTTACTGTTCAATATGTGCACTATAATCAAAAATAATTAAGCAACATGGTATTCCGTACATGCTTTAGCATTTTTGTATTTTTAATATATATTATGTAAATATCTGATTTCATAAATGCTGTGATGATTGATTGGGAAAAAATACTCATGAAGAGCCATGGAAAAAAAAAATTAGCAGGAGCACCAACATTAGCACTAAACCTTATCCTTGACCATTATACGTTTTTATTCAAATGAAGTCATGCAAACTTGTATCAATTTGCAAGCGTGAGATAATGATGGTTCTAAATGCAAGAGAGAAAGAAGGTTTTATTTACATAGCACCTGTCACTTCTTCAAAATTCATTGATCAATTTGGCTTTGGCTGGAGATGATCTAATGTAGGATCAGAGTATAACATACACTATATCAACAGTTTTGCTTTTCAGTCTATACACTCCCCTCTGAAAGTATTGGAACAGCAGGGTCAATTGTTTTGTTTTTGCTATACGCTGAAGACATTTGGGTTTGAGATCAAAAGCTAAATATGAGACGGTAGATCAGAATTTCAGCTTTCATTTCCTGATATTTGCATCTAAATGTTTTAAATATCTTAAAACATGGCACCTTTAGTGGCAGAGCACCCAATTTTTAGTGGAGCAAAATTATTGGAACAGATAGTCTTGAAGTAAATTAAAGTAAATAATGCTTAATATTTGATTGCATATCCCTTGCGTTCGATAACTGCATCAAGTCGGTGACCCACTGACATCATCAAACTCTCGCATTCTTCTTTTGTGATGCTTTTCAGATGCAGCCTCTTTCAGTTGTTGTTTGTTGTTTGTCTCTGTTCAGTCTCCTCTTCAGGAGGTGAAATGCTGCTCAGTTGGGTTAAGATCTGGTGATTGACTTGGCCAGTCTAGAACCTCCCACCTTTTTCCTCTGCTGAAGTCTTTTGTTGAGTTGGCAATGTGTTTTGTGTCATTGTCTTAATGCATGATGACGTTCCTCCCAATGAAGTCATTCTGCTGCTACCATCATGAGTTCCATCATCAGGAAAGATTAGTGATTAGCACGTTCCAGAAGCAGCCATGCAAGCCCAAGCCATGACATTACCTCCACCATGCTTGATCAGAGAGCTTATATGCTTTGGATCATGAGCAGATCCTTTCTTTCTCCACACTTTGGCCTTTCTGTCACTTTGGTAGAGGTTAATCTTGGTTCCAGAACTTTTGTGGCTCATCTCTCTATTTCTTTGTTTCTCAGCTTCAAAATGGTTTCCTTTCTCCTATAGACAGCACTCTGGTCTTCATGTTGGTTTACCTTTTTAACAACAGATGCAGTTTTACAGGCGAAACTCAGGGCTCAAACCAAGAGTAGACATTCAGGGATATTAACTGTTTAAGCAATCAATCTAACAAGGCATGCCTGGGCAACAAGAAACAACTGTCTGTCACATGTTCCAGTATTTTTGATCACTTGAAAAATGGGTGGGTTCAAACAAAAGGTACCACATTCTAAGTTATTTAACACATCTACATGTAAATATCAGGAAATGAAAGCTGAAATTCTGCTTTCAGTTCCTGATGTCTTCAGTGTAGAGCGAAAACAAAAGAATTGGCCTTGCTGTTCCAAGCAAGACTGTATTACAGAAATATCTGATTTCATACAGGCTGCAATGATAGTTTGGACTCTCTAGAATATCAACCAATTAAAAAATATGAGCACTAAACACACCCCTAAACCCTAACATTCACCTTCATCATTTTTATTCAAATTGAATACCACACCAACAGATGCAAAAGAGCTCATAAAACATAAAGATTGGGAAAAGTCAGGTGAAAATCAACAGTACAAACACACACAGGATGTACAGGATACAGGATTCTTTTCAACTGGATGCACTACCACACACACACACACAAGCACTTTATTAGGAACACCTGTGATGTGGGGAATGTTTTCTTGGCACACTTTAGGCCCGTTAATACCAATTGTTATTGTTGCTGACCATGTGCATCCCTTCATGGAACAGGGACTACCTTGTTTAACAAATGGATGTACCACAGCTGTAACTATAAATGGATAAAAATATGATGTGCTGTTGATTAACAAATAAAAATTATTAGCGTTGGGAAATTACTGTCATAAACAGAATGAAACACTTTCTGTTCCACATATAGGAGTTTTATCGTTACCTTAACTGTACGATTTTGGTATGCCTGGACTTCTGTGCAGTTTAAGCAACCTTTACTGTGTGTACACGTGATTCATACTTTTTATGTCTACAAAGGTTTCAGCACTTAGTTATGTTACTAAAAATACACTAATCCTGAAAAAAGTCATAGAAATTCATAACAATAGTAAAAAAAAAAAAACACACGCACAGTTTCTTGTCTCTAATGAGGCAAAGCATCTGTTAAAATATCAGGTTTCAGAGCTCAATGTGCTTTTTTAACATTCTAGTAGGAAAGGCTTTGTATACTCTGCATGGTAGGGCTCAACATTGCTTTTTTCAACTCGCAGTGGGCATCTACAAGCATGTATAATATAGCGCTGGATTCAGTTGGATGAGTCGCTGTCACCTTTACATGATTTTGTGAATTCATACATGTGTTTGACTGTCAATATTTCACCGTCAGCATGCTATGGGTGAATGGTTTTGAATATCAAAAATCACTATATCAAAAGACAACTTTTGTGCAGCTTGGTCTGAAGATGATCTGAGCCAAAAGTGGTGAGGATTGAACAAAAATTGAAGGCTGTGAAAAGTTTTAAAGGGTTTTCAAGACATTCCAAATTGTTCATAAAATACAAAGATGTCCATGCAATTTTTTTTTTTTTTTACACCAGCTGACTTTAGAAACTTCCAAGGAATCAATGGGAAAAGCATATTTTTCCTGATTATAGCACCACCTAGAGGTAAAATGAGATGAAAATAGCCTAATAGCCTAAATCAACACATTATTCTTTAGGTGTCTGAGAAGTTTGGTGCAAAATTGTCAAAGCGTTGCTGAGATATAGCCAAACATCCTATTTTTTTGTAATGGCAGAAATTGAGAAATGGTGTATGGAAAATGTTTGCATTGACATGACTCAGCATCAGGTCAGAAATCAGGTGATACCAGAATTATAAACTTAATCCAAATGGTTACAGAGTAAATAGAAAAAACATAGGTTGTCATATCTTAGCACTCACTAGTGGTCAAACGAGATGAAAATTGTGGGGGCCCCTGGGGGTGCTGTCCCTATAAGTATTCTCAAATTTAATGTCAATCCATCAAGCTGTTGTCTGGATATCGCCTCATTTCCAGTTTGGTGGCTTTGCCTTCAAATTCGTTTGTGTGTTACAGACAAAAGCTTTTGAATATCAAACTATGTTCTACTTGGACTTTTGTGGACATCATTTGAGCCAAATTTGGTGAGGATTGAACAAAAATTATGGGCTGTGAATACTAAAGGTTTTTTTTAAAAAAATCAAAATGGCGGAAAATCCAATACAATGATCATCCCATTGATATCAGCATGAGTGAAGGATTCATGTGGAAAAAGAATTTCATTCCTCTGTCAAATGGTTCAAACGCTAAAAGCAAAAATTGACCATGAAATTTGATCCAATGGTGGCGCTAGAGGCATTGATTAGCGGAGCCCAAAATTGGTGAAATGACTATTGGCACTATGCCCAATCAGTGCACCAAATTTCACAACTTTTTACCGTACGGTTCTGGGGCTGCCATAGACTTCCAGCATAGAATAATAATAATAAGAAGAAGAACACAGACAAACACTATAGGGTTCTGGCAGCTTCGGTGTTTGGCCCCTAACTTAGCTAGATCCAAGATGATTTTTTTTTCAGTACACAAGCATTTCAATGTAAATATGTCTTAACATTCAGTGTAAATGCTAAACTTCGACTTGTATTTCCATGGCTTATGGGTCTGCTTTCTGTTGCTTGCTGACAGTGGTATAGCCTTTTTTTTTAGTTATAAACACTACAAAATACAATTTTCCTGCTTTATTAGAGCAGTGCGCACTCTCAATCACTCATATTTTGAAACTTTGAGAAAGTGCTGCCTGCCACCGAGCACTGTTGCTGTTTTGATGAACAGCTAATATGCTAATCTGACACTCTGTACAGACATGTGGATATTATATTCACAAAAATTAACGCTCCACCTCTTTCCCAAACATGACTCTTGCAATTTTTATTGTTATGCCGTGTGAACAGAGACGTACAACAGAGAGGCTCCAGCTTGTCATGCATGCCGTCTCGCTACCTCGAATGTGATACGTGTGCCATTTTAAAGGAACACTGTGTTTTTGAAGCTTTAGACACTCAAACAAAAAGTGATTGTGTCATTTGCCCTGTGTGTGTGTGTGTGTGTGTGTGTGCGTCTTTTTTTTGTGCTTCGTCACATGTTAGCAGAGTATCACTTTAATAATGAGTCAGAATGTTCCTGCATCAAGAAATACTCATTCCTTTTCATCCCCAGAGTTTATATTAGTAGCATTTGCAGCTCTGTTGTGTCCACACTTTCCGAAACTTTTTCCTCTCAGTCAGTTGCTCTTTTGGTGTTCTTGAACATCATAATTTGCAAATTACTCCCTGACCTTAATGCTCTACTGCTCAGCTGGATGGTTGGATTTACCTTTCTTCATCGTCATGCATGACATAAACCTTGTGCTTATTGACTGTAAAAGCCTTTGCATACCAAAATAGATGAGTTTTAAACAAAATCGTTGATTTTTAGGTGTCATGGGTATGTCATGAAGTTTTCATGGTGAAAGAAGTCTCATTTATTTTTTTCCTCCCTCGACTTTGCATGGGACGTCATTCTGACAACTATTCTCTGTAAATAAGCCACATCACGGCCACTAAACTGCATGCACAATTTATCATGGTGCACACCATGCAGAGGTCTACAACCTGCTTCATTTCCATTAGTGTGTGTTTTTGTGAGGACCAAAATGAACAAATGTCCTAACAATGGGCTTCATTTATCAAACTGGACACAAACAAATGTATTCATGAAAATCCAGTGATTTTGGGAAAAAGTTCCTATATCCTAGGTTTCGCTTCTGGGTTTGTGTAAATTTACGTACAGTATAAGGAGACTCACTAATGTGAGCCTCAATTGATCAGCTTCAGATTGTATAATTGTGCGATTTTATATACAGATTACGCTGTCAAGTTTACATCACTTATTTATTCCAGTTATACACCAGTTTAATGAACATTTTGTTCAAGAAAATGATCCAAAACAAATCTGAATATTCAGACAAATAAGAATTAGGATAAAAGTAATGATGCCCTATAAAAGGAGGAAGAGATAGTGTGTGTCTATGGTTGCTGATGCGCTGCAGTGGCTGAGCTGCATTACTGGAAGATTTAGCAAATGCTGCACTTAGGAGGTGTTCTCTCACTGTTTAGTCGCCATTCTGTTATTTCGGCTCTCTTTCTCAGTGATTTTAATTATACATATTTCAGTACAAAGAAAATCAGAGAAACTTTTGTAAGTTTTACTTCCATTTGGCTGAAAGCATTTACTGAAATGAGGCTCAGTGATAGGAAATCGTCAAATGTCCTCATAATCGCCTGGTCCTCACAAAATACAGTGTTTGTTTGAAAGACTAAAAGAAACAAAACATTTTTTTCTTTCTGGAAACTGAAGTTAAGGTTACAGTGAGGGTCCGGTGTAGCATAGCGATAATTATCTAATCATTACGTTGTCAATGGAAGGTCCTCAAAATGATAGAAGAACACGAATGTGTGTTTAATATTCAGACTAATATTCAACTTTTGATGATTATTTGCCACACACACACCAGAGAGTGTGTTAGGAAGAATTCAATTCAATTCAATTTTATTTGTATAGCACTTTTAACAATGGACATTGCCACAAAGCAGCTTTACAGAAATAAAGAAGGTACCTATTATACACAGTGATTGCACACAAGCCCCAGACTACAGTCTCAGGTTTTTCTTTGTTAACCACACACTCTTTGTTTTCAGTGTCACCAAATCACATTCTGGAGCTGAAACCCATAAGATACACAAAATCAACAGACAAAAATCATAAGAATGACACACATACCTACCAAAGTCCTTTTTTTCCTTTTTCCAGTCTCAAGATACACAAATCTCCTCTTCTTTTCCTTTTGCTTTCTATTCAAATGTTCTCTCACTGCTGCTCTTGATTGATGGGAATTTTATAATTTTTCTTTTGAAACAATTTATATTTTGCCTGTAGATCATCATAAATGGTGAGTGATATCATCTGAGTGCAGACAAACAGGCAGTAGTAGTGCATCAGAAAGCTTTTGATGAACGTGGGGCAAATTAATTAAATAGAGCTTTCTTCACGCTACTAATTTGGATGTATTGTTTCATACCTAATGTTATAACATTTATGCTTATTTAGTATTTGAACCTAGATATTATACACACTATTCTATACTATAGTATCATGGCATACTGAAACTATTTATGTACACGAAGTAATGATATAGTTACATTGTACTTAGTTGGTATACATGTTAGATGTAAGTTCCAGCTGTGGTGCATCATTTCAACATGATGCATTTCAGTGTTATTTCAAATAACAGCGTGGACGACTTTCAAATGTCCTCATGTGGGAAATACCTGCTAACGCAACATGTAACATCGACACAGTTCTGCTCAGTGTGCTAGCTCTGACACAAATACTGTCATACTGAGTTTCTATGAATTTTGCATATGGTCAGACCGCTACCACATAGACAATCATTCTTAATGGTTAAAACCACATTCAGTTGAACACGATGGTTTGTTTGGATGTGTGTCTGAAATGCTAACAGCCTGCTTGTACTGGTGCTTCCACAATTTGGGAAATTTAGGAATTTGTAATTGGCTCTTTAATGATTGAAGTTTTTCTCCGTCTCTCAGGTGTATCAGCTCAGCTAACCAACACGCGTCTCCGGAGGAACACCTCCGTCGGAACGCCGTTCTGGATGGCCCCTGAGGTAATATTTTCTTAATGTTTCATCCTCCATTATCTTTATTTATTTAAAAAGAAATCACAAACTGCGAGTGAAATTTAGACATGCTCTGACTGATAGGAGTGTCTTCTTGAAATGTACTGTAAAGGTATGAATTGCAAATAACGCTGCTGCCGTGCCCTCACACTTTGCATAAAGTTTATGTGGAGTCGTGGCGGACTTCGCACTAAGCGTACACAAGCCACATTCACGTTGTATTGTGGGAAATAGATATGATCGGAGCTTGAGGGAAGAGAAATCACAGCCCTGAGTCTGAAGAAAAATTTTTATTTAGAGTAAAGCTATTTTAAATCTGAAACCGAAGATTAAACCTGAAGCCTTTTCAGTCGGAGGAGGAGTTTTTTTTCCTCGAGTGAAAGGACATGAAGTTTAACAATGTGCCATGACATCAGGTAAACTGTATTGTGTCAATTTCATATTGTAATTTAACAGTGTGATGTGAAGCTTAATATATATATATATATATTCTAGCAGCATGTTTCCCAAAAACTGTACGATGTGTAATACAACTTAACCTTTCATATTCATTATTGGTGTCATAATGTACGATGTCAGGACTGATTATGTCATTATGTAATTTATGCTAAGTGTGTAAACAGTGTGTGGTTTAAGACATTAAATCTAAACTTATAAACTTATAATGTCTTTTGTCACTTTATGAAAATAATGTATTGTAAATAGGATGAGACAGTTTGGGTCTCATGTTGCCAACTGCCATAAAGTACCATACTATTGGATGAAGTTTGCTCCAGTAGCCCGTCCTAAACCCTGCTTTATTAAACTCCAAAATGAAACCCTATTTATCTAAAATTTGGCCCAAAATTCACAAAAAAATACTTGTTTTTTTACAGCTCCTGCTCCATATTGCCCTCACAGACCATGCCGTGTGCACAGGCTAGCTAGCATATCTCTGTCATTGTTTATCATTATCAAAAAATATTCCAAAATATTCCACCTTAATTTGTTAAAATAAATGCAAAAATAAATATTACATTGATGTCTTGAGATCTAGCTAGCCCATTTATACCAGCCATCCCTGTATATACAGTATCTATTGAAATGTAACAACATATTAAATGCTTATTACAGGTCATAGCATGTGAGCAGCAGTTGGATTCGACATACGATGCTCGTTGTGATGTCTGGTCTCTCGGTATTACTGCCGTCGAGCTGGGAGATGGAGACCCACCCTTGGCAGACCTCCACCCCATGAGGGCTCTCTTCAAAATCCCAAGGTGACATGCCCTTATTTACGTAACGTGTCCTTCAAAACAACCCCTGCGGCCACTGAAGCTCTGCTTTGATTTCCTCCACCTTCTCAGGATTAGCTTTGTGTCATTTTGAATAGAGATTGCATGGTGAGATTATTTTGACGTTATTGTTGTTGCCTTTGTACCTCATGTGAGCTGCTCTCAGGGAGTTTGTGTTACATTTCCTATATGAAAATGGCTGACTCTCTGATTCATGTGCATCCTAAGGCTGACATAGAGTACTCTCTTAGCTGTGCTACTCATAGCTGCTTTTAGGACAGTCTCAGTCCATTTCCCAGAATCCTCAGCTCAACAACAAACTATAAGATCAGCCACATGACCTGTCACATGATTTCCCTGCTTTATGAAACTGTGTACATCAATATTTAGACCTCAAATGTAACTCTGGATTTAAGCACTATTCAGAAGATACATGAAAGTTGCGTGCACATAAGGGGTGGAGTTTGGATAAATTGTAGGCGTGTCTCAGCTACCTGTAATTCCGACCTTGAACTTGATTTTTCCTGCATGATGATATCTCGAGTGAGGAGCAGTATTAAGTCCAGCACCACTGTCTGACAGTTTACTGTAACCACAATATGTCAGGATGAACTTTATATTTTGCCAGTAAATACGTTCAAAACAAATCTATAGAATATAAACCAATATTAAATACAATAATCTGATGCTATTCAATGATTTTTTTCTTGGAAGACATTGCAGAAGACAGCATCTTAATCGGAGACACAGCTTATAGCAAAGACTGAATTTTTTTATGAATAAAGTTATGAAGGAACTTTATTGTGAGCTGTAAGTGAAGCAGACGAGGGCTCCATCAGATTAACCTTCAGACTATGTGCACATTTTCTTTACAGGAGACCGCATCGAATTAACAGTTTAAATTAGCAAAATAAAAGTCGTCTTATAAAATCACATAGCATCCCAACACACACATTACAATCTCACACCCTCGATTTGGTATCTTGTAGTGTCACTGATTCTTGTGCCTGACTAACTGTCAAAGAAAAATAAAATGCAAAATAATAGGATGTGCTGGATCAAGTGCTATTTTATGAAAAATGAACCATGTTGTTAAATTAATTCAAATATTGCAGTGATTTATGTGATAATTACAACTACGACTGTTCATGCAGCAATATATTAACAATATACAATACTACACTCCTATTAGATTTATTTTAATGTTTGCCATCTTTATATTAGTCTTTCTTATTTGTTAGTTTTTAAATGATCTATTTATTTTATGTTACATAATATATATTTGACAGCAAAGGAAAAAAATACTCTACCTGCTTCTTCTGTCCACATTTTCTATCCCTGGATTAAAGGGAAGTATTTGTGTTTAAAGGCACTATTGAAAACCCCATTTTTAGATGCTTTTATTTAAGAAAAAAAAAGTTGCATGAACTGCACAATATAAGGAAAGAATATAGGGGTAACTTTTGATCTTAAGTCGCTGATCTGAAGAACTAAAATGGTGTTCTAGGTTGCATATGGTGGGGGTTGATGTGGCTGTAGGTGAAAGCTGGTTGTTTACTGTCCTCTACCTTCACTCTTATAACCCTGTTATCATCTTGTGTCATCTTGATGGTGTTTCCTGACCTGCCCTGACAAACACACACACACACACACACACACACACACATTCAACCACGCACTCAATCACACTCACACAAAGAACTGCTGCACAGCCACACATAACCATTTCTGTTGTATTTTGCTTGAAGGCACATAGAGCATAGTCATCACAGCACAGTGTAGAGATCTTTCTGACTGCTGCTGTACACGTTATTAGTTCTCTCTGCTGGATTACACACACACGCTTTCCTGTTCTGACTGTTTAGGAGTCAATAATGAAACAGAGCTTTGGCTTTACTACTCATTCACGGCCGAATGAGTGCACATGCGTGTAATGCAGAATTGATGCGTTTGAATAAGGACATGGCCTGAGTTCCTACTGTAACTTCAGAGATCATCCTGTAATGAACAGCATGCTGATGTCATCACGGTGCTAAATAAATCTGCCCCACTTTATAGTACATGTCTCTAATACATGTGTATTTAGGCATACACTATACGTGTAATTATATCATAACTACTGAGGATGGTGCACTGTTACAGTTGGATTGCAGTAATATATCATGTGTAAATATTAAAGGAAAATCATTCCATTATATGGAATAAACAGATTATGTTATATTATTTTTTTTTAAAAAAAAAGGCTTTGTAACATCAGGACTGTGAATCTTTAAAACATTGTGAGCAAGACCGAGTGGTCAGATATGAAGCTCACAGGACAAACAAAGACCATGTGTATTAAAAAGAAAATGAAGGTACTAGTTTGTTTATATTTTGGGAAATATTACTAACTAAATTCATTCGAAAATATCGCAGGGAGGCAAATATAATAACTGAACTCATGAGACTGAAACTCGAGTGATGTAGCTGAGGTTGAGGAACTGTCAGAGTCAGAATTAATAAAGTTTGGGTTTTTTTTCCTCTATGTTCCCCAGTGTTTATTATTTGATTTAAAAATAAAACAACAACAACAACAACAACAATAATAATAATAATTTTATTATTTCATCATAAATATACTTATGAAAGAAAGAAAAAAAAATCCTTTCCTTTCCGGTTTAGGCCACACCCATTTCGGGTTTAATTCTGAACACACAGGTATTCAGAGCATGAAACAGATACAAGTACAGATTTTTCAGACAGATGTCTGTTATGTAAACTTATCGGAGGACGGTTGCAGTAATTATAATTGTTTCATACAGGATATGTGAATCTGTATAAATCACCCAAATAAAATTCCATACTACACGCACTTCATTTTAATACAGATTGTTTTAATGTTTATTAAAAGTGTGTGTTGTAGGTTGTGCAGGATAGCTAGTTGGTCACATGACCATAATATGTCTGCAGGCTGTACATGTGCTATGAATTTACAATTATGAATTTATAATTTACCTAAAACCTCTGGCTTCTCTGACACATCCATAGGTAAAACATGGTCTATATTTTATTGTTCTGTGTTTTAAACTTGGTTTTATTTTGGTTTTGGCAAAAGACTAGAGCGAGTGAATACTTCCTCTCAACGCCTCTTTTTCTACAGGACGTCAGTTCAGATAGGAAATATATTACCTGGGGTTATTTCTTCTGATCTATAATAAATTACTGAAATGATAGATTTGGACAGGAGTCTGTGAATTATTCCATTACCCATCTTCACTAATCCAATCTGAATAGGGCTGTAATGTAAAGTTTGAGGAAAACATCATCAGTAGTATAATAGGTTTTCTTTGGTACTGTTAACTCTCTCTCTCTCTCTCTCTCTCTCTCTCTCTCTCTCTCTCTCTCTCTCTCTCGATCTCGAGTTGTTAGAGAGAGTTATCATCCAAAAAAAAAAAGAGAGCAGAAAAGAGGTCCAGCCCTGAGGACTAGCCCAGATTGAGCTGTCTGATTTGGGCAGGAGATGCCTGCACTCTGCCTCCTGGCACTCGATGGGAATGAGACACAGCCAGAGCAGAAACTGATTCAGACAGGCAGGAGGAGATGAAAGAGCCTGAGGCAAAGGCACAAATAAACAGCCCTAAAAGAGAGTTGTTACTGGGTCAGATCTCACAACTATGGGTGTTTATGTATGTCTAAATATCTGAGTCCAATACTAAACCCAGGACTGCCAGGACTTCATTTCATCAGTCTTCTATATAACTATTAGTATTAGTAGTTTTATTCCTTTCTTATTGATGGAACTGCTGCTGTAATCATGAACACTGTTCTGTGGTCATTCCAGGACTCTTATTTACTAAAGGCCATATTCAGAGTCAATGACTTGAGTCCAAAAGATACGTTAATATTTATACAGGGGAAATGTCAGGTTAAGCAGCCTCTTAAATCAGTCCAGATTATGCAAGTCATTTGCATGTTGTTCACGCCTCAGCGGTCGACAGATTTTTCTTGAGTAGAACTATACGAGATGGGGTATTTATATGGGGTTTAGAAGCTTCTAGACCATCAGATTTAAAAAACAAGATCTTGCCTTTAAGCCCAGAAAAACCAGGGATAGAAAATTTCGACTGAAAAAAGTAATAGTGTTTTTTTTTCTTAGCTGTCAAATGTTATATGATGTAACATAAAAGCAAGAAACAATTTTAAAAAGACTAATATGATGTCATATCGTTCCTATACAGTGCACTCACAGTTCTGTGGGTAACCTAGAGTTCTTAGCTTCCTAAAAGGGTTCTACTTGAAACTCTCTTTATAACCTTCAACGGTTATTATATACTCCAATAATGGTTCTGAGCTTCCCAAAGGGATTCTACTTCAAATTCTCTCTAGAACCTTCAATGGTTATTATATGCGCTGGGAAAAAAAGTTTGCTCAGTGGTTCCTTGTGGAATTTAGGTTTCTTATCTTATTAAAGGGGTTGCACTTGAAACTTTCTGGAAAACCTTCCATGCTTACTATACTGTATACTCTAAAAAAAAAATGTTTCCTTAATATAAACGTTTCCTTCCTTAGGTAAATTAGGTTTCTTTCCTTCCTAAAGGGGTTCTACTTTAAACTCTTGCTAGTACCTTCAACAGCTACTATATACTCGAAGAAGAGTTCTTAAACGTCTTAAAGGGGTAGCTCACAGAGTTTCTAAAAGGGTTCTTAGCTTCCTAAATGGGTTCTACTTGAAACACTCACTAGAACCTTCAATGGTTACTAAATACGGTTCTTAGCTTCCTAATGGGGTAGCTAAAGGCCTTCTACTTAAAACTCTGTCTAGAGTGTTCAATGGTTACTAAATACTCGAAGAAGAAAATGGTTCCTCAGTGGTTCCTTGGGTAATTTAGGGTTCTTATATTATCTTCCAAAATGGGTTCTACTGTAAACTCTTTCTATTACCTTTAACATTTACTATATAGTCTAAGAAAAAAATGTTTCCTTAGTGGTTTCTTGGGTAATTTGGGGATCTTAGCTCCCGAAAGGGATTTTTTCATGAAATTTTCTTTGTTCTTTAAAAATGTAGCTTGTTTTAGCTCTCTACAAAGAACCCTTAGGAACATGCGTAGAGCTATCGGTGGTTTGCGTCAGTTGTAGATGTGAACGTAGACGTGAGGGAGTGGTGTTTTGTATTTTTTGTTTCCCCGTGGGGAATAGGATTAGATCATGTTACAAAAGGGAAGGTTTTTGTGAAAGGGTGGGAACTGATCATCTTCATACTTATTGTTTAATCTGGCAACATTGTGGTGTTCACAAAGCTTACTTCACACCATACCTTTAGTTATTTTTTTCTAATTCTGTTCATTATCACACACTGGAAATTTTAACTGAACACAAAATCTAGAAATTTACAAAAATGTATGCAAAATCTGTTTCTTGAAATGTTTGAATGGTTGAGTTAAATGCTCTAAAGTCTTTTCTCATCTGAAAGACCTGAAGATATATCAAAGTATAAACTTGTTCATAGGAGCTTTTACACAAGAATTTTTCTGTTGTTCATGAAAACTTGTTTGGAAAACAAATTTCGTATCCTAGAAAATGGTTAAATGGCTCTACATAGAGCTTTCAAGGAAGTACTCCACACTCTTCTCACACAGGTTCTTTACCTAGTTACGGGTTCTTAACTATGTATTTTAGTTTTAGTTTTATTTTAGGTGAAGCCTGTACATTCTGTTTCATGTTGTTGAACATTATTGCTATACTGGCCACGATTCGTCATTAAACGTTCGTTGTCAGTGTTGTGACTGAAAAAGGAAAAAGTACAATGTCAAAACAAAACACTAAGAACACACAGTGAGTGTCCTTTTTGTCACTGACCAATATGATAAAAAGAATTTGGATTTAAAATGCAGATATCCTGTTTTTTTTTCCCTACATGCAGTATTTTTTCCAGCTGATAAGAACGCAGTTTAATAGTCTGAGCATTTGTAGGACAGAACTCATTTTTAAAGCGTCTGTTAGGTGTCTGTTTTTGTAGGCTGCACTGTGTGATAAGCTGAGATGTTTGCCCTCCCCCCTACCACACACACACCATTAGTGAAATGAATCGCTGTCTTCGCGGGACGTACGACAGGGTGCTGATGCTGGAACCGCTCGCCTGGAGCGGTTGGGATGCCACTGCTAAAAGGCTCTTTACACAGGACTGTAAATGATATCTAATTAGCTGCGTTGTTCCGCGGTGGTGTCGGGTCCTTGGGGACGCTGTTAAGTGTGTATGCGTGTGCTTATCTCAATAGGAGGGACTTTATGGGAGCTCCTGATAGCATTTGGTTGTAAGTGTTTGCTTGTGTTTTGCCATATGTAAAGCAACAGAGATGTGAATTTATATTACTGCTCACCATGCACAAAGCCCAACTCACCTCCAAATACCATACCGTCTAACAGAGGTCATATTAGAGGATAGTGTGTACCCATAATAATAATAATAATAATAATAACAAGAAGAAGAAGAAGAAGAACCTTTGTTTAGATAGCACCTTTCATACATTTAAAACACAGGGGGTTAAAGTGCTTTATAGTGTGAAGTAAAAAAGGAAATAAAATGGTAAAACAAGAACATAAAGTAAATATTGAAGAAATAATAGCAGTGACAGAAATAAAATTGCAACAATCTAAAATATAAAAATAACAAAAATGTGTGTAAAATAGAATAAAGGTACACTGATTTAAATAATATAAAAGTAATTTTAAGGTGATATTTTAAAAAGTAGAACAAAGAATAACAGATAGTTAAATGCTAAAGGAAACAATATATATTTATATCAGTGATAGGTGGAGCCTGACAAATGTTTAATGGTAATATTCCAGATCTCTGATGCAAAGTGGCAATAGAAATTTCCCATACTCATTTCCCTTATGGAAAGTTCCCATTGGATTTCCAGTGGAATTCATGGGTGTTTAATGGGAGATCAGGGCTTCTGCATTCAGATGCTGTGGAGTATTCATGGAAAAATCATTTAAAAAATAATGGTACTCTCTTACCCTGCCATGGAAGACATCTAAATCCTGTCCTGTCTGTAGGATTCACACGGAACCCCCTTAAAATTCCTGTAAAACCCATAGAAAGCCATTGGACTTCCACTAACTTCCCATAACCACCATGTAAAACCTGGAATTACATCATACATCCATGTGAGACACACACTGCATGTTCCACATAAAATTATTTATTCATTAATTTATCTTCAGTAAGCACTTTATCCTGGTCTTGTAGTGGATCTGGAGTCAATCCTGGGAATACTGGTTGAAAAAGGCGGGAATACACCCTGAATCACAGAGCATACACACACTCATTCACACCTAGAGCCAATATAGTACAGCCAGTCCACTGTGCATAAGATTAACAAATTAAAATCTCACATTCAGTGGCTACCATGAGATTCTGATTGAATGCCATTAACATTTGGGAAGAATCGGAATCCCATAGGAGCTTTCTGTAAGGATTTAAAGAACGTCAGGTTGTCTTGAGTTGACTTCTCTACCTTATTTATGAATTCAGCCTATTGGGAAATGTATGTTTTGTATTTCCTGTCCTCTCCAACCTCCTCCCCATCATAAATATACTATTTTATATACCATGAACTTAAGATCAGCTTACTGATCAGAACATAATCAAGTTTTCTCTGATCTCATGTGAGAAATTTCAGAGATGGTCTCTTACCTTTCATTTTCTTTCCTTTCCTTCTCAAACAGAAATCCTCCACCGAGTCTGCAACAACCAGAGATCTGGTCCGATCAATTTAACGATTTCATATGCAAGTAAGTGAAATGTGGAATTAGCAGTCCGTTGGTGTGCTAGAGTTTGTAAAGTGATCCGATCTGTGGAACATTAATGGAAGCTTTTGCTACAAATGTCATATAGTTGAAGTCAGGCCTCATATCTGGATTGTATCCTGCTTAAATTTTAACCGCATTCATTTCCACTTAAACAGTTAGCTGAATTGAAATCGCTGAGTCATGCGTTAATATCCTTGCGTTTCATGAGATGTCGCACTGTATAATGGCTGCCATTTTGAGAAGTGAATCAATATTACTATGCCAGTGCATCATTAAGACATTTTCATCATAGCTATGTTAGCTAGCTAGCTACATTATGGGAGATTTATCTAAGCAGGAAGTATTGCTAACATTAGCAAACTTTGTTAGTTAGTTAGCTGATATTGACTTCTCTATGACAACAAAGAGATTTTTTTCCTCCTGATGAAACACTCTGGGATTCTTTACACACTCACATGTGCAGAGATAAAGTTGTGTATGAGAATAATATAAAGCAAAGATTTCTCTCATTTTACACAAAATCAGGTACATACACAAGGATCACAATCTGTTTTATTGGATTTGTCGAAGTCCCTTTCACTCTCTTCTGTCATAAGCCATCTATCACCTCTAGTTATGTTTAGGTCATGCAGCAAAGCCAGAAATTCAGTCCCAAATATGGCGACCACAACAGAAAACTCATGTGATTAAAGCGCTAGGAAACAAATGAGTTCATTGCATTCGGCCACCAACTTCTTGCGTTATTCAAAATATTGTTGCCACAATAGAAGTCATGGTTTTGCCTCACCATAATGGAGCCAACTTCATCAGTTATGACCATGCGAATTTTGATCTAAAGGTTTTTTTTTTTGATGAAATACATGTATGCTTTCATTGTTATGTGGACAACCCCCATCCTCATACTCAGGACTAATGAAACAACAAGGCATAAATGTGGTCCAGATCAATTAGTTGCTAAAATAGTGCAAAGGCTACTTTTGGATTAAATCTGGATTAACTTCATGCATAGGCCCTATTATAGACTGGAACTGGATTTTTTATTTTATTTATTTTTTTTTTTGTATATATTAACATATCTACTGTATGTGTGTCTCTATAGACAGACATGATCTGAGAGCCTACCTGTGTGTGTGATTGTGTGTGTGTGATTGTGCTTTATTCAGGTGTCTGATTAAGGACTTTGAGCTCCGGCCGAATGTTCAGGATCTCCTCCAGCATGCCTTCATCAAACAGATCACAGGCCAAGAAGAAACTCTACAGAAACAGCTGACGGAGCTCATCGAACTCAACCACCAGATAGGAGTTATTGAGAAAACCAGGTAAGTTCACAACTACATAAAATCTCCCAATGAGAACCTACAGATCTTGTTGTAGCTATATCATGTTCTCCAAAATACGAATACAAAACCAGGATTAAATAAAAACCATACCTCTGCTGTTGATTTGGAACTGAAGAATCCCTAATACATCTAAAGTGACTTGGGGTGTAAATCTCATGAATGGAATTAAAACCATCATTATACCACAGCACTGCTGGATTCTCGAATCTGATTGGTCAGAAGGTGTTGATTAATTTCCTATAACAGCAGCTCTGACAGTAGTGCCGCCGTAAATCACAGGTTTATATTAACGCACTCATTCTAATACGTTATCAATTTTATATTAATCGTAGATACGGTGAAGATTTCAATAAGGACATATTTATTTTATTTAACATTTATGGAAGGAGTCTCCAGTGTCAGGGAAATGCTTTGCGGTTCCTTAGTAACCCGCTGCATTTTTCCTTCTTATTAGAGAAAAAAGAGAGGCTGGTGAGGGAACGACTGTTTATAGCTGCTATAACATAACTATAGACTATTAAAAAATAAGATTTTTCATTCTTTCATAAATAAAAACTTGTAATTGTTGGCAAATTGCTGTGGTATGAGAGGAAAAACACACTTCGGGATGTGCAGTTGTTGAGAAATAACCAACTTAACGGTAACTCTGCTTGATCACACTGCCTCGTCACTGATTATTTTTCTATAACAGCACATCTTAAGTGATATTACACCATTCATGAAAGTGGCTCAGGGTTCCGGACCCCTCGTAGCAAACCTTCTTTAATTTCAGATTTCTGCCTGGAGGACGGCTTTGTCTTGGTTCTCCACTTTAATCTCTGCCAATAATCCAACTTAAAGGTATCTTGAGTTTTTTTAAAGTTAATTGAGACCTATGAACCCAACAATTGTCTCAAATTTCCACAAAAAAATTCCAGAGGAACCTGAGAGTGTTCATCTTTGTATGGTGATCCATACACAGTCTTTATGCTAAGCGGTGTCTGATTCCTATTCAACTACACCTTTTTTTTGTTGCACACCAGTCTGGTCAGTTCTCACTACTCCAAAGCTCTGTATCTAAAACGTTCGCATCATTTCTCTTCTTTAAGCCCTCAAGGAAAGACTGAGAGGAGAGTCAGTGATGAAAGGTAGGGGATATCGGCTGCGTCATGCCACTCTGAGCTACAAAATATCTGCTTTTTCCCAAGCTAACCCTATAACGGTGTGGCTTCTTAGGCTAATGACTAAAACTCATCAATGTCTTGTAGTAATGTGCAGTATAATTTGTGCTTTTGTGAAGCGTGTAGTTTACTAATGCTTTTTAATTAGCTTGTAGAATCTACTTGCTTTTTTTGTGACAATCTATTATTTATTTGCAATCACTTAATCTGTTCAGTTCAGCTGGTGAGTCTGAAATGGTCTGGAAACACTGACTATCTGATAGAGCCAAAGTGACCTTTAAATTTTAAACACCTGTAATTGTTTACCTGACCTGTTAACAGTACACCCAGGAAGCCAGTCTGGGTGCTGATGGTTCGTAAAGGAGAAGTTTAAAAAGATCAGATGGAGCTAACACTCAAAATTGGATGGAGGAGATCAGTAGCACGGATACATGAAGCTAAATCATCTTTATAGGCTTCTTTTTTTATTAAAAATTAGCATGTTTTAGCATTTTAGAGTCTGACTGCACTTAAATACAGATATAAACAAAGTGTGTTCAGACAGTAGGGTGTAATGTGCTAGATTTGTGCTGGATTTGTGGATTGTTTGGGCTAAGACGGGGGTTTCCACACATTTGTGTTTTCTGAAACCCTTCAACAAAAATGATTTGCCTTAAAAATCTTAAAGCATGTTACTGTTCAATAATATTAACATCTTTACTATTTACTATTATAACTTAAGTAATACACATACTGTAAATCAGAGACCACCATTTTGTGTTCAATCAAATGTCCTTTCAGTACTTGTTGTTAATTATTTGGTGGTTAATTATAAATCACTTTTTGTGATTTATGAACATTAACAAGAATGAACACTAATGATGGGAAAATGTATTCAACACAAAATCACACAACAGTAAAAACAGTACGAAATCTGTAAATATTTTATTTGTAATATTGAACGATAATATTGACCTGCATAAATACATACTGCATTGAATTGAAATGATTAAAATGTGCTGAAATGCCTTCTGATTGAAAACAAATATTTTGTCATTTTATGTGACATTGACATTTTTATCACAGTCTGACTCCAAGGTGTAAGTCCGCTCCAATACCATCACGAAAGCCGAGGACTGGACATTTTGCATACAATAAGTTAACAAAATCTACATGGAAATATGTGTGATGGTCTGTAAAAACCTGTCGGAAGTCACCAAAATCTGGAAAACAGACAGAAAACAAGCAAAAAAATCAGGTTTCCAGTAAAAGTGGATTTTCTTTCTAATAGTATACTTTGAAGTCTTTACATTAAGAAAATATATTTTAGCAAAATGATGTGGAAATGGTTTTATTTCGGCTATGTGTTTAGTCTAACCTTGACATCGGGTAAGGAGCCAGTTTAGCAAACACAGCAGTAAAAGCAGTCAGTCTGCTGAAAGACGTCTAAAACCTTGCTAGCTCAGTGTGATGTCCTCATAATTTCATGATCAGGTTTCTGGAGAGATACATGCCAAAGTGAAACAGAGTTAATTCAACCTGTGATCAGATAGCGGCTGTCAAAATGTCCTGCTCGATCACGTAATCATCAAAACGGAGAAGAGCTCTTGCACGCTCTGTACAGGTCGACGACAGCCCACAGAAACTCATTTCAGTTCTGGAAAACTTGTAGTTCACAGAAGAAAAGGAGAAAATGTTAAACTGTTGACCATGTGAAGGGTTTGTCCAGGGTGCCACACATATATACAGTACATTCAAATGAACTGATTTACTTAAATGTAAATTCTGTACCATCCACCACTAAGACAAAGTCCTTAGAGTAGAGTTTGTGCATTTGGCGGCCATCTTGAAAACGCTCACAGGGAGGTATTTTTAGTCATGATACTATCACTGCTTCTGTCTACTTGAATAGGAAGAGACCCTTAAACCAGAAACTGATTGACAAAACATTAATTTGAAAAATTGGAGTGAATAGTGTCATGGTGGTCACTGGGCCAAATAAGATATTTTCAGGTGGATTAAACTACTACAATGCATATTTCTATGTAATTAAGCAAGGTGCACTATATCTGCACGCCTTTTCTGGTTAAATCTTAACCAACAAGCCAATTAGATCTTTTCACACAATCCCGCATATTCAAATTGTGAGAAGTGGCCTGTCATAAGTTCATCAAGGCATTTTACAAAGTTATGTACAGTATAGATATATAAGGAATAAAACACTACAGGGTGTGCTGTTATAGGAAAATAATCAACAACAGACTGGTTATTTTCTAACGATAACACGTTTCAAATCCTCCTATACCACAGCAATTTGCAGCAATTGCATTTTTTGTATTTATTAACGAAAACCATGCCATACTTTTTATCCATTTATAGCTACATTTAATGTTGGAAAACGTGTTTTAACTTACGTTATAGCAGATATAAACAGTCGCTCCCTCATCAGCCTCTCTTTTTTCTCTGTCTTAAAGTTAATAAGACAAAATGTAACCGAGAAATGCAAACTGTTACTGCTTTACCTCTGAATGTTTCAAAGTTCTGACACTGGAGACTCCTTACAAAGTGTGTCCTTACAGAAAACCTCACCTTATTAACGACTATACACGTTTTTAATCTGTAAATGAGGAGTGTCCACCATACGAGTCCCTGTTACTATAGAAACAATAATGTATTATAATAAGTGCATTATTATAAACCTGTGATTTGCAGCTGCACTACTGTCAGAGCTGCTGTTCTAGAAAATTAATCAACACCTTCTGACCAATCAGAGTCCAGAATTCAACATTGCTGTGCGATAAATCTCAGGCTTGAGTAACTCAAAATTACAAAGACCAAATTATTGAATATTTAACGTTTTGAATAAATTCTCGTCGCATTTCTTTAAGTTACATGTACGCTACTGTTTGGTTGTTGTGTATTACAGACACGAACGAATTCACACCAAAAAGGGCAACAACATGAAGACTCAGAGCGGTGAACCTGACGGCATGGAGGATCTGGCAACCCTGGAAGTGCTTGATGAAGTAAGATTTTTATTTCTCTGGCACGACCACACAACAAATCATGCAAATCTGTTCTAACACACCATCTGTAGCACTTTAAAGGAGAAAACGAGTGCAGCCATGCTTAACAACCCTGCCTATTTCCTGTGTTTTTTAAACCTCACAGTGATGACTTCCCTCAGAAGCCCCATTTTTAACCATCAGATGACTGAATGAACAAAGCAAACAGTTTAGAGAACAATAACAGTTTCTGTGCGTTAAACTGCATTCGCAGTGATTTATGATCGCGCAGGCTCCCATCAGCGTACTGAAAGATACAAATCGCTCACACAGCTGCAGATGGAGTTCCCACATCCATTACAGCACCGGGTTTTGCTGCGAGGAATTTGATGCTCACTTTATTTCTCACGTCCCCATAGCGATGGAGGCAGACGATAGGCCGAGACGCCGGGAAATCAGTCTTTTTTGACCCAAACGGAGGACGTGAGGGAAAAAAAAATGCTTTTTAAAAATGATTTTAAAATAAAACAGGACTGGGGTTAAATTAAATCAAATTTAAATTGAAATTAAACATAGTAATTTAGTCCAGTTTGGCCAAAAGCATGGTAAGAGGAGGCCAAAACTTTATTTCTGCTTTCACACAGCTGTTTCAACTCACACACATGACAACAAAAGATCTTAATATAGTACAAGTTTTTTTTTTTTATTACATTTGGCAATATGGAATTGTTCTTTTTCATTTTTTTAAAAGTCATGCGTTGATCACAAAGATCCACTTAATAAACACAGTTTTATACAAACAAAAATGTATATTAGCAAATAAATTGTAAATTATAAATTATTTAGTATAAAAAAGTATTAGTGTTCATGTTTTCCAATTCTATCTATTATTCCAAACTATTATTATTTTTATTTTATTTGATTATATTGATTTTTACAGTATATACAGTAGTGCATTGCTTAACAATCAGATTATTTTAAAATAAACAAACAACCAAGAACAAACAAAGAAATAAATAACACAAAACCCAAAACTACAGACATAAAAGCTACTTTATTTATTTATTTGTATGTTTGTTTGTTTGTTACTATTCTTTTTTTAAGTTATTTGGGTTTTTTTAGTTATTGGTTTGTCTGTCTGTTTTATATTTTTATTTTATATTAGTTTTTATTACATATTTTTTTGTTTTCTATTGCTAAATCTATTTGCTACATAAAACAAACAAACAAACAAATAAATAAATAAATAGATAGATAGATAAAAGTTTAAAACAAAAAAGTTTATTTATCTATGTATCTATTCATTAATTAATTTGTTTGTTTTAGTTAAATGTTTGCTTGTTTCTTTCATTTTGTATTATTTATTTATTATTTTTAATTAATTTAATTAATTACTCACTAATTTTTTTTTGTATTTCACAGAGGTTATGTTTAGTTCATTTTGAATGAATCTCTCTCTCTCTCTCTCTCTCTCTCTCTCACACACACACACACACACACACACACACAGCAGTAGATATATATGGAATGTTGTTAGAAATGAGGTTAATGAAGCGTTCTCAGTAAACACTGTGTGTGCTACGTGATGAACAGAAATTGAGGATTACACACATGTCTGGTGCAGTGAGTGTGAAAGATCGTTTCATGCAGTGTGTGTGTGTGTGTGTGTGTGTGTGTGTGTGTGTGTATAACGTGTTTGTCTCTTCTTAAGAACACAGTGACAGAACATCTACAGAAGCGCTACTCTAACGAGCTGATCTACACGTATGTGGGAGACATCCTTATCGCCATCAACCCCTTCCACAAGATCGATCTGTACACTCCTGAGGTGTGTGTGTGTGTGTGTGTGTGTTACGCACTACAGACTAGACTTCCTCCATATTTCATTATAGATAACATCAGCATTTCTCTCTCTCTCTCTCTCTCTCTCTCTCTCTCTCTCTCTCCTTTTAGCATTTAATCTAATTTCATTTCCTTCTTGAAAATGACGTTTAATATTTTAATCATTTGCATTCATGTGCTATATTTGTGTTGTCTTTTTTTAAATTATTTTTTCTCCACACTTTCCTCTCTTAGCTCTCAAAGATGTACATCGGGGCCAAGCGCACAGCCAATCCTCCTCACATATTCGCTGTCGCTGACATCGCCTACCAGTCCATGGTGTCCTACAACACCGATCAGGTGACTTAAAGCAACTCTAAAGTGATAAAACACAAAGAAAATCAGGAACATGATTGTGAGAAGGCTTGTGAGTGGAAGCTTGCAGCATAGCGCTTGTTAGCATGAGATCATACTCACAGGAGGGAGTGATATTCCCTGTTAAAGGATTTTGATCTGTATCAAACAAATTCTTTACTACAAATTCATTTATAATGCAAGTCTAAGGGCAGGTGTTGAACTCCGTCGATAAAGAATTAAAATATGTGACTGTACAACACAAATGTTATAATATAATCGTAAAACTCCAGCTATAAACATAGTTAAATGAGACAGACCTGAGAGAAAGCCGTATTAAAGCTGTTCTTACTGAGTTTTATTACATTTTCCAGCACTAGAGTAATACAGTAAAAAGTATATCACTTTTTATTTTCCGATACAGTACAGAAACCATACTGTTTACTGCTAAGCTTTACAATGTTTTTTAACTGAAGCAGTTTAAAGTTCAACTCTTTCACACAAAAATCACTTTCATTGTAAATATAACAAATATAATAAAGTATAAATATTATAAAATTAATCCTAATTAAAATAAAAACCGTTAAGTCTCTTTATATGTAAACATTTCTAGTTCCAAAAATACATTTCTTTTCCAAATCCACTTCCAATCTTTTTTTGTTATTTGTTACAGGATCTGATATCTGATACGTTTTCTCTGATATATAATCCACCATTTTTTTTTTTTGCTGGTGTCAACACGATTCCGATACCTGGTATCAGATCAGTGCCAGCTGTGGAAAAAAGTAGTTTTGGTTAGTTTACACCTACATAAAGGTTTTGTGGTATCCACCACACGCACCATCCCAAGTTCTTCCCTCTGTAAAAATAGTCCCTTGTCTAAAAGGAAAAAAAAATCTCACATCTAAAAGGACAAAATTTAGTCCCATGTCTAAAAGGAAAAAAAAATCTCACATCTAAAATTACAAAAAATGTCCAAAGTCTAAAGAAAAAAATCCCACGTGTAAAAGGTAAAAAAAAAAGTCCCATTCCTAAAAGAATGAAAAAAGTCCCACATCTAAAAAGATAAAAAATCTAACATCTAAAAGGACAAAAAATAAATCTCACATCTAAAATGACAAAAAAAATATTGTCCCACGTCTAAAAGGACAAAAAATAAATCTCACATCTAAAAGGACAAAAAATAATCCTAAGTCTAAAAAGGACAGATTTAGCACTACAAGTATTAGCATGAATACTTGTAACAGATGAATTAATACAATAGTTCCTTATATGCTTATTATTAAATTTTGGAGTGAACAGCTTTTCTGCTACAGACGCTGTAGATCAGGTTAAAACCACTGGAGTATCTCTTTAACGTTAGTGATGTGGATTAGCACTGATGGCTCGTCTTCCTCCTCGTGTGCAGTGTATCGTGATCAGTGGAGAAAGCGGTGCGGGGAAGACAGAAAGCGCTCACCTCCTGGTCCAGCAGCTCACCATCCTTGGCAAGGTCTCATCAAAGTTTTTACTTTTATTTCTTTTATACATTTTTAATAACACATCCTTAATGATCCAAGTAGATACACCTGGCAAATTTCTATACTCTGAAACAAATGAAGCCTGTATACCTGTAAAGAGGTAATCAAATTTGCTGTTATGAAGCAATATACACCTACAGATTCCTCAAAGTGTTATATACATTAGCAAAAACAAACTAATAACACGTTACAATACAGTAAAAATCTTGAACACTTACATAAGAATTCACAAATTTTCAACATAAGCCTTTCATAAATTCTCCAGCACTGCTTTATAAAACATTAACACAATGCTTATGAATGCAATGTAAAGGCCTTATATACAGTGTAGGTGTTTCATATATAATATATATATATATATATATGTTATAAGCAGTGTTCCTGATGCTAATTGCTAAAGATCTCCTCACTGAAGCTACCTGATTAAAAAGTCTCTTTTTATTTTTACCAGGCAAACAACCGGTCTCTCCAAGAGAAGATCCTGCTCGTGAACAACCTCGTAGAAGCGTTTGGAAACGCCTGCACGGTCATCAACGATAACTCCAGCCGCTTTGGGAAATATCTGGAGATGAAGTTCAAGCACGGAGGAACGGTGGTGGGAGCTCAGATCTCCGAGTACCTGCTGGAGAAATCCCGCGTCATTCACCAGGCTGCGTGAGTGGCATTCCTGAATGATTCTAGGTTAAAAAAAGTGACTAAAATGACTAAAAAAAAAAGAAAAAGCGTACTGACCATAATTCTCCATCATTCTCATTTCCTATTTGTAAAAGTACACTGTAAATGTGTATCAGGACAGATGTGACCTCAGTAGAGGGGGTGTCAGGGTGTAAATTGATTTTCTTTTAGAGGAAACATGAAGCTGCCCTACTTCAGAGTGAAGTGTTTTAAAAAGAACTGCATGAATAGCACAATCAGGCGAGTCATTCATCCAGCGCCAGCGCTGAAATCGCTCTGATGCCAAAGCAAAAACATGGAGGATAATTACAGAGGCCACATGCAGTAATTAGAAACCTGCAGATTGACAGAGACGGATTACGCAAAGCCCTGTTACTTTCCCAAAATATATATATATATATATATATATATATATATATATACACATATATATATATATATATATATAGACTGTATACACAAGGGCGAACTGAGACCATTCAGGAATGTTTTTATTACTTTCCCTATATATATATATATATAGTTCCCTGTAGTTGAACCAGGTATAATTTCATTAGTTAGGGTGGCTGTGGCTCAGGTGGTAGCGCGGGCTGTCCACTAATCGCAGCATTGGTGGGTCAATCCCCGGCCCTCCACATGCCGAAGTGTCCTTGGGCAAGTCACTGAACTCCAAGTTGCTCCCGATGGCAGGCTAGGTCTACTGCCATTGGTGTGTGAGTGTGTGTGAATGGGTGAATGAGAAACAGTGTAAGTGCTTTGTAGAACTGCTAAGGTTAAAAGGTGCTATATAAGTGCAGACCATTTATTTAGTCATCTCTCTTCACCAAACGTTTGCATTTAAGCAGATTAATGCTTTGTACATTTTCTGAGACTAAACAAGGAAAACTTGATTATAGCACAACACAACCACTTCTAATTCCTCAGCTGTGTTTAGCTACCTTAGCTAGCTGATGCCTCTGAGAACCCACTTTCTCAACAGTGCACTTCTCATCATCGACCTCATTTATCCTTTTCCAGTTTCTATCTAGTTTATCTAGTTTCCTGTTCCAGCCTTTATTAAGGCCGTGATCCCATGTTGCATCTCACCAGCTTTGTGTTTCTGTGTATTTTATAACTATTTCCTGTTTTGTTCACGTCTATCATACTCTGTCTGTTTTGTGCTTAGGTTTCATTGTAGGGATTGTACATATTTATACCCCAGAGAAACAGGAAACGGCACAAAATAAAAAACAATGGAAAGTTGAAGCTGTATTCAGACTTGGCGACTTGAGTTACATCAGTATTAGCACACGGAAAGTTCCTCGTGTTCAGAGTCGTGTTACGCAGCTGCAGTTTTCTGAGCAGGAATAAAACAGAAGGTGTCAAATGTATTGGTGACAAATTGGTTGCATTTTATTGTTTTGGTTGCATTGCCTGTATATTTGGGTGTCAATCTCAAATTCTATCAGCATTTTTGTGAGATCTTGAGGGCTGTAATAATGTAAGACTATTCATTTTTTTAATATTCTCTATTCTATCGATTAACACCAACTGTATGTGCTATTATACTCAGCCAATAACTTTTATTCAACTGTTAAAAAGTTTTTAAGCTGTATCTGTTTTCCAAATATTGAAAATATATAACATTAGGAAAGAAATTTAAGAAGAACTCACACAGACTTGTATGCTAAGAATATACTCCTTGCTCCTTAGTCTCCCATCTTTTCTGTCTTTGTTTTTCCATCAACCTCTTTTTTTCACCATGTTTTTGGCCTCTACACTGGGTGATACATTTCAGGATCTGGCGTCAATCACTGAATCACACTGAAGCCCAACACTCAACAAGCTTCAGAATCATTTTTAGATGAATAGGTGTTGATTTTACGCAGAATTTCAGCAAGCCCATTTGTGAAGTGTCCGGATAAAAGGTGTTCACTATGTCACGGGTCTGATGTGAACATTTTCTACATAGTGTGAAAATGTTGAGTAGTAATGTGCTTCAGGCCGTTTCAGTATTATTTGACACCTGTGCTCTTTATGGTGCAGCTCTATTTACTTCATAAATCCATATCTATAGACTAAAACCTTTTTCATTTTGCGATACATTTACCTTTAATAATAAACCATTACTGACCTTCTGAGTAAACCAACTGACTTTACGATCCATTTCTTTCTCCTCCAACAGCGGAGAGCGTAATTTCCACATTTTCTACTACATCTACGCTGGCCTGGCCGAGAGAAAGAAGCTCGCTCACTACAAGCTTTCCGACAGTAAAACTCCACAGTAGGTTCTTTAGTGAACACTGTAACCTCAGGGCTTTATTTACAGCCCATCTCTCTCTGAACTCTTTCCTCACTGCTCACTTCAGGTACCTTCAGAATGAAAACGTCAAGCTCGTGCCTGACATCGTGGGCAACGCCTCCTACAAGGAGCATTTTGAAGCGGTGGAGCAGTGTTTCAAAGTGATCGGCTTCACCCTCGAGGTAATACTCTCCATGGTGTAGATGATGTAGAGGCTTTATGTCTGTTCAGTGTGTGTATGAGCTGATGGCCCTGCTCTCTGCATGCTTAGGATTAGCATTAGCATGATGATCAGAGCAGAGCTAAAGTAAATGACACAGGAGTGCTCTCTATGTTACGGTTTGGTTCCTTGGTTCATTGAACCGAAGTTACAAAGCTAATGTAGCTAACAAACAATAATAAAACGACACTCGGTGATGATCTCAGCACAGAATAACACACTTTGGTGTGTTTTTGTAAACATAACAGTAGTGCAAATACCAGTGTACTGATAATTGACACAGGATACAGTCAACTCCAGAATTATTGGCACCCTTTTAATAACGTAATGAGTCATAGTTTGAGCTTAAACATATCAGAACACTTTTTTAAGGACTTTATTTTATTTTATTTATTTTTGCAAAATGCTGGTTTAAAAATTATTGGAACCCCCACAATTAATATTCAGTGAAACCTCTCCTAAAGGGAAAAACAGCAACAGAGTTTCCTCTTGTAACATCTAACAAAGTTGGACAGGCTTGTAAAAATTCTGGCTCATTTATATTCTTACATTTAGGCCTCTTAAATCTGCAAATAGTGATGATTTGGTGTTAATCATCATTTCTGCATTCATTTGGAGTTATTATTATTGGTCATCTCTGGCATATTTTCAAATCATGTTTAAATATATATATTATTTTATTTATAATATTAAATATGTATAAAATATTTATAAAAAAAGATATAGGAAAGTATATATATATATATATGTAGTACTGAAAGTTCTTTGTTTTTCCTTATGGGGATTTTACTCTGCATGTGTGTAGCCTCCTCACACAGTATGTATACAATGGGGTAACATGAAATGGGCAAAAGCAACAACAGAGTCTCTGAAAACGGAAAGCTTCAATTAAAAAAATGATAGAATTTATTTTCTATTTATTGGGTGCCATTACTTTTGCCACATATGATTTTGTGAGATCACTTTATTTATGCAATGTTTAGTTATTTTATTACAATCATCCTGCTCATTGTTTTAAAGGGTGCCAATATTATTGTATATGGTACAGCTTGATATAAATAAATCCAGTTCTATAGAACATTAAAGATGCATATGACGTGAGATTTTTTTCATTTTCAGCAGTACAGTATTATTATTCATGCTGGCAGAAATGAAAAATACCTAAAGCATGAAATAATCAGGCAAGAGTCTAGAAGGTTTGTGATCTGTAGGAGTCGTAGCGTCGCCGTTGAGGGTTAATTTTGCGTCGATGCAGCGTGATGGGGATTGGCTCAGTGTGAGCAGGTGAGTGACGGGAGCGTGAGTGGCGTGACATGATGAAACATGGCATACAGCGAGGAGCTAATGAAAACGACAGTCAGAGAAACAGCCGGGTGCTGACGGCCTGCTGTGGGGCTTCGGAGCTGTCAGATCCGAGTGAATACGTTATCAAATTCATTCCAAAATATCATTATTAATGTCATTTTACTGGAATGGATTTTTTTCAGTAGCTCTCCAGTGTTTGTTGTCTGAATCTTTTGGTTTTGAACTGGAGCTAACAACACAAAACTAAACAAATTAGCAACACACAAACAATCCTCACAATTGCTACAAAAGACATGCCACTAGATTGCAGCTATGTAATGAATTTTAGTTTGCGTGCTAAAATTACCAAATATAGTCAAAAATCTCACTTGAAGATAAATTTAGGCAACAGGCATCAAAGTGGTTATTTTCTGTCAACCACTTGCTATATATCGGCTTGTATCTCCTCTTATATTTCCATGTTTTCCTCCACAGGAACTAGGAAGTGTGTACAGCATTGTTGCAGCCATCTTAAACACCGGAGACATCGAGTTCGCTTCAGTGGCTACGGAGCATCAAACTGACAAGAGCAACATCGCTAACATGGCCGTGTTAGAGAGCGGTGAGTTAAAGAAAGCTAGCAGGTTAGCATGCTAGTGCAGCAAAATGACAAGGAGAGCAGAGTTAGCCCATTGTTAGCCCAATATTTAGCATGCTACTGTTGCAGAGTGGATTGCAGTGTTACCTAGTAACACCTAGTAACCTTTTCAGGAACCCAGCTGGGGCGGGGCTAGCCATACTGGGCATTGCTGATTGGTCAAACATGAGTAACCTTTTGAAAAACTCTTAAGTACATTTTCAAGAGGGAACTAGGATAAGTTTTGTATTCTTAGGCTGGAACCTCTTAGTTGTTGCTAAAAGTGGATTTTTATGTGAACCAGCAATAATTAGGGCGGAGCTTGTCATATCTGGCATTGCTGATTGGTCACAGGCAAGGTTCAGCATTGCTCTTTCCAGCATCATCAAAGGTTTAATGCTTAAAAAATAAAGCAAAGCATCTTTAATCTTAACCTTCTTCAGTAACACAAATGGGTTAAAGAAAAAAATTTCTGTAAGGAGATGTTTATTGAACATTTATGGAATGAGTCTCCAGTGTCAGTGCTTTGTAATGGTCAGAATAGAGGAGATTACAATTTCTTGATAACAAGACAAGCTACAATCTATTTAACTCAAAGAGGGAGAAGAAATGTAGAGACTGGAAAGGAAACAGTTGTTTGTGTGTGTGTGTGTGTTGTTTTGCAGCCGCCTCTTTGCTGTGTATCCGTTCGGATGAGCTGAAGGAGGCTCTCACTTCACACTGTGTGGTGACTCGGGGTGAGACCATCGTCCGGCCCAACACGGTGGAGAAAGCCACAGAGGTGCGGGACGCCATGAGCAAAGCGCTGTACGGACGCCTCTTCAGCTGGATCGTCAACCGCATCAACTCTCTGCTGAGACACGATAACCAGAACGGGTGAGAGAGAGAGAGAGAGACAGAGACAGAGAGAGTGGAGGATAAAGAGAGCAGAGACATGAACAAATGATCTGAAAAGTGCATAATGCTGCATTCATGACTAACTGGGAACTTTCTGTATGTGCAGAGAAAGCTAGCACTTGCTTTTGCTGATATATAAATATATAAAATGCTTTCAAATAATATTTTACACACAGTACAAACAGCCAAAAAAGTAGACATGCATGAAGTCATTGTTTACTTTGGATAATCTTGGACTGAAAGAATTAACCTTCCAATTATACAGCTTTCTGCCTGTATATAGCAATCTTAAAGCACAAATATATAAATATAAATATAATTAAATATAAAAATCAGTTCCAAAGCATAAAGAAGTCAATTATTTCTAAAGTGCGATCAGCAGCATAGTTAAAGTCAAGTCACATATGAGGATCTTGAAGAAACTGGAGCTCTTGAGAGGTTCGGACTTTCTGAATGACTATTACAAGTTGGAGGTCCATTTGAATGGATTTCACTTTTCAATTTTCTGTTTCCAGCAGTTTCCATTTAGTCGTGAACTAAGCATTTTTTTTATTTGTTTGGGAAGGAGGAAGGAAGTAAAACTGAATTGAGATCCTATTTTTAACCCTTAAACTCTGCAGTTATTGTTTTAATGTTCGTCTTAAAGCACATTTTTCCATAACCATACTATAAGCTATGGAAATGCTTGAGGGTGTGCTGTTGTAGGAAAATAATTAACGACAGGGTGGTGTGATGAAGCAGAATTACCGATAAAACCAATTATATTCCAATAACAGCACATCCTGAAGTGTTTTATTTCTCTTATACCGCATCAATGCTAATTTAAAAAAAAAAATTAATTAATTCACGAACGTTATGTGAATGTGTTAGAAGGCGTATATCACTATAAAGCTTCACTAATGCCAGAGCTGCTGTTATAGAAAATGAATCAACCAATCAGATTTGAGAACGTAACAGTGCTGTGGTATAAATCTATCTAAAGTCTGATTAACGCAACTGGTGCATGTCTATTAAGAATAATCCATCTTTCATAAAACCATCCATCTCCTCTGTCTCGTTCTTCTTCCATGCTCAGAGAGGAAGACAAGGAGCAAAGCATCGGCATCCTGGACATCTTCGGCTTTGAGAACTTCAAGCGCAACTCTTTCGAGCAGCTCTGCATCAACATCGCCAACGAGCAGATTCAGTTCTACTTCAATCAGCACATATTCGCCTGGGAGCAGGTACGCTGTGAATGTCCTGAGAGCATACGTGCCATTTTTATTTCCTCTTTCTCATTGGAATGAAGTTATTTCCATCTACATGATGAGAGCACATAATGTACTCGTAATAATTTATTTAATTATGTCTCACTCTGAAGAGCAGTGTGGAGGAGAGATGATCAGAGGTGTGTTAGTCTGACAATCACTCAGACTAACATCCAAAAGATTTAGCGTGATGTATATGTGTGTGTGTGTGTGTGTGTGTGGTGCAATACCAACATAACTACTGCTCAGTAATTGACTACATATTTACATAAATACATGTGTCACATCCAGAGTTTATTTTCTCTCTATGTTCATCCAAATCTCCAGAAAACATGGTGTTTCTGCAGTTCTACAGCTCTGTCCTTTGGCTCAGGTTGTCTGGGTTCTGTGCAAAACCCACAATAACATGATTTCCCTTGTTATTTTTTGTCACTCTCCTCCTTTTTTTTTTTACCGTAGTCCTGCTCTCCAAAGAGGTTGGCAGTTGTTCCATTGCTCTATGACTTTACCCCAGGCTACATGTTCTGCCTTCCTGCAAAAATGAGATTTCTCAGACACGTGTGTGGCTCCTGTAGGCATTTGCATGATTGTGTGTGTGTGTGTGTGTGTGTGTGTTGAGCATGGATACCTGGAGAATGGAAATGGTAGCGTTTTGCTCCTGGGCTTTTAGCTTTTGTATACATGCACTTGGAGTTAAGCAGGAGGATGTGACCTAGTGAGTCAAAATGTCATAAACACACACACACACACACACACATGCACACACAAACAACATGTTTAAACCCTTGAGCTCTACACTATGGTCTTGAAATTTGAGACCATATAATCACAGAACCAGCTTGACCTTCTGATTCACTGTGATGATGAAATGAACCTGCACTTTCTGTATGTTTGAGTAAGATCCTTTGTTTGGCTTGTGGTGTGATGAACCAGAGCTGAGAGAAATGTCTAATTGGTCATTTTGTACATCACTAATAACATATTTGTGAGTGAATAATGCACCAGGACACATTACTGATTTTTCTACAGAAACCAAGGATAGACAAATCCATTTGGGTTTTTATTCATTGCTGCCATGTGGACAGAAGTGTAGCATCTTTTACTACATGATAGTAAAGCTAGCGCTAATTTGCATATACTCTATGTGAGTCCTCATGACTGCCTCATTAATGTTATGGTTAATGCCTTTGTTTTATTAGCAAAAAGAGATGTGTTTAAGGGCTGTCCATGTTGGCATGTGTTGGCATGCAGGCGAAGGCCAGTGAGTTTTGTCAGTTCATCTGTCTACCCTGAATTTCTCCCTAATTTAGTCATGGCCAATTCCTACCCATCAGGCAGCTATTCCTTACCAACCAGGGAGGGCGAAGGCTATCACGTGCTTCCTTCATCTTTCCTTCATGCAACGTCAGGGGGTGGTGTAACACACTCAGAGGACAGTACTATCCACCCTTTTATGCATGCATGAGCTCACAGATGACCGTGATTGGCTAGTGTCGCTGTGATTGATAGGAGAGAGAGAGTATACCACCCCTCCCTCCCTGAGAGCATGGCCGACTTTGCTCTCTTGGACTCCCAGTCGTGGATGCCTGTGGCATCATTGGGATTTTTTCTTGTGCCACTCAGAAGCTTGTTCCACTGCTTGTTCATTTGATTTACAATCATGGATTGCCTTATACTGCTGACTATGATTACTTGAGTGCCCTTAATACACACTACTCTGAGTTTACTCAGTTGTATCCTGCCTCTCATCACCGCATGTTGCAAAGTACATTGTGTTTACGATGCTTCCTGGTCAAGCTTCTTCCTCGCTGACGCCTCAGTAGGCTGTTGATCTGGTGATCAGCAGCAGTTCTTTTGTTCTTCCATCCAACCACAAAACACCTCCCTACTGACTTTCAGAAAGCATTTTAACGTGATGTACTGTACGTTTAAATGTAACACACTCCATTTGGTTTATACACACTACTAGCTAGCAGCATGTAACACGTTCCTAAATTCTCTCTAGGATACATTCTGGTAATCAGTACAAGGGAGTTGATTCAATTTGCTTGTATGGATGATGGAAAAACTTTTTTTTATGCAACAGCAATGCACATGGATGTGGAATCAGTGATGAATGTGAGTAAAACAGAATAGCATATTGAGCAAAAATGTAGAGACAAAGAATCTATTGCGGTTCGTAGCTTAAATTTTAGCCAAAGACTGCTGTTTAGTCGATAGCGCAAGCATGACATGCTACATAGAGGAGCTACATCCAGCTCATCATACTTTGGGGTTAAAATGTATTTGCTATATTTTCAGCCTAGTTAACTAGCATTATGTTCAAACAAATCAAGAGACAAGGCAAGTACACTGGTGCTTTGACTTGACCCATGGGCTAGCTAATGGATTTATGCTTTGTCCTCCCCTGAATAAACTGCAGGACGAGTACCTGAACGAGGACGTAGACGTGCGAGTGATTGAGTACGAGGACAACCGGCCCCTGCTGGACCTTTTCCTGCAGAAGCCCATGGGCATGCTGTCACTGCTGGATGAGGAGAGCAGGTTCCCCCAGGCCACTGATCAGACCCTCGTCGGCAAGTTATACCTCTTTCTACACACTCACACACTCACATACTCACACACTCTCATGCACAAAAGAGTCACAGACGTCATCAGAACACTGGCAGCTTCTTCTATATGACCTTCAGTAGTCATATGGGCATACATACACGTACACAGGAACTATATTTTCTTCTATTCAGTGTTAATTTTCAGTGTTATGATATTTTTTATTTATAAAATGGTATTTTTAATATAACCATGAAACTGTGTTTTTATGCAGGACTACTGTTTTTGTTAGCAGTTAGTAAACATTTGAGAGTGAGTCAAATGAAAACCTTTTTTTTTTTTAATCTTGCATTGTTTATTGTAAATAGGTGTCACAAAAGTGGTTCATTTTTCTAAATAATCTACATTTCATTCAATGCGCTTAACGAGTGGGCGGATTCCTCTAAAAAAAAATCCTCCTGGTTACTAATTTACATTGCACTTTTTAAAGTTTTCATTTGACTCAACCTCTTATACAGTATATCATGTTTCATATTGTGTATTGTAGAAATGCTTTCGAGAATTGGGATGATATTTTTGTCAAATCACCTAGCTCTACTTACAGTGCTTGAGAACAGCAATAGGAAAGTTCAATACTGGGAGGCCTGTTTGGTTTGTGTTTGCGTCAGGCGGACATGTTTGTGATGGGTTGGGTGTGTGAAAAGAAAAATAAGAAAATAAATATCTTTAGGTGAGTTTTAGGGATAGACAATGTGGGGGACTGTGACTGTTAGAGAGTTACCATAAATCCTACTGTTTTCCGTATATCTGTTGTTGTCTTTTTTCATACACTCTGGATGTATATTATATGAATCCATGGAGTGATGGATAAATAAATTTATTAAGGATTCTCACTTTTGCTCATTCAGAAAAATTCGAGGATAACCTGAAATCTAAAAACTTCTGGAGACCGATGAGGGTTGATCTTGGCTTTGGAATCAACCACTATGCTGGAAAGGTAAGGATAGTTCCTTTCTAAAGTGTGAGATATGTATATATATATATATATATATATATATATATATATATATATATACAATATAACAGTATGCATCTCTTCAGATCAGTAACATTGTGTATAAGATGTGTTCATGTGATTATCTTGAATGTACTGATCAGGTGATCTATAATGCGTCCGGGTTCCTGGCTAAGAACCGAGATGCTCTTCCTGCTGACATCATCCTGCTGCTGAGGTCTTCAGAGAACGAGCTGATTCGCAAACTAGTCACTAATCCGCTCACTAAAACAGGTACCAGCACACTGAGAAAGCTGTTTTACATAGGTATTCCCAGAGCTGAGAGAAAGGCTTTCTTTACCCAGTAGTGAAAATCTAACTTATTTATTCAATCCAGTTAAAAAATGTTACATTTCAGCAGGTATATAATTAACAAAGAAAGAGTTTTTAAAAAAGAGAGGTCCGTCGTTGTTCCAGGACTTGGTTTTCTCCATGTGTGCATTCATTTTGTTTTCATCCACATTGTTGTACAAAGGTATGATGTCTTGAAACATTTCAAAAAATTTGACACAAGAACACTGGCTATCCACATAATATAATGTGGTCTTTATATGTGCTCTGACCAATCCTGGAATCATAAACAAAGTATAGCACAGCGGTCAATAAGCAGGGATAGAGATTGACAAAACTACTGGAGCCTGGTCACAAAAACAAGAAACTCACACTAGGAAACTAGGGGAGGAAAAGCTTAGTAATGCATACAGTCACAACACTTTACCACAATACATTGACACAACAGAGTATAATTAGTAGATTGATCATATCACATTTATCATAAATAAAAACACAGAACAGGTGACCACAATCAGGTAACAAACCAATGACAGGACAGGGGTGGAGATAAGGCTAGATGGGAAAGCCAAATGATAAAAAGCACATGCCATGTCTCCATGGGAACAGCGATGCAAACCGACACCGTGGAAAAAAGCAAAAAGTAAACCACATAAAAATCGATTTGACTGACAAAACTGATGAAAACCGCATTTTTTTTTCTGTTGAAAAACATTCACTTTTCATGTCTCTATTTATTTTCTTTAGAGTACAATTTCTTCATCCTTCCTACCAAACTTTCAGAAATAAACTGAACTTTTCTTTGTCACTGGGGTGGTACCATCAAAGGTACATGTTTCGCATCTTTCGTATGTGTCTTTCACATAGGAAAGTAACTTTAGAGTTCAATTATGTATGTTAAATTATTTTATATATAAAGTTTTTTTTAGGTACATACTAAAAGTACAAAACATGTCCCCTTATGGTACCACACCAGACATATTTCTGAGAGTGCAGGATCTACAGTGTGACTTGAAGTTCAGTAATTTTCCTATATAGCAGTGATGTCAGACTCCAGTCCTTAAACATTATACCACTGCATTGCAGAGTTTAGCATTTCACCTCACTGAGCACACTTTAGCATTTAGCTGATCAGCTAATTCCCAACACATTCATATCCTGAACTTGATGTATTAGAAGAAGTAAAACTCAAACCTCTGTAAATCTGTGGCGATATAGCAATGCCTAGCCAAGCTGAATTCACTTTCAAACAAAAAAAACTGGATTGTGTTAGTTGTCATTTTAGTGAACACTGCTCAGTCATATCCCTATTTAACATTGTGTTAATCTATTTCAGTACAGATGTTTGTTCTGTTCTTGCAGCGTACCAGCCATATATTGTTCGTGGCCTCTTTAAGGTCAAAACCTTTCCACTGCAAAGTGAGTACAGCAAATGGGTGACGCTGGAGGCCAAACGAATCAACTAACAAATCTAATCACACATTAATAATCTTAAAGAAGTTTTGTATGGGCTTAGCACAGACCTGCACACACTTCTAGCTAAGTGATTGTTGGGTATTTGTCATTGTAGCAAGCCAGAGTATTGAAATAATAAGCTAAAACAAAAGGCAATAATGAAAGGAAGAAGTGGAGTAAATGATATACGATGTGTATAAGAACTTACATCAGTAGCAGATATTTCACAGATGAGGATTTGCCAGAAGCTGGATCCCATCCTGCCTCTTTATAGCTGGAAGAACTGGTTAGATAGGCAGTGAAAATGATCATACATAGACTGTACAACAGGCCAAACCTGCTTTAGTCATGACATTAATTCCGAGGGTGGCACCAATAACCTATTAAACATTCGTACATTTATCTTCAGTAAGGGCTTTATCCTCGTCAGGGTCACAGGAACACTGGGCGTGAGGCAGGAATACACCCTGGATGGGACGCCAGTGCACTGGGAGACATGACAAACATTTATTGAGACCTAGGTGCAATATAACATAGCCAGTCCACCTACAAAACAATAAATCTGTGTATGTTGTTGCAATGTTTGAGGATATACCAAATTTTGTTTGGGTGATGTGGCGGCTCAGCTGAAATAGTTGATTCTGGAACTGAGTGTTCACAGCATGGAAGCGTGTGTCCATCAGCAGACCCCATCAGCAGCTGGGAGGGTTGTTTCAGGCTGATAATCACACAATAAGTGTGACCTGCGGTACAGAATGTGCTCTTTGCTCTGGTCAATTAGTCTATGCAACCCATTTTACACAGATTCACATTACCTGTTTGACTAGTTGCTCCATCTAAAGAGGGAACGAATGGCCCCGATTCTGAGTTTTGAGACCTTGTAAGCGTTGAACATCATGACTCCACTTCATTTTTCCAGAATAGTCCTCACTTTAGCTCATTTTTTGAACTTTCTGGAACACTACAATTACATTTTTAATTTGATTCTTGCCATAGTTGCATTGAGGGATTATAGCCAACAAACACTTACCTGGAAGTAGTAATGGATCTGTGAGAAAAAGCCTGTACATCTTGGTAGCTAGTACTCAGTTAGTCTTGTTCTGCTATCTAGTTAAGTTCTGATCTCTGGGAGAATCTGTGTGGTGATTATTTATGGTGATTAGAGTACTACTTTAATTGTCTTCTTGTAAAGTCTTCACCTTCAGGTACTCAACATGGATGGATTTAAAATTAATTATTTATTTCCTGGACTAGTATTTGACTTTAACCAGGTCTGAGCAACTAACGGGTCTGAAAGCACAGGCTGAGCAAGTCCAGCTGGATTTTCTAACACCTATGAATCAATTTCTGAAGAATGAATGAGTCTCTAGCTCTGGTAAATCAAAATAATATTTTGAAAGGGATGTAATTAGAGATATTTTAACCAACTAGCCAGTGGAGAAAGGTATAGATTTCAAAGGGTACCTATGTACAGTATATATATATATATATCCTTAATGATATATTCATAAGCTTTGCATAAATCCTTTCTAAAGCAATTCTGGAGAATTCATGAAGGTGACATTAAATATTTTTATGTGACTTTAGAACAACCTGCAAGTACTATATGTTGAATTGACAGTTCAAGATTAATTTTTCTGTTCAACCATATTTTTATATCCATATCTTCCAAGTCATGAGATGGTTTGTAACTAACTGCACATTAACATAATATTACATTGAGGAAGTTGTAGAAGGTACATAGTGCTCCATAACAGTGTTGTAAATGTAAATCTGATTACCACATTGAAGGTTTGAGGGCACTACATACTAGTTGTGTACTAGTACTGTACAAATACCATCAAAACCAGCATACCAGTATCCAGCTCAATATGAGGACCGATCTGTCCTTTATTTGGAAAAATAACAGGCAAACATTTGCCTCAATCATCATATTACAGTGACAGGAGAATATTATAAGTGGCATTTTAATGTTCAGCCTGTAAAGAAGGTAAAACGGTTGGCTCAGTCTGTGTTTTGGGTTTTGAGAGTTTTTTTTAATTGCCTTTTGTTTTCTATGTCTACGACAAAATCAAGAGAAAGTTTGTTTGATTAGGATGTTACGTTTAACACTTTATACTTTCTCTCTAACCAGGTAATCTAGCTCACACCAAAGGGAAGGGGACAGGGTCGGTGCGACTCGGATCACGTCAGCGCTCTCCTCAGCGCTCTGTAAACATTGTCAAGGTATATACGGAGCTTGATAAGATAACATGTCTTAAGACGTATGCTTGCAGCATACACTGAATTTACTTCTTCCTACTTTCTCCTTCTGTTCATCTGTTTTGCTTCCTGCCTGATTTATATTTCCTCCCTTTTGCACACGTCTCTTTTTCTAAAGATGGAAGTGCTGACGTTGTACAAACTCCTGTCAGTCAGCGAGGTAATAACACAGAATTCAGTATCCACCCACAGGAAATGGATGTAGCATGTTCTGCTTCCATTATTTTTCCCACTGTGTGTGTGTGTGTGTGTGTGTCATGTATATGTACCCACATATACCTGAATTATTATAGCTGTATATACAGTAGTAGATGAATTTGACATTTTGAATGGTACTACAAGGAGCTAAGAGTTTCCCAGCATTTTATTGAAGGTGAAAGTTCAATGGGCTTTGTGACACTTACATTATAAGCCCTTCATTATAATCAATTTTATTGATACAGCATTTTTAACAAATCTTCTAAAAGTTATGTCAATATTTACATGAGGAAAGTTCCTGGGATTCAGAGTCGGGTTACGCACCTTGTTAAGTCGATTTTCTGGGCTCCACATTCATATTATGCAAATCATCTGCGTATAGTTCACATTTCTGAGGTTGCAAGATTTTTCCTGAATAGAAGCATGCAGCTTTTTAAATAGCATCCGAACACAAGCATTTGCCTTTAAGCCTGAAAAAAAAAAATCAGGGATAGAAAATGCAAACTGAAGAAGGAAATATTGTGTTATTCTTTGCCATCAAATGTTCAAATGTAATATGATGCAACATAAAAGCAAGAAACGATTTAAAAACAAACAATTAAAAAGACTAATACAATGATATATGATTGAGACTTTGAAATAGGATGTACAGTTATGTATACTGGCATAAATGTTGTTACAGGGTAATAATAATTGTCAATGTTTCTTTTTTTTTCAACATAGCTGATGTACCCAAAAAAAAAATTAACCTCACATTATCACCATTATGTCACTCTGACATAAGCGCATGTAGTTACACAGTAATGTCCTATGCAATTTCCCCACTGCGGGGGCAAATAAAGGAATATCTTACTTAATGTTAGTCAGTTTATGTCAGGTGACACCATAACGCAAACTGGCTTATGATTGTCTGTGTAGCTTCATGACAGTTATTAAGGGTTTATGTAGGTGTCATGTAGCCTTACATACATAAGCATAGTGTTGTTCTATTTTGTAATACTTGCTCTATGAGAGCTCATTTTATAAGCAATATAGCTAGGTGTTGTCTTCTTTAGATCCCTCTAAGAGAAACCCTGATGTACATTTAAAAGTCTGAAGTTCCACACCTGAAACAAATCGACACTTTATACATATTGAAATGAAGCGTCTTTGATGAGGCCGTGAATATATTTCCATGTATTTGCATGGTGAGTCATGCTCTTTCGCCTCTTTAGAAATTTCACATCAAAGATTGCGCCCATTGTTTCTGTAGCGAAGATCAGGGGCACCTGCATTAGCGCCTATCACCTGTGTGCATTTTGCATTTGATTGTAGTTCTGCAAAATGTGCTTTACAGAGCCTCAAGGCTAGCATGAGGCTGGTTCTATGTGTGTGTGTTGAATCTGTTACATTTAAAAAATAATAATAATAATAATAATAACAGAAATCATCCAGTCAGGGGAATCCAAAAAAAAACCATAAATTACACATGCAGTAACACATAACACGTGAAGTGTCTAAAAACCGTGTAAATTTCACATGACTTTTCTGTAAGAGCTACATTTTAAGCTTAATGAAATGAATCCATGTACTTAACACAACAGGAAGAACATGTGCTATCAGTTACGATCAACATATACTGGCCTTTTCATGACTTTATTTTACTCCATCACTCTTTCTGCCTTGATCTATGGCAGAAAGAGTGTGAGGTCATTATTTTGCAAGTGCTATGTCATAATTTCAATGTTATTTTAACTTAATATCTCATTATATCTAATCTTATATATATATATATATGAATAACTCCGTATTTGGGTTATTATCTTGTTATTTTGACACTTCGTCACTTCAGCATTATTTCAGTGTAATATTTAACACCCCACATTCTATCAATAAGATTAATTTATTGAATATTAGCTTACAGTAATAATAATTCTCATAATATATGCTGATACTAAGTAAGCCAGACATGCTTTAGATCACATGTAAAAAAATTTCTCCTATGACGCCCATTTCTCAGTTTTTTTGAGAATGCGCACTCCCATCCTAATGACAGAGCACTTTGCAGCTTGCAGTTCTAATCTTCCTGACATATTAGCACTCATCCATGGGGGAAAAGAACGTCTACATTTTCCTTGTACAAAAATCCCAGCATGGCCATGTGTTCACCCTGACCCACACTTTTACATCTGTCCTCCATCTCTGCTCATAGCTGCTCCCCATAGCTGCTCCCCCGACATGCCATAAATCCATCATATTTAGAAGCATGCTTTAGAAATGACATCCCTTCACTTCACCCTGATAATATTTATCGTCGTCATTAGATGCCCGTTAGACGCTCGCCCTGCCCTTGAATCTATAAATTCTCATTTTCCTTGAATATGTTATGTGTTCTCAGGGGGAGAACGGTGCGGAAAGCATACATCATCCTCGAGAGACCACCAACATGAGGACTCAAACCGTGGCCTCTTATTTCAGAGTGAGCATCACTTAAATAAGAACTAATATTAGCTAGATTTTTTTTCTAATAATGAATTGGAATCATTTAATTGAATGTATTGATTAAGTAAGGAATACAAATGGTGTGGTGCTGTTATAGGAAAAAAATCACCAAGGGGGTGGTGTGATGAAACAGAGTTACTGTTGATTATTTTCCTTTACCAGCACATTCTGAAGTGTTTTATTTCTCTTGTACCACATCAATTTAACAACAATTTCATTTTTTTTATTTATCAAAAAAATCTAGACTTTTTATCGATTTGTACACCAATCAGCAATAACATTATGACCACCTGCCTAATATTGTGTTGGTCCCCCTTTTGCTGCCAAAACAGCCCTGACCCGTCGAGGCATGGACTCCACTAGATCCCTGAAGGTGTGCTGTGATATCTGGCACAAAGACATTAACAGTAGATCCTTTACGTCCTGTAAGTTGCGAGGATCCATGGCTCGGACTTGATGGCCAGCACACCCCACAGATGTTTGTTTGGATTGAGATCTGGGGAATTTGGAGGCCAAGTCAACACCTTGAACTCTTTGTCAGGTTCCTCGAACCATTCCTGAACAATTTATACAATGTTTAGGTAGATGGTACGTGTCAAAATAGCATCCACATGAATGTCAGGACCCAAAGTTTCCCAGCAGAACATTGCCCAGAGCATCACACTGCCTCCGCCAGCTTGCGCTCTTCCCATAGTGCATGCTGGTGCCATCTCTTCCCCAGGTAAACGATGCACACGCACTCGGCCTTCCACATGATGTAAAAGAAAATGTGATTTATTGGACCAGGCCACCTTCTTCCATTGCTCTGTGGTCCAGTTCTGATGTTCACCTGTCCATTGTAGGCACTTTTGGCAGTGGACAGAGGTCAGCATGGGCACTCTGACAGGTCTGTGGCTACACAGCCCCATATGCAGCAAGCTGCAATGCATTGTGTGGTCTGACACCTTTCTATCATAGCCAGCTTTAAGTTTTCAGCAATTTGTGCTACAGTAGCTCTTCTGTGGGATCGGACCAGCCGGACTAGCCTTCACTCCCCACGCGCATCAGTGAGCCTTGGGCGCCCATGACCATGTCACTAGTTCACCGGTTGTCCTTCCTTGGACCACTTTTGGTAGGTACTAACCACTGCATACCGGGAACATCCTACAAGACCTGCCGTTTTAAAGATGCTCTGACCCAGTCATCTAGCCATCACAATTTGGCCATTGTCAAAGTCTCTCTAATCCTTACGCTTGCCCATTTTTCCTGTTTCCAACACACTGACTTCGAGAACCGACTGTTCACTTGCTGCCTAATATATCTCAACCCTTGACAGGTGCTATTGTAACGATATAATCAATATTATTCACTTCACCTGTCAGTGGTCATAATGTTGTGGCTGATCGGTGTTGTTACATTTAATGTTGTGGAATGTCCACAGAACAAGTTAGTTCCTTGTTATTTTTTTATTTTTTTAAGGCGTCACAAATTAGCTACAACTCTAACTACCACTCATTTCTTTTTCTTTCTTATAGTATTCACTGATGGACCTGCTTTCGAAGATGGTGGCCGGACAGCCGCACTTCATCCGCTGTATCAAACCCAATAACGACCGCCAGGCTCATAAGTTCGACCGGGAGAAGGTGCTGATTCAACTGCGCTACACTGGCATCCTGGAGACGGCTAAGATCCGCAGGCAGGGCTACTCTCACCGCATCCTGTTCGCTAACTTCATCCAGAGGTCAGTCTGCAGCACACGTGAGGCCACTGGAACTCTGAAACACAGAAAAACCACTCAAGCTTTTAATAGAGTTCTTCACAGACCCTTTTTAACAAACGCTGTACCCGAAAATTATGCAAAAAAAGTCTTCCAAACAAATAAATATAGGCTATTCCATACTGAATATACAGACATAGTGTAGATAAGCACTCTTCAGCTGTGCAGTGTTGATTGCTATTAAGACACATTGTGTTTGTAGATACTACATGCTGGCTTTCCGTATGAATGAGGAGCCGGCCGTCAGTCGGGAGACGTGTGCAGCTATTCTGGAGAAAGCCAAGCTGGAAAACTGGGCTCTGGGCAAAACAAAGGTAGAAACTCTCTCTAGTAGAGGCAAATCCAATCATATTTTCCATGTAAAAGCAGAAGGAAAGGTTCTGTATAGAGATACAAGAGTAAGAAATGTAAGTCCAAACCCTGAGAGTTAGTTTAAAGTTCAGACCAATCAAACATTTCCAAAGAGCAAAGATCTGGAGAGAGAGATATACAGTATGTGTGTGTTGTTATTTCAGGTATTTCTGAAGTATTATCACGTGGAGCACTTGAATTTGATGGTCAGGAGAACCATGGACCGGGTCGTGCTTCTCCAGGCGTATGTACGGTGTTGGCTCGTGGTCCAAAGCTACCGAAAAATCTTGGGGAAGAGAGCTCAGAGTGCTGTAGTCCTGCAGTCAGGTGAAGGCACATGCTAAACACATCTCAGTCCAGTTAATGTGTTAGTAAAAACATTGCTAATTAGCTTGCAGTAGCAAAATATACTGTGGATATACATTAGTATAAAGTGCAAGATAAGGACAGGTGAAGAAATTCAACTTAAAATTAATTCAAAATAATTTAAATAAAAAATAAAGTTAGAAAAAAAAAACATCTAGGTGGCATCTTCTTTCGTTTGTCCCTCTGGGGGAAGCCTTAAAGGTTTGAATTTGAACACAGGCAACTTTTCTGTATGGCACTTTAGTTTGTTTGTAATCACTTTTGTCATAGGACATGCTCAGTAAACACTAACCTCAGCCTCAGATTCTCTGCCCACAGTTCAGAAAGGATCTGATATCTTTTTGTACACTTATCTGGCAACAAGCTTCAGAATCTTCTGAATCTGACTAGCCACTCACAATGGCCTGTCCTATATACACACTTCTGTGTGCTGGCTATCAGTGTGAAAAACCTCTGAACGCTGACACAGTGATGTTCTTGGAGCAACTTATAGTTGCTGGATTAAAGAAGTTCTCTCTTAAAGGAGTTCTCAATTTTGATTAGTCACTATCCTTGATTGTTGATTAATTTTCTATAACAGCAGCTCTGACTGTAGTGCAGCTGAAAATGACAGGTTTTTATTAATGTGCTTGTTATAATATATAATACGTTATAATATGTCTTTATATTGGAACCACTTACCCAGAGAGTTGCATGGCAAACACTCCACGGGAATGAATTAAAATAATATACAATAGATATGGTGAAGTTTTCAGTAAGGAGATGTTTATTTAACAATTACGGAAGGGACTCCATTATCAGCACTTCGTAACAGTCAGACGTAAAGCTGTAAATTTAAGTTTTCTGGAAAATCTTCAGGACAGAGAAGTTTAGACTTTGCATTAATAAATAAAATTTGTTAGTGTTGGCAAACTATTGTGGTATAAAAGGAATATAGCGCTTCGGAATGTACTGTTATTGGAAAATAATCACCTTCTGCATCCTACTATTTCATCGATAATTATTTAACAGCACATCCCAAGTTTTAAGTAGTGAGTTAATAACATAACACGGGGTATAGTCAGGGTTCATGTTCATGTCAAATATCCTTATGTTGTGAAATTCCATGATTAGTTCATTGGGACTAGGTTTAAAGCCTGTACTTAGCATGTACTTTTGTCTTCTTCAGCATTCAGAGGACACATGGTGAGAAAACAAATGGCTGATGATAAAACCAAAGCCGAACAGGACACTGTCATTGTTGAACTTCAAGCAGGTAAGAACAATATTTCCAAACTATGAAACTTCAGCTGGCAAAAATGTATTGTCCTCGTGAGCATTCTCCATTTTTGTGTCTAGTATGCCGTGGATATCTGGCAAGGAAGAAATACAAAGAGTTAGTGGATGAGAAGAACAAAGCTGCTACAAAAATCCAGGCACACTTTAGAGGGCACAAAGAGAGGAGAAGCTTCCAAAGGAAAAAGTATGCACAAGTTTTTAACTGCAATAGAAAGTATTGCAATGGACAATATCCCGATAACACACTGTACTGTTTTCTTTTAGAGAAGCCTTGCAAAAGGAGAATGAACAGAATACAGAAGAGGATGTTCCGGTTGAGGAGAGCAAGTCATCTGCAGATTCAGCCCAGGAGGATGGAGTAAAAGAGCCTGGGAATAGTGAAGGAAAGATCACTCCCTCTGCAGATGAACCTGAAGCTGCTTCACCAGAATCTGGAGAAGAGTCTGTACCAAATGAAGCCACAATGGAGGAAGTAAACACTGAACAGGAGGCCAAAGCAGCTACGGTTATCCAGAGCAACTTCAGAGGATACAAAGAACGCAAGAAGCTCCAAGAGGATGGGCAGCTCCCAACAAAGGGGAAGAAAGATACAGATCAGCAAACTCAGGAAAACAACTCAGAAGAGAAGACAATGGAGGCAGGACAGGTGACAGAAGATGGGCAAAACCCCTCACAGGGTCAAAACAATGGATCTGAGAACCAGAATGAATCAGGATCAGAAGAAAAAATAGCAGCAGAGTCCAGAACCGCTCAAGAGGAACCTGAGAAGGAGAATGAACCAACAGAACCTACATCTGAGGGACAGAATGGAGATGAGTCAAGGCAAATGGATGACGAGCAAGCGCAGAAGGAGAAGAGCGATTTGGAAAGTTTCTCCAAACATGTGAGTAGGAAGGTTCTCCAGACAGGGGAAGATCCAAGAGTGCTGATATTGGGATCATTGGGACATTTGACATTTCACTGTGTGCATCATCACTTTGTTTTCAGGAATATAACTTAAAATATCTCATAAAATAACCTTTATGTACAGAGAACAACGCACAAAGTTTTAAAATATTTAAATGACCTCAGTTTTTCAGACTTGTAGTTTTCAGAACTGTAAATAAAGCAGAAATGCCACAATTTGACCTTGTGTAGGAATTTGCAGGCTGCCACACATGGAAATGAATGTGGTCATTTAGTCCATATATGGAAAAAGAGCATTGCTGAGTGTACCTGTGACCATATATGGAAGTAGAAAAAAAAGGAAGTCATTGGTATACATATAATCGCCTGTATTTTTACTCATTTTGTTACCAGATAGATGACATGAGCTAATTTGAAATCATTTCTCTTAGGACTCTTTAATTAATACTAATAAATGTTTGTAATCTTTATGAACCACTGTGACAGAATACAAGAATGATTTATTGAGTGATATTACACCACAGTGCTGCTGAATTCTCCATTCAGATTCATTTTTTTAGGATTCTACCTATGATTTAACAATAATCCACTGACCATTTGTCTCCATATCTCTTGAGACCCAGCAGAGTAAATGGTGTCAGCCATTATGACATACAGCACAGTTTCTTTTGGCAGCTGTGACATTTTTTCTTTGTCTTCCTGTCCAGATAAGCAGCGTCTCTCAGGACTTCCTGATGCTGCAGCAGAAGCTGAATCAGATCATAATGGCTCATCAGATCAACCCCACCAGCAACGGCATGTTTACAAGAGGACATGTCGTGAACGGTACTCTCGGGACTGATCAACAGCTCTCAGGTAAAGCCTCACATCACAATCACAGCAACTATAGACTACGAGACTTATTATTAATAGAACTATTTTCTTTACTCAGATCTCAGAATAAAACATAACATGTTTAAAGTAGAGTCAATAGAATAAGTGGCACAGCTCCAAGGTCTCGCTGTCTCCAGTTTTGATCCTGAGCTTGGGTTAATGTCTGTATGGCATTTCTGTTCTTCTTCTCCACATGGTCACGCAGGTTTCCTCAGGGTTCTCTGGTTTCCTCCAACCTCCTTAAAAAAGCATACCACTAGGTGGATTGTCTACACTAAATTGCTCCTAGGTGTGAAAGTGTGTGGGTGTGTGTGCATGGTGCCATGAATTGGTGTGGCGTCCCATCCAGGGTGTATTCCCTCCTCATACCCAGTGTTCGCGGTATAGGCTCTGCTTTAATATGCTTTAAAGCATTAAAATGCTTTAATAATCTATTTTAACGTAGAAAAGTGGTAATTTATATACTATTGACAGTGTGGGCGGCCATTTTGCTGGTTCTTTTCTTTGTTTTTTTCTCAAGTGAGATTAGGAAATTCAGGTTACAAGCTTTAGTAGAACTCCACATTAGACCAAAACGCACAACCAGGCAACTGGGAAATGAGCAAACCTTCCATTTTGTGAGTTTTCCGTATCACATGGTGCTGTCACATCTAACCAGCAGTGTCTTTTAGACATTCAGCTTTAGCTTCACTTCTTAGCTACACCCTTCTGCATCGTTTCGTTTTGACCGCCCTCTTAACATACCATCATAGCATGCCTCATTTTTCCCTTTACAATGGCATGCTCCTGTACCTTTCACATGACGAGCCTCGCGTGCAACCTGCAGCAGGTGTCGTGTCTTTGTTCCAGTCAGTTCCAGTTACTTTCCTGCTGCAGATCGTTTCAGGAATCGAAAGTCCTTTTTTTCTATCACCATGCCTGATTGCCTGCAACACAAGAGATGTCAAGTGCCGAAACAGGAAAGCCGCTTCTAGACAGGCCGTGTCATCAGAAAATTCGCTTTGTCATGAACAGTTCTTCACTGGATTTCATCAGATAATACGTGTAAATGCTTTGAGGGGTAAATGAACTTTAATGTTGTCCACTGTGGAGCTGCAGAATCTATTATCTCTGAGAAGCATAAAAAATTATTATTTATCAGGAACAATGTTTTATTGTATTTTTGCCATGAATGTTACAATATCAGTGTTTTTACCTGAAGCAAATGTTCTTTAATGTCAGAATGAGAGAAAACCTAATAGTGTGACACACAACCACATCGAATTCATTTCAGTTATGAACCTCTTCATGATGGACGATGTGCAATATATCACATGTTGAAAGTGTAATTCTTTTCATCACTCGCATGATAATTTGTCACAGTCATAGAAAAGGTCTGGCATAATAATGAAAAAAAAAAAGCACAATCACAATCACAATCAAACTTGATTATTGTTGCTTATTCGAAGACATCGGAAATCTGAGTGGCCTTTTGAATATCAATCATATTTCCTTTTCTACAAAGGTCATTAAATGCTAATCATATTTCATGAGAAACACCTCCTGCAAATACGCCTAGCTTTAATATGAACACTTTAAATTGCCTTCAGTCCACTGAGCAATGGAGAATTACTGATGACCTTTTAGTGGGCATGTTACAAACTTCCTCCTCCTGCTGACACCTGACAACGTTGATTAGTCGCCTTCATGCTAGCACTGAATTCACTGACGCTAAGATAACAAATCAGAGAGTTCCTAATATCCATCATCTCAATTATCTAAGGGCGGTTTTGTGTGTGTAGAAATGATAAAAATTCACCCGAGCATAGAAGAATAGAGAACATGGAGTCATGCTCAATATATTACTAGATAATTACAGAGATTATGAGTTTAAAACATTTTCTGCTTATGTCTCTAATGGTTAAACAGGCAGAGCTGAATAAGGTTTGAATGATTTGTTTACTTCCATCCCAGTTCTCACCTATGTACACAAAGCTCCACCCCAGAACCAGCGGTATAACTAGAATTAGCATGCTAACTGCAGTAAACATTAGCGAGGCCTGTCATGACATCACTTTCAAGCACACTCGGACATGCAACTGAGTTAAAACGCTATAAACACAATAAATGTGGCTTATAATGATTTATGAGGATGTTCACAAGTGTAGTTGCTGCCTTATTTCTCTTTGTAATGACAGAAAAAACTTGACAGACTTGTCCCGGATCAACTTCTCTAATTCTGCGTCAAGCTTCATCTCCATCACTAGTAATAAATGACTCCATCTTGGAAAAGTGCTGCCAGTGTTTATTCTGGTTTTACTGCGTTTCAAGTTTTTTCAAGTGATTTTTTTATTTTTTTTTCCAAAGAATAATTATCTGGCTGCGCTGGGTGCTTACCGATTTCAGACTAAGATAGGGGTGGAGTGAAAGGGCGTGTCTATAAAATGGCTGACAGGAAGCTTATCCAAACACAAACAATCATTCCAGACAGAACACAGTTTTCCAAACAGGTTTTACTTTTTATCGTGTTCTACATATTTTTCCATGTTATTTGTAATAGTAAGGAAAAAAAAAGTGCCTATTGCACCTTTAAACAGGAAATACTACATGCATGATCTCAGGAGAGAGGTTAGCGTCTGTCTCTCTCAGTGTAACATTTACGCTATGGGAGTGAACAAAATCCTGTTATTTACAATAAACTCAAACAACTCAAACTCTTTACTTTTTGTACTTTACCATTACTATGGTCAGCACCACATAGTGGAATTAGCCATACAAATACATCTGTCAGGAAATATCTAGTACTAGTATTCTGATGCTGAAATTCAATGATGTTTCCTACATTTTTGACCTCTGACCCCAACTGAGGGAGTGTAAAAGGTAACAGCGTTCCACAGTCAAGGCACCTTTTATCATATTTTAAGCAATTTTACATCATTATTATGACTGTTATTGTGTAACAGTGTACAGGACACACAGCCAGTAATTGTAGTCTGACCTCAAAGATAATAATGTCTCGTCTCTGTCCCCACCAGCTGGTACACAGCAGATACGGACGTCTCGCCGGAGCACCAAGCCAAAGACTCTGAGCACTCCTGAGGACTCGACGTACTACAGCCTCATCCACGTGAGTTCATGTTCTTGCACAGTGAACCGTAGCGAGGTTCTGCCTCCACCTCCTGTGTGTCCAGCTCATGAGGTTTTTCTCTCTCGTCATGTTTTCCGCAGCGATCCATCCAGGATGACAAGAAGAGGACGAGGAAGCAGAGGTGAGCGAGTTAGTTCTGCGTGCACTCAAAAACACACAAGCAGACAGCCAATGTGAGGAACGTAACGAGAAACCGCTAGAACAGGAAGTGTGTTTCAAAATCAAAATCACAAAAATTATATGAAAATAAAAGAGCATTCACACTTACAGTAAAATATAATCATAAAATCTAATAATAGAATAAATATTTACACACATACAAATTCAAACATTTTCAATAAAAGGCCAAAACCATAAAAAAAGGCTTTTTGAAAGCGTTAGAACTGTTGAATGGGAAGTGAGCTGAAATATGTGTGCTCTATTAGGTGATTTTACACCCACACACACACACACACACACACACACACACACACGCATACAACTTTTCTACTGCTCTCTCAGGACTCTTTGTCACTTGTCTTATATGTGTATGAGGGTGTGTGTGTGTGTGTGTGTGTGTGTGTGTGTGTGTGTGTGTGTGTGTGTACACACTCATGCAGAGACATCAGGTGCAGTGATTTACAGATGGAGACAGACAGCAGTAGTTTACATGCATCATTAAGAGTGAGAAGGTCGACATAAGAGACACCAACCAGGATCACAGCCTGAGAGGAAGAAGGGAAAGACAGGAGAGAGAGAGAGAGAGAGAAAGAGAGAGAGAGAGAGACTTTTTTTTTTTTACTTTTGACAGTCCTTTATTTTAACCATTCATGATGTGCCGACACTGACAACATTTAACACAGAATAAATAACATTTTAAAATACATACTTAGATAGATAGATAGATAGATAGATAGATAGATAGATAGATAGATAGATAGATAGATAGGCACACAAACAATGGAGCTGGGGAGAGAAAGTAGAAAAGAAAAAGGTACAAAGGAAGAGAGATAAAGGAGGCAAAAGAAAGGAAGAGACAAAAAAGGACAACAGGGAGAACAGGGAAAGGGGGAGAGTAAGGAGGAGAGAGAAAGGAAGTGAACAAGGATAAGAGAGAATGGAGGAGAAAGAGGAGAGACAAAGGAAGTGACAAAGATGAAGAGATAATGGAGGAGAGAAGGAGAATGAAAGAAGAAGAGAAAAAGGAGGAGAGAGAGGAGTTGAGAGAAAGGAGAAGAAAGAGGAGGAGAGAGAGAAAATTGTAGAAAGTCAGAAAAGCTGGAAAAACACCAGACAGCTCTCCATGCATTCACTTAGAGAGAGAGAGAGAGAGCGAGAGAGAGCGAGAGAGAGCGAGAGAGAGAGAGAGAGAGAGAGAGAGCGAGAGAGAGAGAGAGAGATGTCCAGCAGCTCCAGTGAGAAAAGATGTCCTGTGAAATCACATGCAGTTAAGCAAGATGGCCGACAGTGTAAGGAGAAAAACAATGTCATTGTGCACTTGCACGTCATGGTGCGTGTGTGTGTGTGTGTGTGTGTGTGTTTTCACTCTGCCTGTGTGAGTGTGATGGAAACTTGTGTACTGCTGTATGAGACACACAGTGATTTAAAGAGATTCTCACAGTGAAATAAGACAGTGAGCTAAACCGAGACGCTGGAGCTTTCATCTCACACACACACACACACACACTCACACACATATACCTTACATAATTGTCCTGATGGTGTTCAGAGACACAGAGAAACCCACTGAAAACTGCTGATTCCATCACTGGAAAAAGACAGGCAATGAATGAATAATTACATCTACACAAGCTGTGGAACTCACTAGAACCTCATTGTTTAAGGCTGAAGCTGGTGGTTTATAGCTCCAAAACAGTCATCCCTCACCAGCCTCTCTGTTTTTTCTCTCTCTTAGAGTTAATAAATGCAGCTTTTCATGTTAATATGAAACCATAAAGGCTTTCCCGTGTCAGATGTTACAGCTTTACATCTGACTGATGCTGTACTTTTCAGCATCCTATACAGCAGGTGTGTCTAATCTTCTCCACAAGGGCCAGTGTGGGAGCAGGTTCTCATTCCAGCCAAGCAGAAGCCACACCTGAGTCTACTGAAAGCCAGGCTCAACTGATTAAACAGGTGGAATTTACAGATGTGGCTCCTGCTTGGCTGGAATGAAAACCTGCACCCACACTGGCCCTTTGTGGAGAAGACTGGACACCCCTGATATATACTGTAGTACAAAAATGTTTCCTGGACGACCACAAAAAAATAGGGATCATTTACAGATGATGGCTTGGTCATGTGACCTCATGATGACTCTAGTGCATTTATTTCTCTGTGATGTTCAGCTCTAAGAAGCTGTTGGACACCGATGATCAGTATTACCAGAGTCTAAACAGCAGTAAATCCACAAGCGAGACGTCCGGAGACACAGAGGGACCAGAGTCCGAAATCCCCACGTCTGACACCCCCAAATCTCCAAACCAGAACAGGTGAGTGGTCTGAAACTCCAGATGACACATGGAAGTGTGTATACATACATGCGCTATACAACCAAATTAAGTCCACAAATTATGTTAATATTATTGTGAATAAAGTTCCTTGTATTCAGAGTCGGGTTATGTAGCTGCTTAAGTTCATTTTCTGAGCTTCCCATTCGGATTATTAAAATCACCTGTGTGTGGTTCACGCCTGTGAGGTTGCCAGATTTTTCTTAAGCCTGAAAATTTGTGGCATAGAAAATGCGCACTGATAAAGCAGATCTCACTTTGTTAATATGCAACATAAAAGCAAGAGAGAAGTAAAACATGAACAATAAAATAAACTATATAAATGTTAATAAAATAACTGTATATATATATATATATATATATATATATATATATATATATATATATATATATATATAATTAGAGTATTACAGTATATTGCCAAAATATTACTCAATGAATAGTCCTAGTTGTAATTATCACAATAATCACTGCACGATTGTTTTAATTTAACAATATAGCTTCCACGCTCATTATGCAGCAGCGCATAAAATAACACTTGATCCATCAAATCCTATTATTTTGCATTTTTGTTTCTTTTATACTGCACACATACAGTTAATTTAACTTAATGGTGCCACAAGATTAATCAAGCTCATGAAATCATAATGTGTGATTAAGGTTTCATCTATTTTATCATGCTTCACTACTTCACTATTTTGATTTGTTGAATTTATAAATTAATACCAATGTTTTTGTTAATTTAATGTGTTCTTCTGTAAAATATATACAATACAGTATATACTTGGCCACATTACCTCAGGAAATCCCGCAGGCCATAAACAGGCCCCGAGGCGACACGTCTGTTTACTTATTGAGTGCTTCACAACAATGAGACAGAGAAAGCTCCCATTTCATATGTAGATAGACACTTTATTACTTTGAAAGAGGATATGCAGCTTTAGTTGATATTGTCGCTATTTTCTTTATACGAAAGCTATTTTTGCAGAATAGTCATTCTGTAGATGCCGGCCTCTACACCACTAGGGGGCCAGAACAAACAGGCTAATGTTAATTCATAAGTTTATTCATAAAAATTCAGTCCTGAGATGAGCAGGGTCTGAGATTAAGATCTCTATGAGAAAAAAAAACTCTTCATGGACTTTAAAGGGATGGTATTATTAATTAATTAATTAATTACCAGTGTGATATGTATGTACTTATTATTGGTGTATGGCATTCTATAGTATTTTTGAATGTATTTACAGCCAAAACACACACTGGACTTAATACTGCTCCTCACTCAAGATCATATCACGCAAGAAAAATGCGCTTAAGTTCAAGTTCAGGATAGTGAATTAATTCCTCTGCTTGAAATAAGCTTTGCCCCCAAATGCATAACTCATGCATAACTTCTAAACTGCTCTTCAGTCTGTAGTCTGTATTAAATCCTCACTCGTGTAAGGCCTTAACTTTGAATGTGACCTTGCATGTCTTGCCAGAAGATGCATATTCTGGGTAAAATATTCAGAGACAGTGATGTATTGGGTGAAGCGTGAGATGATAAAGTTGTGTAAAGACAAACAGCTCCATTACACACACAGTCTCTTTTTATTCCTGCGTCATATCCTCCATGCCATTTATAGCTTCATCTTCTCCTCTGTGTCAGCAGGCACTCTGTTCTCAGAATGCTGTCTATGGAAAATGAGGACAACCCTTACGACTACAGGAAGCTGCTGAGGAAGACGTCTCAGAGAGGAAGGCTTATCGAGCAAAACTAGACTCTGTGTTCTGGGCTGATAAAGGTTTTGTAAATATGTATGATACAGTAGTTTGTACGGCTTGTCGAGCCGTGCTGGTTTTATATTTATATACTTTTCATATATATATTTATTACAGGAATACTTCAGAAAATGAAGAAAATGGCTAATGAGAAAAGAATGCTAATGGAAATGCATTAGCTTGAACTTGCACTAGCTTTTATGCATTAACAGATTATTAGCAACTGATTTTAAACATGATCTCAGGATAATGATTCATGTACATAACTAAATAGCACAGTTTACAATCTAATCTAATACTTCACTGACTGGCTCTTGAGTCATCCTGCACTGTGTGTGCACTTTACCATCGTCTCTTATACTTTGTACACTTGAATGTTTTCTCATGTTTCTTGTGTTTCTTGTGGAATATTCTTGCACAGCTCTGGTGCCAATATTTCTAGTTTTAGGCAGTTTCAATTTTTGAGTCTTTGCTATGTTGATATAGGAGAGATCTGAGAACTACACTCTCCTCTTTCTCAGCTAGAACAGCAGTCAGACTGAATACAATTAAAATACACCCAGTGGAAAAGCCGATTCACTGAAGGGGAAAGGACATGAGATATGAAACACATGCTTTTGCTTCTGGTTGCGGTTATTTTCACTTTGCATCAAGTTTATCTGTGTGAACTTTGACCTGTGAATTCACAAACATCGATCTTCTGAGCCAATAGAACGCAACAAGGCAGGGCTGTGATCTTTTTTAATTGGTAAAAAAATGGAGGAGCTGCTTATTATGAAATACCAACTTCACTGAACTCTGTCTCTCTGTTTTTCTAATGTTGTTTGTTACTGTTGGAAAAAATATAGCTAGCTAGCTAACATTACCTAACATTCTTTACAAAATCATATCATCAGGACTGCCTCATTTTGAATCACAGGCTGGAAATCTACACTGCAACGAAATCACTGAAATCCATTTACTGTATGCAAAATGGTGGAATGTGCATATTTTATAAAAAAAAAAAAAATAAGAGAAAAAAAAAAGGATTTTGCATTTCTGTGTAATAAAAATGCAAAGCGGATTGTGCTGTGTGTCACCATTTAATATCTTTCAGTGTGTATATATACAGTACATCATTTTCATTTTTTACTTAAGTGTCTTTGCTTCTTATTTGTGAATTTGAGTTCAATTTTTGAGTTCGAGTTTGCTTTCCTGTCAGTAAAAGATCTTTTTTTTTAGTCAAAGTCTTTATACTGATGTTCAAATCCACAAATACAATACAATCAGCTAACTTGATCACTTACCAGTTAGGCTAGTTTTGAGGTAATTTGGACAACCTGGCAACTCTCCTAAATGTTCTTCAAGCTAAAAACCTCAACTACGAGAGCAGGCTGAAGGGAACACTGTTTGTCAGAAAGTGAAATCTTTAATCCATGACTTTCTATTTATAAATTCAGACTGGGCAAAACAAAGTGCAACCGCTAACAGGATTAGCAAGCCAATATAGGCGTTTATCTTCAAACGGCGTTGGCTAGTGTTGGAGAAAATGACGTTCTCTATGTATAACTTTACAGTAAGCAGTTTGTGCTGAAATATTAATCCACACTAATACTGTCTACACTGCTGCAGCCACAGCATAATAAAACCATGAGAAATGTAAAGATGTCATGCCACATTGCATTCTGGGTTGATGCTGTCATCTAGTGAGAAGTACAGAAGACAGAAGAATATAAATAGGTTGTTATTTCCACACAGGGTTTGTGGTTCTTTGGTATTGAACACAAAATTGTCCATGTATGATTTTCCTTGTCTCTTCCTTTTTTCATTTTTTTATGATTCCATAAATATTCATTGCACATCAGAGAACAACACAGTGTGTGTGTGTGTGTGTGTGTTACAACATGGAAATTCAGACCGAAAACTTTCACACTATGGATATTGATATTACTAACCATAATGATTCTAGCTTTAGTGGAATTCTTCCTAAAGGGCTTCTTCTCCTTAGAACATTCTGTTGTAGTGTAAAATGCATGAAACAATAAAGATAGAAACTGGAAAAATAAACAGAATCTTTTTCTTTTTTTTTCATTTCACTCTTGACTTAAGCTATAAGAATCACATCACAAAGTTTTCTGTCTGAATTTCCTTGTTGTAACACACACTCTGCGTTGTTCTCCGATGTGCAATGAATATTTATGGAACCATAAAAAAATGGAAAAAAGGAAGAGAGAAGGAGAAGAACCCTGTAACAGACAGTTGAGATTCAACAGCACACAGTCATCCAGATAAAGTTTAGCAGCTCATTTTGAGAAGTTTTAGATTTACATTTGTTCATCTGGGTTTAAGGTAATATCATTAACCAGGGTTGCCAGGTTTCAGCAAAATTTTTACACAAAAGACCTGAATCCAACTCAAAAGAATTTGGACAATGGAAAAAAGAAGGCATATCTTTCTTCGTCTTCTTTTCTTAGATTGGCATGGGAAACAATATCACTGTGGTGCACGCGCATTTCTGATGTACAGATATTATCCACTCCATAACTGGTTCTGTACATTACAGACATACTTAATTCACTTTCACTTTGCCTTTTGGTGGAAATTTATTAGATTCCATTCCAATTATTTGCTCCAAACAATATCATGGTGGCCACCGAGCGCTTTTAAACTAGACTAAATTGTCGTAAAAACACAACCCCAGGAACTCTTTCATTAACAGCTCTGTGTGCTGCTCCTCCCCTGAGCATGGGGCAGCGTGATACCTGCCCCAAAGTGCCTCTATTAGTGCTTGTGTTGCAGTTACCATTTTTAACCACTAGGTACAATAATAACTCTGTGGAACTAAGGGGCAGTGAATCAAAAAAGCAAATCTTTCATAAATATATATATATATATATATATATATATATATATACATATATATATATAGTTCCTCCTACTCCCAAACACATGTCAGTAGGTGAATTATCTACTTGAACTTGCCCTGAGTGTGTGAATGTGTGTGCATGCTGTCTGGGATGGACTGATGTCCTTTTGAGGGTGTATTCCCTCCTCACACCCAGTGTTTCCAGGATTCGATCAGTTCAATTAAATTTTATTTGTATGATTTGTATGTATTGTTAACAATGGACATTGTCACAAAGCAGCTTTACAGAAATATATAAATTCAGGATATACATTTTAAATTTATAATTTTTTCCCTAACGAGCACCCCAGAGGTGATGGTGGTGAGGAAAAACTCCCTGAGATGATATGAGGGGAAACCTTGAGAGGAACCAGACTCAGAAGGGAACTCATCCTCATCTGTGGATAGACACCAGATAGCGAGACTATAAATAATTCCCTTCTATAACTGTGTACTACATGGACAAATAGTGCAATTGTGTAATCAGGAAATTCATTATAGTTTTAACATGAAGTCTATTTTGTTGAAGTTATCGAATGTTCACTGATGGAGACTTGAGAGCAAAACTGTTTGTATCAAGTGGTACCATCTACAGTAATCTGGAACTTTAAGCTGTCCATGTGGATGATCCTCAGCAGCAGCGAGTGGGTTTCAGGTGATGAGAAATCCAACCAGAAGTAGGGCATCAGGATGGATCACGCAGGTCCGGAGAGCAGAAGGGGTCAGGATCACTGCTATCACAGGAGTAGCATGTGTAGCTCAACAGAGAGTGAGAGAGAGAGAGAGAGAGAGAGAGAGAGAGGCTCCAGATCCACCCTTGCCAGGATAAAGCACCTACTGTTTAGTAATCCTTAACAACCCATTTTCTTTTTTTAGGAGTATGCCATCTTGCATTCCCATTTCTTTCTCAACTCAGCTGAAGAAAACAAGACAAAAAAAGGACAGATGAAGTGATTTATATGTGCAGAGAGGATCAGGATCGATAAACTGCTTAAATGGGACATTTAAAGATGTGTTTTTACTCCATCTGTAGTCTATATGACAGCTGATCGGACACATTTTCTCTTCACTCTGTTAGCGCATAATAATGAAATAATTCAAAGCAAACAGTGTGAACAAGTCACAGGGGCAAAAATCACAGCAGTGTTCTTGCTGTCAAGGTCATTGTAACACACACACACACACACACACACACACACTTCCAAGCAGTGAGGGAAAGTCAACAAGGGCGATTTGAGAGCATCACTGTAACACACACACACACACACACACTTCCAAGCAGTGAGGGAAAGTCAACAAGGGCGATTTGAGAGCATCACTGTAACACACACACACACACACACACACTTCCAAGCAGTGAGGGAAAGTCAACAAGGGCGAGTTTAGAGCATCATTGTAACACACACAAACACACACACACACACACACACTTCCAAGCAGTGAGGGAAAGTCAACAAGGGCGTGTTGAGAGCATCATTGTAACACACACACACACACACACACACACACACTTCCAAGCAGTGAGGGAAAGTCAACAAGGGCGAGTTTAGAGTATCATTGTAACACACACACATACACACACACACACTTCCAAGCAGTGAGGGAAAGTCAACAAGGGCGAGTTTAGAGCATCACTGTAACACACACACGCACACACACACACACACACACTTCCAAGCAGTGAGGGAAAGTCAACAAGGGCGAGTTTAGAGCATCATTGTAACACACACACACACACACACTTCCAAGCAGTGAGGGAAAGTCAACAAGGGCGAGTTTAGAGCATCATTGTAACACACACACACACACACACACTTCCAAGCAGTGAGGGAAAATCAACAAGGGCGAGTTTAGAGCATCATTGTAACACACACACACACACACTTACACACACACTTCCAAGCAGTGAGGGAAAGTCAACAAGGGCGATCTGAGAGCATCATTGTAACACACACACACACACACACACACACACACACACACACTTACACACACTTCCAAGCAGTGAGGGAAAGTCAACAAGGGCGATCTGAGAGCATCATTGTAACACACACACACACACACTTACACACACTTCCAAGCAGTGAGGGAAAGTCAACAAGGGCGAGTTTAGAGCATCATTGTAACACACACACACACACACACACACACACACTTACACACACTTCCAAGCAGTGAGGGAAAGTCAACAAGGGCGATTTGAGAGCATCATTGTAACACACACACACACACACACACACACACACACACTTCCAAGCAGTGAGGGAAAGTCAACAAGGGCGATTTGAGAGCATCATTGTAACACACACACACACACACACACACACTTCCAAGCAGTGAGGGAAAGTCAACAAGGGCGAGTTTAGAGCATCACTGTAACACACACACACACACACACACACTTCCAAGCAGTGAGGGAAAGTCAACAAGGGCGAGTTTAGAGCATCATTGTAACACACATACACACACACACACACACACACACACACGCACTTCCAAGCAGTGAGGGAAAGTCAACAAGGGCGTGTTGAGAGCATCATTGTAACACACACACACACACACACACACACACACACACACACGCGCACTTCCAAGCAGTGAGGGAAGGTCAACAAGGGCGAGTTGAGAGCATCATTGTAACACACACACACACACACACACACACTTCCAAGCAGTGAGGGAAAGTCAACAAGGGCGTGTTGAGAGCATCATTGTAACACACACACACACACACACACACACACTTCCAAGCAGTGAGGGAAAGTCAACAAGGGCGAGTTTAGAGCATCACTGTAACACACACACACACACACACACACACAGCCAGTCAGAGACAGTAACTGAGCCACATCATTCAGATGTAAAGTGATCATTTAGAGTGATCATGTAAAGAATCATTTATAATCCGAAAACATGCTCTCAGTTATCATCAGCTACTTTGTTTTTCATATGAATTCATATGTTAGGACTGTTTTTAATATTTAGGAAAGGTGTCAGTTGGATGAGAGCGATGAGACAGAGCTTTTAATCTCACACGGGTGTAAAATTGTCCAGGAAATCAGTCTCTGATCAGTGTTTTATTAATTTTATTAAAATAAACCACTCTGATCCTGCAGTGCGTGTTCAAACCCAACAATCTCTTTCCAAACCAAACACACACACACACACACACACACACACATATACGGATACACACACACACACACATACACGGATACACACGGATACACGGATACACACACACACGGATACACACACGGATACACACACACACACGCACACAATTTCACGCGTTTACATTCCTCTGTAAAATAAACACGCAAAAATGCGGTGATGCTTTTAGTCCTTTTTAACGCATGGGGCTTTCATCTTTTTTTTTTTTTATCCTTTTCGCGCTACAGTGAATTTGCTAAACACAAACAACACAAATCAAATCCTCCACATCAGGGACAGAATTATGGGAAATAGTCTATTGTTCAAAAACAACAATAATAATAATAAATTTAAAGCATGAATAATATTTTTCTATCTAATTCTTTCTATAATAAATAGTGAATAAGTAACAATGCACTGAGAGGGTTTTAGAGGAAACATATTGGAAATTGCTGTAAATAATCTTTTATTTTAAAATGGTGATGATGTGTTTATATATGAATCTGATGCTGATGTTATTATTATTATTTTTTTTTTTAATTTTATTTATGTGTTTGTTATTTATTGATGTAGAAATGTAAACTAGGCTGCATTTAGTGATGCGCAGAGAGAGGAAAAATATCTTTAATAAAATTATCTGCATCTCTATCTCCAGATGCTGTGAGCACAGTGATGCTAAAATGAGACCCGAGCTCGGATTAGAAATGCACGAGCTCCCGGTTTAGCAGATTACCGCACAAAGAGAGAGAGAGAGAGAGAGAGAGAGAGAGAGGGGGATTGTTGGGAAGGGGGTTGCAAATAAATAAATAAATAAATAAATAAATACAAGTTGGAATGTGCACGACCCGATTTTTTTTTTTTTTTGTTTGTTTTTTTTTACCTCGTGCCTCTCGCGCAACATCGAAAACCGAAAAAAAAAAAAAAAAAAAGAGAAAAACTGGCTCGTGACGAAGCGCCTCGCGCTGGAATCTCCATGGTGACGTGACACTGGCGTGCAGCACCGCAGCAGCAGAGCGCCGTTAGACGTGAACGAACCGGTGGCGGCGGCGGCGCGCGCGGTGGCGGTGATGGTGATGGTGATGGTGGCGTCACCTCTCGCCTCCTGATTTCCTTCTCAAGGCGGATTATGAAACTGCGTCAGAGAGAATAATACACGAGTTTTTAAAGTTAATTGTGTATTTTGTGCGTGACATCCAAAAAAAAAGGAGAGAGAGAGAGAGAGAGAGAGAGAGAGAGAGCGCGTCCATCCGGGCGCGCGGTGAATGTGGCCCCTTACAGCCGGAGAGAGGAGAGGACGCACTGGGTGGAGGATCCGCTGAAAACCCGGCGGCACAGAAACGCGTTTTTAGTTTTGTTTATTTTATTTTATTGTTTGTTTGTTTGTTTTTGTTTTGATTTTTCTCTCCTCCACCCGTCCTGTGGGTCTTTCTCTCCCGGTCTGGATGGCTGCTGCTCGTCTCCGCGCGTCCTAGAGAGTTTAAGAAAAGAAAAAATAACGCTGGAGATTTAATTTTATTTTTTATTTTTTTTTATTTATTTATTTATTTTTTTTGCCTGGCCATGGCTTCGCACGGCTTCTGGTCTCTGGGCGCAGAAAACGGCGGAGACAGCGGCGACCAAAACCCCATCACGGGTAAGAGCACGCGGTGAAGAGGCTCCATG